>NW_027189256.1:47500-405083 GCF_040958095.1 Procambarus clarkii
ACGTTTTAAAAATGTGAAAATGTTGCTGGGCCTCTTACTCCGTAATGTTGTAATTTAAGAGTTAATGAGTTAACAGTGTAAAACAGTCTTAATGTAGGTCAACAAATAAATGAACAAGGGTACTCATTTCTTCCAAGAGCTGCATATATAAAGTTAATCATACTAATGGGTGCATGATTGGTCCTTTTTTGGGCCTGAAACCTTTATGGCAAAAACTAGGTAAATTTTGTTTTGCTAAATAGGATTAAGGCTGCTTGTAGATTAACTCTTTAAAATACTTTAGACAAAATCTGCAGAGTTGATATTGGTCTATAATTGTTGACATCAGTGAGACTGACACTTTAATGGACTAAGGTTACTCCTGCTTTTTTTCCCCTTAGAATATCAGGAAAGGTTTGGAGTTCAAATGATTTGTTGTAGAGCAATGAAATGGCTGGAGCTAAAAATCTAGAGGTTTCTTTGAAAATCAGGGTTGGTATGTGAACATATGGTATCTGTGCATGGGGTTCATTCATCCACTGCAAATTACCTGATGCTCATCACCACCCAATAAAAA
Organism: Procambarus clarkii; assembly: GCF_040958095.1. Classification (NCBI taxonomy): domain Eukaryota; kingdom Metazoa; phylum Arthropoda; class Malacostraca; order Decapoda; family Cambaridae; genus Procambarus; species Procambarus clarkii. Next base: position 48,057 of record NW_027189256.1, read on the forward strand.
TCTGTTATCAGAACAATAAAACTGTCTTCAAACAACACACAGCCTCTCTGTTTAAATCCCTGAACATGCTAAATATACACTCGCTCTACACATTCTCTTGTGCTATTTACAAGTACAAAACCTTGTTCCTAAATGCTAATCCTGATCTGAAACTCTCCATTGATAATTGTAATAGAACCCATGAGCACCACAACATAAAAAAATATGTTTGATATAAATTGACAGTCATGCTAATATAATTGCCAGTAAGGTTTATGTAATTCACAATCATCTTAATATAATTGGCAGTTTGGATAATATAATTGACAGAGGATTATACGAATCAGGATAATATTATTGCTAATCAAGCTAATATAACTTTGAATCAGGCTTTTTCACCCACAGGGTTATTGATCGATGGAACTGACTACCCGCCAACGCCATAACTGCCAAAATGTGCTGAATTCAAAATATACCTGGAAAAAATCAAGCAAAATGGGAAGGGGGGGAAGGAAACCTTCAACAAGCTACCAGCTTCCCGCTTTTATCGAGGCCACTAGGGTTAGTAGCCATCAGGTAAATCGGGTAAAATATTATTCCAAGACAATTACAGCATAACTGATAAAGTTAGGCCAGAGTAATAAAAATTTCTGGTAAATTTAGAGTGATGTAAATTTCTAGAGTAATATAAATTTAAATTTCATATTAACTTGACTGACAGTTATAAATGCCAATCTGCCTTCAATAAACTCTTCGGTGAAATATTTATAATCAAGAGTATTATTCATAAATATGCCTAAACAAAAAATATAAAATAGACATCAGTTTGCATATGAATCTGATGAGAAAATTCCTTGATTAACCTTCATTTCTCTATCAATCAAATGGTCTCATCTTAACTACGTCTCAGACTGTCTTCTTCACCAGCACCAATGCTAAATAATATTACAACAATAATGTCCATAACTTAGCTAAAGAGTATATTACATTTTAAATAAATTTTCACAGAGAAGAAAAACAGAAAGCACATTATTATTTACATAAGTATGAAGAAAAACATTTAAAGCTTTGATTTATCTTTGCTAAACTAAAGAGATATTTCTATACTTATAAGCAATTTTGAATTTTCCTATAGTGACAGCTTCTCTAGTTCTTGCTTGGTCATCTAACTTTCATAAAAGAACAATATAATAAAATATCTTGATCTTTACCTTTCATGGTGAAGTGTATTTCTCAAACAAAATAGAATTACCTTTGAAGAACATCCAACTGACATTGTGATAGCACACTGTTAGATTATAGTTAAGTTAATATACCTGTATGTGCCTCATTATCCTTCAACATTCTCTTAATTACCTTCCACACTGTAAGTGTTTAGCCGATTATCTGCATGTATCATTTTGTGCCTCTTCATACCACTAAGACGACTGAATCTCTTCCCACACTCTGGACACTCGTGAGGCTTGTCACCTGAATGCACTAACATGTGAGTCTTCATATGTCCATGCTGACTGAATCTCTTCCTACACTCTGGACACTCGTGAGGCTTGTCACCTGAATGCACTAACATGTGAGTCTTCATATGTCCATGCTGACTGAATCTCTTCCCACACTCTGGACACTCATGAAGTTTGTCACCTGAATGCACTAACATGTGCCTTATTATATTTCCACGTACTCTAAATTTTTTGCCACACTCGGCACATTGAAAAGGTCTCTCATCTGCATGCACCATCATGTGACGCTTCATATGTCCAAGACGACTGAATCTCTTCCCACATTCTGGACACTCGTGAATTTTATCACCTGAATGCACTAACATGTGAGTCTTCATACTTCCAAGACGACTGAATCTCTGTCCACACTCTGGACACTCGTGAGGCTTGTCACCTGAATGCACTAACATGTGACGTTTCACATGTCCACGGTGACTGAATCTCTTCCCACACTCTGGACACTCGTGAGGCTTGTCACCTGAATGCACTAACATGTGCCTTATTATTTTTCCACGTTCTCTAAATTTTTTGCCACACTCGGCACATTGAAAAGGTCTCTCATCCGCATGCACCATCCTGTGAGTCTTCATACTTCCAAGACGACTCAATTTCTTCCCACACTCTGGACACTCGTGAGGTTTGTCACCTGAATGCACTAACATGTGAGTCTTCATATGTCCACGGTGACTGAATCTCTTCCCACACTCTGGACACTCGTGAGGCTTGTCACCTGAATGCACTAACATGTGACGTTTCACATCTGAAGGCCAGGTGAATACCTTCGGACACTGTGGACACTGGTAAGTCTTCATCTTCTTTATGACAGGTGCAGTTTATTTATTTATTTATTTATTTATGCATATACAAGAATGTACATAAGGAATGTGAGGATACAAATATGGTAATTACAGTCTTGTAAAGCCACTAGCACGCGCAGCGTTTCGGGCAGGTCCTTAATCTAAGAAAATTTTAAGGAAGTAAATACTTGCAAAATTTATAGACAAAAAAATGATAACAGATTACATGGAATGAAAAAAAAGAAGATGAGAGAAAATTATAGGTACAGTATATTAAAGCACATAGGTAGCTATGATTGATTGCAATGACAGCTTAAAATGGTAGTTGACAACAAATTGGTAGGCACAATACAGCAGAAACAATATAAGATTGATTGCAATGACAGCTTGGATGGTAGTTGACAAAAATTGGTAGTCACAATACAGCATATGGCTAGCACATAAAAGAAGACAGCAATGAACACAATTATAAGGTTGTTTGATAATACATAAAAATTAGGAGATTGGGCAACACTAGGTACAGAGCAAATTTAAAGCTCAGTGTAGGAAACTAAATAGATGAAGTTAGGTACTTTTTGGTTTTGCTTTTAAATAAGGCAAAAGTTTTACAGTTTTTCAATTCACTAGGGAGTGAGTTCCATAGACTAGGTCCCTTAATTTGCATAGAGTGTTTACACAGATTAAGTTTGACCCTGGGGATATCAAAGAGATATTTATTTCTGGTGTGGTGATAATGGGTCCTATTACATCTGTCCAGGGAGAGTTTCAGAGCATGGTTTGCATTTAAGAACAGGGTTTTGTAAATGTAGTTGACACAAGAGAATGTGTGGAGGGAGTTAATATTTAGCAAGTTTAGGGATTTAAACAAGGGAGCTGAGTGTTGTCTGAAAGCAGAGTTAGTTATTATTCTGATAGCAGATTTTTGCTGTGTGATGATGGGCTTAAGGTGGTTTGCAGTGGTAGACCCCCATGCACAGATACCATAATTAAGATAGGGGTAGATTAGTGCATAATATAGTGAGAGGAGAGCAGAGTTAGGAACATAATATCTGATTTTGGAGAGTATACCAACTGTCTTAGAGACTTTCTTAGTTATGTGTTGAATGTGGGTGCTGAAGTTGAGTCTCTTGTCTAGGAATAGGCCAAGAAACTTGCCATCATTTTTATTACTGATGTTAATGTTGTCTATCTGTAGCTGAATTGCATTTGATGATTTGCTTCCAAATAAGATGTAGTAAGTCTTTTCGATGTTTAATGTTAGTTTGTTCGTTGACATCCATAAGTGGACTTTTTTTAATTCATTATTCACAACATTATTTAGTGTATGTGGGTTGAGGTTTGAGTAGATAAGGGTAGTATCGTCAGCAAACAATATAGGTTTGAGAATATTAGAGACATTAGGCAGATCGTTTATATATATAAGAAATAGAAGAGGTCCTAAGATGCTGCCCTGTGGCACTCCAACGGTAATTGGTAGAGTGGAAGAAGTTGTATCATTGATGGTTACATATTGGTGTCTGTCACTAAGATAGGATCGGATGTAGTCAAGGGCAAGGCCTCGGATTCCATAATGCTGGAGTTTAAGTAAGAGGTAGTTGTGATTAACAGTATCAAAGGCTTTTCTTAGGTCAATGAAGAGTCCAATCGGAAACTCATTTTTGTCAAGGGCTGAGTAGATAATGTCAAGGAGACTAATGATTGCATCATTGGTGCTCTTTTGGGACCGGAAGCCAAACTGGCAGGGGCTGAATATGTCGAATTTTACGAGGTAGGAATAGAGCTGTTTGTAAATAATTTTTTCAAATATTTTTGATAGAATGGGTAGATTTGATATTGGTCTATAATTGTTTATGTCCGCCAGATTGCCTCCTTTATGGACTGGCGTTACTCTTGCTTTTTTGAGGATATCAGGGAAGGTGTGATACTCTATAGATTTGTTGAACAGTAGTGCTATGGGTGAGGCAAGGGCATGGGAGGCTCTCTTGTACACAATGGACGGAATTTCACTGGTGTTCCCTGCCTTGGTTTTTAGAGAATGTATGATGGACACAACATCTGCCGGGCTGATTGGTGAAAGGAGAAGAGAGTTTGGATAGCTGCCTGAGAGATATGTGTTAATATGTGTCTGAGTCTGTGGGATTTTACTGGCAAGATTAGCACCAACCGATGAAAAGAAACTATTAAATTCATTTGCCATTTCTAAGTCAGTTGACGGTATACCCCCATCCTTGTAGAGTTTTATTTGGTTATGTGAGTGTTGTTTAGTTCCTAGGATACTAGAGATAGTTTTCCAAGTGCTTTTCATGTTGCCTTTTGCTTCATTGAATCTATTGACATAATATGCAAGTTTTGCCTTTCTTATGATACTGGTAAGCATTGATGAGTACCTTTTAGCTACTTCCTTTGAAACTAGGCCAATCCTAACTTTCTTTTCATATTCATGTTTCTTGTTGATTGAGTTGAGAATGCCACTTGTGAGCCATGGATTGTTTAATCTTTTGTCAGTTACTTGCTTGGTAAGAAGGGGACAATGAATGTTGTAGAGGCTTAGAGTTTTGGAGATGAAGAGGTTAGCTAATGAATTTATATCATGGGTATTATTGAATTCAGAATCCCAGTTAATATTGTAAAGTGCCTCTGTAAGATTGTCTAAAGCTGATTCACTGTGTAGCCTAAATGAAAGTTTCTTGCTTTTTGGTGGTGTTATGTCCATGTTCGCTACGAGAAAGGTAGGATAGTGGTCAGTTGTTCTGTCGTAGATTATACCAGATACAAGGGGAGCTGTTATGTTTGTCCATATGTGGTCCAAGGTAGTGGCTGATGTTTGAGTGACTCGGGTAGGTTTGGTGATTGTGGGGATTAGCATACAGGAGTTCATGCTGTTAAGGAAATAGTCAACTTGAGAGCAATTTTGTTGACCCAGGTCAATATTAAAATCTCCTCCCAGAATGAAGTGGTTTTTGTTGAGATTGTTGTTTATAATAAGATTCCTTAGGTTGTCTGAGAAAGAAGCTATGTTAGTATTGGGAAATCTATAGATGGCTCCAATAGTCAAAGAGGATTTAAGGGATTTAATTGTAAACTGAGCAAAAGTATATTCACAGTAGTCATCTCTGTCACTAATAACACTGTTGCAGATAAATGTATCTCGGTAATATATAGCTGTGCCACCACCTTTTTTATTAGGCCTACAGTTATGAATGGCTTTATAACCAGCTAAGTTGTAGAGTTGGGTATAGTCTTTATTTAGCCAAGTTTCTGTTAAAATAATGAACGATAGGTTAGTACCTATTGCTGTGAGTAATGCATTTAAATCGTCAAAATGTTTACCAAGTGATCTAACATTTTGGTTATAAACTGATAGACAGGTGCTATTTTGAAGTTTGTTTTTAGCCTGGTGTGCTGTGAAATACTTGCAATAATGATGATCAATGTGCTGGTTGGTGTAGATATGAGACAGAAGATTTTGATCAGGATCAATATCAGTGAGCATAGAGATGCAGAGGGATCACGATATAAGATACACGATAAAGCAAAACACAAGAATAAAAGCAAATACAATAAAATAGTAACAATTTAGAAGTAAAATAAAGATCCAATAGTTAGCCAGGGAGGACACAGAAGTTACATAAAATAAAAAAACAAAAAATCAGTAGAGACTGACAATATAAATGTAAAATAAAAAATAATAAGAAAAATGATAATCATAAAAAAATGATCTTGAAGATAATTAGCTTAGTAATGGTTAATTAACAGGGTAATAAAAAACCCCTAATTTTAGTGACAAGGGGATTAACTTAGAACAAATAATTAAGAGTATAAAACAGGCAAAGATGACAAACAAAAAAAAATAAAAAATAAAAAAATAAAAATAAAAATAAACACCTTTGGAAAGGAAAGGCAGAGCTTAAGTACACTTTGGTTGTATGTGAGACTACAAATTATGTTCTGGTTATTCAGCTGATATCCCACAGTCATCCAGGAAAGAAGTGAGGTGTGCCTCAGTGGTTATGACATAAGTTTTTCCAGAGTCAGTCTTCCTAGCTATTATTTTACCATCGCGCACAAAACAATGTTTAATAGCAGTGGATCTTTTGCAAATTCCACGTAGTTTAAATAAGAGATTTTGTCTGAATCTGGTAAGACATTCGTTCACATAAACATTGGATTTCCTAGCGACTGCAGCAGTGATAAGGTCTGACTTGCGGGAGCAGCTATCCAACTTCACACGTATCTTTCTGTTGTTTGTACCAGATGATTTGGTACCCACTCTATAAGCTGACTTAATGTCTCTTGCTTCGATTGAATAATTCAACTTAGTACGCAATTCCTGGATCACGATGGCAGTACAGTCTTCTCTGTCAGTTTCATGGGGAAAATCATGTGATGAGATGATGACAGAATCAAGGAGCTTAAGTTGGTCTGATTCGTCTTGGGTTGCAGTGTGTTGCTGTTGTAGGGAGTTAAAATGGTTCTCTAACTTTTGTAACATCTCTTCTTGCTTCTTAGAGGTTTCTGCTGGTTTAAAGTTAGTAACCGAGATCTGAAGAGAGCTTAATTCCTGTTCGAGGTGGTCGACTCTGACAGACAGATCTTGGTTAATCTTGTGCATGGCCAAAGCATCACTCTGTAGCTTCATTATCAGGTCCGACTGCTCTCGGATTATAGACTTTTGGTCATCATGTATTTGAGTCAATAATCTGAGCCATGGATTATCAGCGAGACGCTTAAAGTCAGAACATGGGGAGGCAGCTCGTTTAAGTTGCTCCATATGGTTACATAACTGTTGTAAGGCTCGAGTCAGTGACGACGCTTCAATCAGCTGGGAAGGTTTGTTATTGTTGACGCAGGGAGGGTCGGTACAGCCGCGTTATTCCTGTTGCTAGCTTGGCTGGTTGGGTTCATCCTGATAGGTGTGCTATCTTTCTTTGCGGCCTTACCGAACTTAGAATTGTTTTGCATGGTAGCAGCAGATGGGGTAGACTCGTTGATATGGCAGCAGCAAACGTCAGGTTAGCTTCCTCCAGGGAGCAACACTAATGAGGTCGAGATGAGCTAGTAGGTTAGGTTTTGACGAATATTTCGGTCACATTTAGGTCACTGGGTACTTAGCTGCCTTCTGGGGTTGTTACATCATGTTTGGGATGTTGTGGGCTCAAGGAGCAGCTGATAAAGTTGGAGGGGCAGCAGCACTTCCTTACTTATAGTGTAGATATGTTACTTTAAAACAGGGATGTAGAGCCAATGTGCATTTATAAACACTTCAAACCTTCAAACACAAGAGTAACAACATGGGGCTGGTACCATATTTTTTGAATTGGCAGAACTCGACAATCAAAGTAGACTTGTTATTGACTTGTTAATAGACTTGTTATTCACAAACAATGATGAACTAATCAGAGACATCACAATCTCAGATACTTCATACTCAGATCATAAGCTCATTGAAGTGCGAACTAGCATAAAAAATGGTAGTAGGTCTAAGAGACCCAACAAGTGAGAAGGAATATTCAATCAATTCAATTTCAACAATAGGAGGATTGACTGGGAAAAAATAAATGTAGACCTTGCAACCATTCAATGTGAGACGGTCTTATGCGACAAAACTCCCACACAGGGAATAGCTTAACTGACAGCTGAAGCTTACAAGGTCTGCTTGAAGCACGTGCCTGTGAGGAGGGGCAGAAAGAGGACCACTCTAGAAAGAGAACGCAGACGACTGTACAGGAGAAGGAAAAAATAACCGAAATGCTTCGGCAGACACAACTATCACAAGCAAGGAAAACAAGCCTAAGCAGGGAGATCGAAGAAATAAAACAAACATTGAAGTGATGATATGAGTCTGAGGAAATGGAATTGGAACAGAAAGCTATACAAGAGATAAGGAAAAATTTGAAATATTTTTTCACATACGCAAAATCAAAATCCAAAACCTCAACCAGTATTGGACCGTTAATTACAAATGAAGGTACGTACTCAGAGGACAACAAAGAGATTAGTGAAATTCTAAGAGACCAGTATGAGGCTATGTTTAGCACACCAATAAACAACATGAAAGTTGATGACCCAGACAGCTTCTTTATGAATGACATTCAAGCTGCAGATAATATAACAGATATTACCACAAACTCGGAAGACTTTGAAAGAGAAATTGACAATATGCCTATGCACTCAGCTCCTGGGCCTGACTCATGGAATTCAATATTCATAAAGAATTGTAAAGTACCAGTAGCGAGAGCACTCAGCGTAATATGGAGAAAGAGCCTGGATACAAGGGAGATACCAGTAGCACTTAAATCTTCAGATATAGCTCCGTTGCACAAGGGTAGGAGTAAAGCCTTGGCAAAAAAAGGCCAGTTGCACTAACATCACACATAATAAAAGTGTTTGAAAGAGTGATTAGGAATCAAATTTCTAGTTTTATGGAAAACAATGAATTGCACAATCCAGGACAACATGGATTTAGAGCGGGAAGATCCTGTCTGTCACAGTTACTCAATCACTATGACAAAATCACAGAAGCCCTAGAAGAAAAGCAAAATGCAGATGTTGTACACACAAACTTTCCAAAGGCGTTTGACAAATGTGACCATGGGGTGATAGCTCACAAAATGAGGTCAATGGGAATAACTGGAAAAGTAGGACGCTGGATACTCAATTTCCTGTCGAACAGAACACAAAGAGTAACAATCAATCAAATAAAATCGAGTCCAAGCGATGTTAAAAGCTCTGTACCTCAAGGTACAGTCCTTGCACTGCTACTGTTCCTTATTCTCATATCTGATATAGACAAAAATACACGGCACAGCTTCGTGTCGTCCTTTGCAGATGACACAAAAATCAGCATAAAAATTACCTCTGCTGAAGACATTGAAAAACTACAAGCAGATGTCAACAAAGTTTTCGATTGGACAGCAGATAATAACATGATGTTTAACAGTGATAAATTTCAGGTACACTGTATTCAGGTATGGCAAAAATGAGGATCTGAAACATAATACAGGGTACAAAACACAATCGAATCTTCCCATAGTAGAAAAACAGCATGTAAAGGATTTGGGAATAATGATGTCCGACGATCTAACATTTAGGGAGCATAGCAAAGCAAATATCGCTTCAGCCGGAAAAATGATCGGATGGATTACGAGAACTTTCAAATCCAGGGATCCCATCACAATGGTTGTACTCTTCAAGTCACTTGTACTCACATAGTTGTGTCTGCAGGATCGAGTATTGACTCTTGGATCCCGCCTTTCGAGCATCGGTTGTTTACAGCAATGACTCCTGTCCCATTTCCCTATCATACCTGGTTTTAAAATTATGAATAGTATTTGCTTCCACAACCTGTTCCTGAAGTGCATTCCATTTTCCCACTACTCTCACGCTAAAAGAAAACTTCCTAACATCTCTGTGACTCATCTGAGTTTCAAGCTTCCATCCATGTCCCCTCGTTCTGTTACTATTCCGTGTGAACATTTCGTCTATGTCCACTCTGTCAATCTCTCTGAGTATCTTATACGTTCCTATCATGTCCCCCCCTCTCCCTTCTTCTTTCTAGTGTCATAAGGCACAGTTCCCTCAGGCGCTCCTCATACCCCATCCCTCGTAGCTCTGGGATGAGTCTCGTTGCAAACCTCTGAACCTTTTCCAGTTTCATTATATGCTTCTTCAGATGTGGACTCCATGATGAGGCGGCATACTCTAAGACTGGCCTCACGTAGGCAGTGTAAAGCGCCCTAAATGCCTCCTTACTTAGGTTTCTGAATGATGTTCTAACTTTTGCCAGTGTAGAGTACGCTGCTGTCGTTATCCTATTTATATGTGCCTCAGGAGATAGATTAGGTGTTACGTCCACCCCCAGGTCTCTTTCATGCGTCGTCACAGGTAGGCTGTTCCCCTTCATTGTGTAGTGTCCCTTTGGTCTCCTATCTCCTAGTCCCATTTCCATAACTTTACATTTGCTCGTGTTGAATTCCAGTAGCCATTTTTCTGACCATCTCTGCAACCTGTTCAGGTCCTCTTGGAGGATCTTGCAATCCTCATCTGTCACAACTCTTCTCATCAACTTTGCATCATCCGCAAACATCGACATGTAGGACTCTACGCCTGTAAACATGTCGTTAACATATACAAGAAATAGAATTGGTCCCAGCACCGATCCTTGTGGTACTCCACTTGTTACTGTTCGCCAGTCCAACTTCTCGCCCCTTACCGTAACTCTTTGGCTCCTTCCTGTTAGGTAGTTCCTTATCCATGCTAGGACCTTTCCCCCCAACCCCGCCTGCCTCTCAAGCTTGAACAGCAGTCTCATGTGCGGTACTGTATCAAAGACTTTTTGGCAGTCCAGAAATATGCAGTCTGCCCAACCATCTCTGTCCTGTCTTATCCTCGTTATTTTATCATAGAATTCCAGGTTTGTTAGGCACGATTTCCCTGTCCAGAACCCATGTTGATGTTTGTTCACAAACCTAATGTTCTCCAGGTGTGCAACCAGTCGTAGCCTAATTATTCTTTCCAGTATTTTACAGGGGATGCTTGTCAGTGATACAGGTCTATAGTTAAGTGCCTCCTCCCTATCACCTTTCTTGAAGATCGGCACGACATTTGCCTTCTTCCAGCAACTGGGCAATTCTCTTGACATAAGTGACTCATTAAAGATCATTGCCAGAGGCACGCTGAGGGCCTGTGCTGCTTCTTTTAGTATCCACAGTGATACTTTGTCTGGTCCAACTGCTTTAGTTGCATCTAGAGTTGTCAACTGTTTCATTACCTCCTCTGCTGTCACCTCTATATCTGATAGTCTTTCATCTATGGTAACCCCTTCCAACAATGGGAGCTGCTCAGGCTCGGTAGTGAACACTCCATGGAAACTGGCATTCAGTGCCTCGCAGATTTCCTTGTCACTTTCAGTATATGCCCCCTCTGTCTTCCTTAGTCTTGTCACTTGGTCGTTCACCGACATTTTTCTTCTTATATGACTGTGTAGTAACTTAGGTTGTTTTTTCGCTTTGATTGCAATATCGTTCTCATAGTCCCTTTCCGATGTTCGTCTTATGTTAATGTAATCATTCCTAGCTCTGTTGTATCTGATCCTGTTGTCCTCTGTCCTTTGTCTTCTGTACTTCCTCCACTCCCGCCTGCTGGCCATTTTTGCTTCCTGACACTGTCTATTAAACCATGGGTTATTATATTACTTGTGTTGTCCCATCTCGAGTACTGCTCAGTACTCACTTCCCCCTTCAGAGCAGGAGAGATTGCTGAAATAGAGGGAATACAGAGAACATATACGGCACGCATAAACGAGATAAAACACCTAAATTATTGGGATCGTCTCAAAGCTCTTCAAATGTACTCTCTAGAAAGAAGACGACAGAGATACCAAATAATATACACATGGAAAATACTGGAGGGTCAGGTCCCAAATCTACACAATAAAATAACAACGTACTGGAGTGAACGATATGGAAGGAAATGCAAGATTGAACCAGTGAAGAGCAGAGGTGCCATAGGCACAATCAGAGAGCAGTGTATAAACATCAGAGGTCCGTGGTTGTTCAACGTCCTCCCAGCGACTATAAGAAATATTGCCGGAACAACCGTGGACATCTTCAAGAGAAAACTGGATGGTTTTCTAAGAGAAGTTCTGGATCAGCCGGGCTGTGGTGGGTATGTGGGCCTGCGGGCCGCTCCAAGCAACAGCCTGGTGGACCAGACTCTCACAAGTCGAGCCTGGCCTCGGGCCGGGCTTGGGGAGTAGAAGAACTCCCAGAACCCCATCAACCAGGTATCAACCAGGTAAAGTACAGTACATGCATTACATTTATTAAAACACAGGAAATGGGACAATACACTACCAAGGAATAACATCTCGCTCACCATTAATGACAGTATTCCAGTCACAGAGATATAATGGAGGTAAATAACCCCACACAGTGAGGTGGACTCCTCACCAGCACACACCACACACCCGCAGCGTGTGAAGTCTCGCTCCTCCCTCTCTGTCCTCGTAGAGTGCTGGGACGGTACTCTCACAAAAATTTGTGGGAAAACTTAATACACACAATCATACACATTTACTAATGTTCAATTTAACATACTCTCACATTACTGGAGTGACAAGACACAGGAATACAAATGTTAAGAATAAAGAGAGACAAGACTCAGGAACACATATGTTACAAATAAGGGGAGACAAGACTCAGGTACACAAAGGTTACGAGTAAGGGGAGACAAGACTCTTGTACACAAAGGTTACGAGTAAGGGGAGACAAGACTCAGGAACACATATGTTACAAGTAAGGGGAGACAAGACTCAGGAACACAAATGTTACGAGTAAGGGGAGACAAGACTCTTGTACACAAAGGTTACGAGTAAGGGGAGACAGAAGACTCGGGTACACAAAGGTTATGAGAAAGAGCAAACAAGACTCAGGTACACAAAGGTTACGAGTAACGGGAGACAGAAGACTCGGGTACACAAAGGTTATGAGAAAGAGCAAACAAGACTCAGGTACACAAAGGTTACGAGTAACGGGAGACAGAAGACTCGGGTACACAAAGGTTATGAGAAAGAGCAGACAAGACTCAGGTACACAAAGGTTACGAGTAAGGGGAGACAGAAGACTCGGGTACACAAAGGTTATGAGAAAGAGCAGACAAGACTCAGGTACACAAAGGTTATGAATAAGGGGAGACAAAACTCAGGTACACAAAGGTTATGAGTAAGGAGAGACAAGACTCAGGTATATTAATACACTCACCAACACACGTTAGCAACAACTGTTATGAGCCACCAGTCCCTCATAATATCCACCCCACCCAGTATGAGAGTTATAGTATTCCATACTTATACCCTGTTTGGACTGGCTTATAACCCATTAATATGCAATACAGTATGTGTAGTTAGGTAGGTAGTACAGTGGAACCTCGAATAACGAATTTAATCCATTCTGGCACCGTGGTCGTCATGTGAAACTGACGTAATTCAAAACGAAGTTCCCCATTGAAAATAATGTAAATAAAAATATTCCATTCTACCACCAAAAAACATCAGTATAATATTCGATGTTATAAATAATGGAGAGCAGCCTACCTCACATACACTGAACAAACCTTTATGACATTTTTCTTTCTCAAAATTTGTTCAATTTTTTTTTTTTTTTCTTTTTTTGTATAGCAAAAGGTTCATTCGGTGTTTGTCAGGTAGGCTGCTCCATGTTTCTTAAAAAAAAAATGAAGAATTTTGAAAAACAGAACAAATGTCAAAAAAGATTCATTCGAGGTTCAGCAGGTAGGCTGCTCCATGTTTCTAAAATAAAAAAAATAAAAATAAAAAAATAAAACAGTTGAAACACTTTGAAAAACGGACAAATGCCATAAAGGTTCGTTCAGTATTTGTCGGATAGGCTGCTCCATTATGACACTCTTTCTGTGTTTCAAATGTGTTTCATTTGTTTTGTATTTTTCATTTATTTCTCAATAATGGAGCAGCCTACCCGACAAACGCTGAACGAACTTATATGGCATTTGCCCTTTTTCAAAGTTTTTCAAAGTTTTTTTTTTTTTTTTAAGAAACATGGAGCAGCCTACCTGACAACCAATAAATGAACCTTTTTGACATTTGTTCTTTTTTTTAATTACTTTCATTTTTTTTACAAAAAAAGTCAATGCTTTACAACATCCCAGCATCAATAGCATCATTAACCCTTGAGCCGCTAAAGGTCATAATGGCTTCAACACCCACAGGCGCAACAAAAAAAAATAAATAAAAAAATTCTTTTGTTTTATAAAAGTGTTCATTTGTGTTCCATGGTCATGGAAAAAATAACAAAAAAATCTTAGGTGGCATATTTTGGCCACAATTGGGTGGGAAAGTCTGGCAAAAAAGAAGCGTTGACAGAGCAGTCGCCAGACAAGGTCTGCTCTGCCCAAGCTGTCAGGCTTTGTTGCCACAAAGATATTATTACCTAATTATTTCAATGTCTCTGATTGATTTTTTCTTTGTTGTTTTGCAGTAATATTATTCAATAGTGTGTATTGTGATATATTTATATAATAAAATGTGTGAACCATCGCTATACTCAAAATTATGGTGTGCATATTAGTGATTCAATTATTATGTTCATAAAACAATAAACAAATAGTTTTGCTGTTATTATACAATATACACAGGTTATATAAAGGTATCTGCATGTTTTACTCACCATAACGAACCACTAAGTTGGTATTGTGAGTCAAAATGCAACGAGGAGTGACCGCCACACACCAGCCAGCCACTCGCTGGCACTCCCTCCCTCAACAACACCTCACTTGCCCACATTCTCCTCTCACGCTACTGTTTTTGCCTTTATTCACTATACACAGACTTTATATATAAGTATTTACATGTTTTGTTCACCAAAACTGTACATGTATGCATGTATGATGAGTAAAGACAATAAGACATAGCTACTCACACAGTCAGCTGGTGGCGGCCGCCTTCACTGGTTTGAGGCCAGATGCACTAATATTTCTCCTCCAACAATACTGTTTGTGGTGTTATTACACTATATACACACATTATATATAAGTATCTACATGTTTTATTCACCATACCTGTACAATTAAGCTGGTATGGTGCCCAAAGACCATAGTGGCCACCAGTAAACAACAAGACATGTCTTGCAGATGATGCACCTCTCTCACCAAAATGGTGGCCCCAACATACTTCTATTGCTGTTATTACACTCTATACACACGTTATATATAAGTATCTACATTTGTGTTCACCATAGTGAACCACTAAGCTGGTGTGGTAATTCCAGTCAATAAAAGGTGGCCACACACAGTCAGAAGATGACGCCACAACCCTCCCTCCCTCAACATTACTCCTCCCACCATGGAGCAGAGTGCTAAATATCACCACAATCCTGCTATTATCAGAATCCTGGTCAGTTTGATCACATTCAGGGGGGTCTTCTGTAATACTATCATTGCTAAATAATAGCATGAACATATATATTTTGACATTTTTAGGTGATGCTGTGGTCACAAGCTGAACAGTGGTTCTGTGAGCTCATGCCGCATGCGTCAGCCTTGGTGGCTCGCTCAGTATTGAAGCTCTCACACCCAGGAATGTTGGCCAGGATTTTTTTTCTAGGTGGTGTCTGTCAACTATCGGTCATGGCTGCACTATAGCTGCCCCCTATCCTATGCGGGGTGTTTAAATTAAGGCACTAAACACTAAAACAGCTATTAATGTATAATGTTAAACAAAGAAAAATAATTTATTTGCATCGTCGGAGGCGTTCGAGAATCTGCGAGAAGCAGCGCAACCCCACCATGTGGTGTTGACATTATTCAAACGAGTGCTCGCCAAACAAGACGAATTGTCGGCAATCGAGGTGTTCGTTAACCAAATTGCTCGCCATTTGAGGCGGTCGTCACTCGAGGTTCTACTGTAATGGATTTATAAGTGTTTCAGGTTCTCCAAACGACAGGGATCAACAAAAACTCCATGATTTGCTCATCATCAGCTCGACTGAACTGCCTGAAGAACAAGAATGTGAGAACTACTCAGGTGTAGCTCATCAACTGATTAGATCAGAGATAAACTTTAATGATACTTTTAAATCTATCAGAATAGATAAAAACAATCACTAAAGCACCAGACAGGTAAGCTCACTAAACTAGCTTATCCCAATGATAAGTAAGATCTCATTCAATCAGCTATAAATATAAAACCAACCTTTATATTAATGAGTGCCTTACCAAGCAGCGTTGATTCTCCTCTACAGACCGCATCATGTTCACAAACAAAACCTAAATCTTATCAAGCAGTGCTACACCAGGAATGGAACAATCATTGCTAAGAAAGAACAGGCAAAAGACGTGAAATAAAAAGTGTCCAACAATTATTGTCTTTCTTTGTTGATTGTAACATAACTGGAAGCCAGCAAACTTCCAATGTCATTGCTGAAACTAACACATGAGTGACCAAGCCTTACCTAGCCTAACCTTATTTAAATTTAGTTTTTTTTTATTTTTATATCAATTAATATATGCTTCTTTTTTATATAATTGGCTTCAAATACATGTAATTTACCCTCTTATAACTATTACTGCAATGACTTCAATTTTATAAAATGTAATAATTTTTTGAATGCTTAATTCGTCTAGTTATCAGATTCTTAGCTTACAATATTTGCAACTTACCCATTTATCTGTTGATACTAACACTTCAATTTCCCAAAATGTTATAAACCTTGAACTCTTAATTTGTCAAATTATCTGAATCTTTAATTCATTACTTTGTGAATTAAAAATTAATAATTTAATTTCTTACTTATATATCTGCCCATTAATATTAGCTACTAGTCTTATTTGTTGTCTAATATTCCAGTATTGTTAATGGATTCTTAAGCTTTAAGTACATCAGTGTTTCCAGCCCATATGTGTTTCTTTCTATTGCATACCCTTATCCAACTTGTCTTATTACCATATGATATTACTGTATTACAATTAAGAGATTATTGAATTTTTAATTTGATTAAATATGTATCCTTTTTAATTAATTATTTTGAATCTGAATCCATTTGTTTATTTATAATCTTAATCTAATTGTCTAATTCTAACTTTGTTCTCTCTCTTTTTTTTTTTTGCCTGTTTATATTACATATCCTTGCCCTTCTTGTATTATTACCTGTTACGGACCCGAGTCCAGTGTCCGAGCCCGGAGCAGTGACGACCACGCCATCTGTGGGTCAGCTCCCGAAACCCCCTCCAAATGGACGGCGCCATCTAGTGAGGACGAGATATACTGGCCACAAGGGCTAGTTTCCCGTCCTGATCAGCTCATAACACAGCCGCTGCTGACCTCTGGTGAGGTGGAGCTTAGACAGCAACGCCATCTATGGAGTGGATAGGTGGGCGTTTGTGTCTAAGCATGTAAGTGAGGTGCCCTAAAGAGTCCCTATTACTGATGACGTGTCTGATTACAGAGTCGACCGGGGACTGCTGTAATGGAAGTTGGATGAGTCTACCCAAGGCAGCCGAGTAACCTCCACGTATTTGCCGCTGAAACTGTGAGTCACCCCCCCGGATGAACACTGTTGTGTTAGCCTGCCTGTGAGGTGGCAGATCCAGGGATTGTCGTACCCGGGGCTGACTAGGGAGAAGACTAACCCCTGGGGTGTTGTGGTGAGGAGAGTGATCTGTGGGATCACACGAGGCTCCTGCCTAGGGCTCGCTACCCTAGTATCGGTCGTGGAGTGGCCTAACCTGCGGAGCTGATTGGAACCTGCCAGCTACAGGCTGGATTTGTGGTTGACGGCCTCCACGACGGTGCCCCCAGTGGAGCTGTGATTTGGCTGGCCTGTGGCCAGGGTAGACTCGAGAGAATCGAAGGATTCATCGTGAGGCCACAAGAGGACCGAGGGCTAAGCATCGTTGAACACCGTGGAACACTCCGCGTCTTCAGAGGAAGACCACATTGTATATTCTAGTGTTTATACCTCCCCCGTGTGATCATTTATATATTATTTATGGTGATGGTTATAATTATATTATTAAGTTTTTGCCTTTGTCTCCCTTCCCCTTTAATTTACTTGCGTTACGGAGCACACCCCTTGAAAGCCACTACTAGCTTGGGGCCAGATACCCAAACTCTACTAACATCAGAGAAAGAACCCAGTTGCGACCCGAGAGGGCCGTAACATTACCATATTATATTCATGTATTACAATATTATATTCATGTATTACAATATTAAATTAATTCTTAACTTAGCTAATTATTTGTATTCTAATTGATTAATTATTTGAATCTCAATTTGTTTACTCTAGAAATCTTAATTTGATTAATTATCTAATTTCCCACTCTTCTGTTCATTATTTTTACTTTTATATCTGGTAAATTTTATTACTTATATGCAGTATCTGATAAATTTTATTACTTACATATCTGCTGAATAATATTTGCAATCACTTCTCTATTCTTGCATTTTTTCTTTTCAAATACAGTGCATCATCACTCTAACAGACCCCGCTCTAACGAATTCCCGGATGGTTCAAATGATTTGCATTTGGCACTAAATGTTCAGTGGAACATACAAAAATTCATTTGTGTTGTTCCACTGATGGTGGTGACCTAGTCCGGCATGGCAGGGCTGTGAGAGCTGTGTATTGTACACACTCTCCACAGCGTTCACTTCACTATGCATATCACTAGTAGCAGACACCTGTGTTAGGTCTTTTTCCAGATTTGGGTTATCAAAATCATTGGCATGCTCATCTTCAAGCAATATGCCTTCTTAAAAACATGGCCGACTAGGGCTGGGAGCTCGATATGGATGAATACGACATGGTTGCTACCTTGAATATGAGCCTACCCATGACCGTGGGGAATGCTGGGAATTTTTTTCAATCTGGCAAACACCTCAGGAATCCATCTTGTACCCAAGTCAACACCGCGTTGGACAGGTGTTTGGGAGCCAAAGGCGCGTGTGCCACCCATTGTTGCTCACTCAGTACTGCCCCAGCCAGCAGCCCTAGGACATTCTGGGAATTTTTTCCAAGATGGCTGCCTCTCACTGGAGGTCCTAAGAGTCCATTTTGTACTCAACCTACCGCAAGCGCGCTTCGACCGTGTACGAAGAAATAAAAAAATACTTTTGTCAGTTGGCGCAGTAATTGGCGAATGGCATTTGTCATTTGGCACAGTGCAGTGGTTAAGGTGTTATGCGCACCCCTGATTGAGCAATATTATACGCTAATTGCATTTCAGAGGGTTAATACACTCAACATAACTGGGTAATAACACCATGATTAACCCTTAAACTGCACAACACGTCATATGATGTGTCGAGTAACTTGCTATAAATTGTGCATGATGTCATATGACGTGATGGAATACCACACAAGATTTGAATGGCCAGCGGGGTAGGGGGGCCCCCATACGCTGCCCAGGGGCTATAGTAAACCAGCTGCCATTTTGTAAAAAATATCCAGCTCATGCTACCAATGCGTGGGAGGTACCAATTACCCAGCGGTCACCATGGCGAACGCATGGCCAAATGCCTCCTGAGCACGCACCACGCAATCACTTACTCAAGAGCAAATAACTAGTGAATTATTTTCTGATGGTGAGGACAGTGATTTTTGATGACCCTGACATTGATAAGGACTACAGACAATTGTCCGATGATAGTAGCACAGACAGTGAATATGAGATACAGTACAGTCTCCTCCCATGGCGAGGCCTACATGCTCACCCGTGCCTCCTCGCCCAGTGTCTACTCCAATTCACCCACGACCACACAGTTCTTGTGCTTATTTAGAGTACGAGGATATTTTGGGCAATGAGTCAGAGGAAGGTGACTCATTTTTTGGTTTTAGTGAAGTGGATTCAGAGCATAGTGTTATCATGCCTGTTGCTAGTACCAGTGGTGATACTGGGCGAGAATTTGTCGCGTCAGCAGCGTCTCGCCCAGCCAAACGCCGCCGCATGCACCACATGAGGAACCAAGACCCTCATGTTCACGTGATTTCACCTCACGTTCACATAGCGCCCGTACTTTGCATAGACGGACTTTAGCTCCTGGTCCACGGTGTGCAATGCTTCCTCGCTGTCGAGCCGCTGTTGCGTCTCGCAGGACACCAGGTGTACTTGTGTGGAGTGATGGTGATGATTTTATTCCTCTAATTCCTGCCTTTGACAATAAAGAAGTTGGGATTACAGACCTTTTCCCTGATAATGGTGAGGACATGTGTGAAATGGATTACTTTACAGCATTTTATGATGAGCCGCTCATGGAATATATTGTACACCAAATGAACCTTCATGCGACTCATCTCACTGGAAAAGAGATAACAGAATATTCACGATTGCAGCATTGGAAAAACACTACTGTAGGTGAAATGCATATATTTTTGGCAATATGTATGTTGATGAAACATTGTGTCAAACATGCTATCACAGATTATTGGAGCAAAGACCAGACTATTCCAACACCTTTCTTCAGGAAATATATGTCCCGAGACAGGTTTCAGATACTCCTAAGGTGCCTTCATTTTGCAAGTAATGAGGACCGGACAGAGGATGATAGACTTTGGAGAGTCAGGCACTATATGAATGAAGCGATTAGTAAGTTCAGAGATTTCTACGTACCAGCACAGAAGCTGGTGATTGACGATTTCCTTGTGCTTTTCAGAGGACGTGTTGCATTCAAGCAGTATATTCCCTCCAAACGCAACAAATTTGGATTGAAATTCTTTGTTTTTTGTGACTGTGAAACAGGATACGTGTTACACACGATTCTGTATTCTGCTAGCGATGTAGACATTCCCGGTAACGACCAACATGGTTTCTCGGGTAGTGTGGTAAAGTCACTGATGACACCATGGATGAACAAGGGCCACATTTTATACACGGATAACTGCTATACAAGTCCCTTGCAAGCTAGGTTCTTGATTAAAAATAGAACTGGATTGTTTGGCACAGTAAAGCCAAGAAGAAGGGAAATGCCAGTGTTTGACAATAAACTTGAAGTTGGTGACTGCCAACTAAGAAAAAGTGATCAAATACGCTCAGTTAGGTGGAAAGACAAGAGAGAAGTGAACTTGCTGACAACCGTTCATGATAGTACAATGGTGAACATTGGCAAGGTGAACCGAGTAACGCAAGAACCAATAAGCCAGATTGTGTTCTTGACTATAATGTCAACATGCATTTGGTTGATAAATCTGACATGATGGTGGGCAGTGTCGAGTGAGTGCGGAAAACATTGAAGTGGACGAAAAAAGTGTTTTTCCATCTTGTTGACATAAGCATGTTGAACAGCTATAATATGTATCTGGTGAAAACTGGACGTAAACCAAGTTTCCGTTCGTTTGCTTTTACACTTGGGACACAGTTATTAGCAAAGTTTGGCAAAGATGTTTCTGGCATACAAAGATCCATCATGAACCCAGTGTTGCAGCATGCTGCTACACCCAGGCTCACTCACACGGAGGGCTTTCAAGCACACAGACTAAAACATTTGCCACCAGCTGGAAAGTGTGCAATAGACCAATGTGATTGCTTAGTTTGTAGAACAATAAAAGAGATCAGAAATGTAAACTTGTGCAAACATGGTGTGAAGCGTGTGCAGTCCCATTGTGTGCTGTCAACTGCTTCAACAACTACCACTCTCCAAGAATTCTAAATGTGCAATAATAGTGCAAAAACCTGTAAATAGTGCATGCATGTGTGTAAATATAATAATGAACAATGTGAATACATATTATATTGGCATAATGGGAAAATATTTTTGTGTGCATGTGTATACTCAATGTATGCAATATTTATTACCATTGAACATGAAGCAATATTATATGCAACACAATTAGTGAATAATATTTGTGATAAAATACGCCTAGACACTGTAAATAATGTAGGAAAAATAAATTTGTGGCAATTCTGACTGCTTGAGGACTGCGTGCAATGCCTCTGGGATGCACCTTGCATGAGCAAGCATGCAGGGTGTGACGTCATCGCTCATATTGTCGGCTCATTTATGTCATTTGTAAGTACGATTAATTTTTTTCTCTCTCTCGTGGTCAGAGAACACAAATTAACAGGTTAGGAAGATTTTTTTTTCTTTTTTGTTACACGCCTGTGGGTGACAAGGGACAAATAGCCCTTAGCAACAAACGGGTTAATACACTCACCATCACTGGGTCATGCCAATATGATTAATACACTCACCATCACTGGGTAATGATTATAATTAATACACTCGCCATCACTGGTAAATGACAACACCAACATTAATACACAAGTTAATGAAAATATCTTGATTAATACACTCACAATCACTGGTTATTGACATCAACATGATAAACACACACACTGGTAGTACAGTAAGAATAAAATTGTCCTTACCATCATTAATGGGCAGAAGTTGTGTTTGCTATCGTCCTTGGTAGCCGAGCAGAGACTGCAAGCAGTATTACCTATTAAGGCAAAATAAAACAAATTTAAGGTTTCTATGACTAAATTTTTCCCACCAAAACATAGTAAATATTTAGAAAAATTAAATAATTTTTTTTAGGTATTGTGCTTTGAGCAAAAGTAAGGAGGGTGGGCAGGAGTAAGGAGGGTGGGCAGGAGTAAGGATGGGCAGGAGTAAGGAGGATGGGCAGGAGTAGGGAGGATGGGCAGGAGTAAGGAGGATGGGCAGGAGTAAGGAGGATGGGCAGGAGTAAGAAGGATGGGCAGGAATAAGGAGGGTGGTCAGGAGTAAGGAGGGTGGGCAGGAGTAAGGAGGGTGGGCAGGAATAAGGAGGGTGGGCAGGAGTAAGGAGGGTGGGCAGGAATAAGGAGGGTGGGCAGGAGTAAGGAGGGTGGGGCAGGAGTAAGGAGGGTGGGCAGGAGTAGGGAGGATGGGCAGGAGTAAGGAGGGTGGGCAGGAATAAGGAGGGTGGGCAGGAGTAAGGAGGGTGGGTAGGAGTAAGGAGGGTGGGCAGGAGTAGGGAGGATGGGCAGGAGTAAG
The DNA here is from genome assembly GCF_040958095.1 of Procambarus clarkii. Classification (NCBI taxonomy): domain Eukaryota; kingdom Metazoa; phylum Arthropoda; class Malacostraca; order Decapoda; family Cambaridae; genus Procambarus; species Procambarus clarkii. The sequence goes on from NW_027189256.1 coordinate 70,838, forward strand.
GAGGGTGGTCAGGAGTAAGGAGGATGGGCAGGAGTAAGAAGGATGGGCAGGAATAAGGAGGGTGGTCAGGAGTAAGGAGGGTGGGCAGGAATAAGGAGGGTGGTCAGGAGTAAGGAGGGTGGGCAGGAGTAAGGAGGGTGGGCAGGAGTAAGAAGGGTGGGCAGGAGTAAGGAGGGTGGGCAGGAATAAGGAGGGTGGGCAGGAGTAAGGAGGGTGGACAGGAATAAGGAGGGTGGGCAGGAATAAGGAGGGTGGGCAGGAATAAGGAGGGTGGTCAGGAGTAAGGAGGGTGGTCAGGAGTAAGGAGGGTGGGCAGGAGTAAGAAGGGTGGGCAGGAGTAAGGAGGGTGGGCAGGAATAAGAAGGGTGGGCAGGAGTAAGGAGGGTGGGCAGGAGTAAGGAGGATGGGCAGGAGTAAGAAGGATGGGCAGGAGTAAGAAGGATGGGCAGGAGTAAGGAGGGTGGGCAGGAATAAGGAGGGTGGGCAGGAGTAAGGAGGGTGGGCAGGAATAAGGAGGGTGGGCAGGAGTAAGGAGGATGGGCAGGAGTAAGGAGGATGGGCAGGAGTAAGGAGGGTGGGCAGGAGTAAGGAGGGTGGGCAGGAGTAAGGAGGGTGGGCAGGAGAAAGGAGGGTGGGTAGGAGTAAGGAGGGTGGGCAGGAGTAAGGAGGGTGGGCAGGAATAAGGAGGGTGGGCAGGAGTAAGGAGGGTGGGCAGGAGTAAGGAGGATGGGCAGGAGTAAGAAGGATGGGCAGGAGTAAGAAGGATGGGCAGGAGTAAGGAGGGTGGGCAGGAGAAAGGAGGGTGGGCAGGAGTAAGGAGGGTGGGCAGGAGCAAGGAGGGTGGGCAGGAGAAAGGAGGGTGGGCAGGAGTAAGGAGGGTGGCCAGGAGTAAGGAGAGTGGGCAGGAATAAGGAGGATGGGAAGGAGTAAGGAGGGTGGGCAGGAATAAGGAGGGTGGGCAGGAGTAAGGAGGATGGGCAGGAGTAAGGAGGATGGGAAGGAGTAAGGAGGGTGGGCAGGAGTAAGGAGGGTGGGCAGGAGTAAGGAGGGTGGCCAGGAGTAAGGAGGGTGGGCAGGAGTAAGGAGGATGGGCAGGAGTAAGGAGGATGGGAAGGAGTAAGGAGGGTGGGCAGGAGTAAGGAGGGTGGGCAGGAGTAAGGAGGGTGGGCAGGAATAAGGAGGATGGGCAGGAGTAAGGAGGGTGGGCAGGAATAAGGAGGGTGGGCAGGAGTAAGGAGGGTGGGCAGGAGTAAGGAGGGTGGCCAGGAGTAAGGAGGATGGGCAGGAGTAAGGAGGGTGGGCAGGAATAAGGAGGGTGGGCAGGAGTAAGGAGGGTGGGCAGGAGTAAGGAGGGTGGGCAGGAGTAAGGAGGGTGGGCAGGAGTAAGGAGGGTGGACAGGAGTATGGAGGGTGGGCAGGAGTAAGGAGGGTGGGCAGGAATAAGGAGGGTGGGGCAGGAAAGGGGAAGGGGGTATGGGCAGGTTCTCGGCTGCCTCCCCTCCCTCTCTAACAGCCTACGTAATACAAACCACATGCATTAACCCTAAAGCTGCTACAGCCTGGGCTGTAAAAGCTGGGGCTAGGAAAAAGATATTTGAATTATGTGAAAATTAATATTAAATGTTAAACAAATCTCCAACTTATTGGCTTAAGTGTCATGAAAGTTTCATCCCATTATGTTCAGAAATGTATTTTAGACAATTTTTTTTAAAAAGGAGAACATTTTGTTGATAAGGAGAACAGCTCCTATTAACTGGAACTCAGGGATAATGCAGTAATAAAGAGATGCAAGCACTTGTCCAATGTACAAAGAAGAAGAATAGTAGCAAGAAGTGCCCACAAAGTGGATATGCAGCTGGTGTCTGTATAGCATTGCTGAGTAATACATAATAATACCAATAATAATGAGTATGTTATCATGCTCTATTTTGTTATATATAAAAATGCATTGCCTAATGTTAATATCTGTTACTTTCACCAATGTCCTTTTTTTTTGTCTCCTTTGTTTATTATCTCCTTTTGTTGTAACCTCTACATCCTGGAGAGTGCATACCCATCCCTAACTATGTCAAGATAGAATGAAATTAGTCACCAAATAAATCAGTCACAACTGGCAGAACTTGGGACTTTGAATTTTTTTTGACTGAGTTTTTCACAGATTTCAAATTCTATTTTCTTTTTCTCTTTAGGCGGTTTTGATGATTAGGGACCAGATTAGGGCTTTATCACTTTTATAAAGTATACATTTTTATCCTCTAAATCATTATAATTTTCCCTATATTTAGTTTTTTGGGGGTTATTTTTTCTTAACATCATTTCAACACATATTGACCTACAACTTTCACATATTCGAGTACGAATGCCAAACAACGTTTATTAAAACATATAAGTAAATTAATGAATTAGAACTATGTTATTCATTGTTGATAACTTCAACTTCAATTATCTCAAACTTTGAGTCAGCTTCAAAAAATTCAGTTTCTGACTGATACCTGGTTGATGGGGTTCTGGGAGTTCTTCTACTCCCCCAAGTCCGGCCTGAGGCCAGGCTTGACTTGTGAACGTTTGATCCACCAGGCTGTTGCTTGTAGCGGCCCGCAGGCCTACATATCCAGTGAAGTGTTAAGTCTGCAGACACTAACAATGCTCTCTTCTACCATGTGAGGGATTCTAATCATCCCATTGATTGGTCTTCCTCCAAAATAATTTTTCCTGCCTCTACTCTACACAAACGCCATCTTGTTGAATCGGCTCTAATACACAATGTACCCAACATGAACTTGAGTTCTGGCTTTGTTGCTGTGGACTCTTCCCTTTCACAGTATATACTCAAATGCTCTAATCTTTCTAACAAACGTAACCTTACATAAGCTTACCCTTTCCATTTACCTTTCTTTCTCTTTCCTTTCTTTCTTTTTTCTCTCTTTTTTTCTGTTCATTGTCTTCTCCTACGTTCCCTTGCTTTCCTCTTCTCATTATTTTCTCCTTCTCTTTCGGTGGTTATAATAGGAACTGCCTCGTATGGGCCAATAGGCCCTCTGCAGTTCCTACAACTAGCCCCTCTACTACACCTTACTTTGCTCCTCATCTCTCGTGCCTATTTATTGCCTGTCTCTACTTCCTCATCACAATCAACTTGAGAATGGTCCAGGACGGACCGAAACGTTGTCGTCCCTTCACATTCTAGTGTGTGGTCTTGTCATCATCCACCACCGCCCGGACTGATTCTCACCATTGTTACAAATAATGTGCACAGTTGTCTGTTCTACAATCCTATTAGAATGGATTTTTCACAGACCATAAACGTTTGTAGTTATCAATTTTTTTCTAAATTTGACGCATAATTCAAATGCCACATTGACGATTTTTTTTACAGTAAACTAAACTGAAAACATATATTCTAAATCTATGAAAATGAAGATCATATACTATTCTGAGAGCATAATAACACCAAATGAACAATTGGTGATAGTATATATTTTTGCAGCTGACCTCGAAATCTGAAGTATTCAATATTCAATTTTATACAGTAATTATTTTTTATTTTCTTATTTTTTGAGTTACGTTTGTGATCATTTAGACAAAGTTGCAGGATTTGCTAGTATGCACAAAAAATTGGAAAGCATTAGAGCAATTTTGAGAAATTGAACTTTGCCATCAGGTCCTGTCGTATATGTATGCCATGCACAGCCTAAGGGTTAATACAGAACTATACTGTATAAAATGCATAAAACTTCAAAACTAACAATATTTCACTAATTATAACAATAATATTTTAAATAAAACAATTTGTAACAGTCAATATGTATGCAGGTGATGAGTCACAATAACGTGGCTGAAGCATGTTGACCAGACCACACACTAGAAATTGAAGGGACGACGACGTTTCGGTCCGTCCTGGACCATTCTCAAGTCGATTGACTTGAGAATGGTCCAGGACGGACCGAAACGTCGTCGTCCCTTCAATTTCTAGTGTGTGGTCTGGTCAACAGTCAATATGTACATCAAATTTTAAGTATGCCCATAAAATAAGCACAGGTCATGTCAACGCATTGGGCCTGGATGAGATGGCTGGCACCATGTGCTTCTCCTCTTCCTGGGGTAAAAATGTCGGGCTCGCACGCGAAGGATTTTCGTGATAAATTTGAAAAATTTTTACTGTTTGAACTCATTTAATCTGTCAAGATGTCTCAGAGCAGCATTCATGGTATTGAAGGTATAAAACAAGAGAAAACATTTGTCAATTTATCAGAAAGTTGACTTGATAGAGAAAGCAGAGTGTGGATACTCTGTCACTCGACTCGCCCAAGAATTCAACATCGGTAAAGGTACAGTTTGTGATATAAAAAAAAAAGGATAATATTAAGAAATTCTTTGCTCAAACTCATACAATAGGCAACAGGAAAACATTGAAGCCTGTTGATTATACGGATTTGGACTCTTATGTATTTAAATGATTTACACAACATCGTGCGAAATGAATTGCTGTTTCAGTTGATTCTATTAGAAATGCAGCTGAAAGACTTGCTGTAAAGTTAAACATAGACAATTTCAAGGCTAGCATTGAATGGGTATGTCGATTTAAAGAGAGGTATGGCATCATTAACAAGAAAATTTGTGGCGATGCATTAAGTGCAGGTGTTGGAAGTGGCTAATGCATATAAGCATAAATTTTTTCAGCACATGATATCTAATAATCTAAGCTGGTTTTAAATGTACAATGCAGATAAAACAGGCTTTAACTGGAAATGCCTTCAAAGAAACACATTATCGTTCAGGCTTGAGAAGAGTATTCCTGGTTGTAAGGTAAAGAAGGAAAGAATTTCAGCATTATTGTGCTGTAACGCAGATGGCAGTCACCGAACAAAGTGCGCAATTGTTGGGAAATCTGCCAACCTCAGAGCATTGAAAAACTGCATAAACAGATTACCTGTCATCTACTACAACACAAAAAATGCCTGGTTCACACAGATTATTTTTGAGGATTGGTTCCAGAATCACTTTTGTAAAGAAGTAAAAAAGCAGCAGATCAATATGTGTAGAATTCATCCTGCTGAGGTAAAGGCAATGCTGTTGACTGACAATGCCCCAGCTCACCCCCATTGCTAAATTAACATCGCCTGATGGCAAAATAACATGTATGGCTTTACCACCAAACACTACATCTGTAATACAGTACAACCTATGGATTAGGGGTTATCTATGCTCTCAAAGGCTTTATAAAAGAGCTATGAATTCAGATATTATGGAAGTTCTGCTCTCTGAGGAAGACGAGATGCCTAATAAGGATAAGAAGGCTAGTAGAACACTAGAAAATTTCAAGAAATATTCAATTAAAGATGCAATTTACAACTAGGCCAAGGAATGGAGCGAGTTGAAGGTCACCACATTAAAGAATGCATGGAATAAAATTCTGAGTCCGGTACCTGGTTAGAATAAAGACGAAGATAACTATGATTTTGAGGGCTTTGATAATGCGATTTTTGAGACATTCAGAGATGCATGTGAGAAAGATTTGCAACTTTCTGATGTGAATGCAGGGTTAAATAATGATGCTGATGATCCAGGTTATGGTGAATTAACTGATAATGAGATTATCCAGTGTGTTACTGGTAATAATGATGAGGATGTAGAAGAGGAAGATGAAAGTGTGTTATCTATTTCATGTGCTGCATCATTGCAAAAGGTTAATGATCTGCTTGATTTGGTTGCTGTAACTGATAATGAAGAACTGACAGATTATTACCTGCACCTAAAGGACATGAAAGATATTATAATGAAGCTCATAACAAAGAAACAAACTAAGATTCAAAAGTTTTTGGTACGGTTTCACAGTAGGCCTACAGGACCAGCACCCAGCACTAGCAAGGACTCACCTTCCGAGGATGCCCAGGCAACTGGACCAGCACCCAGCACTAGCAAGGACTCACCTTCCAAGGATGCCCAGGCAACTGGACCAGCACCCAGCACTAGCAAGGACTCACCTTCCAAGGATGCCCAGGCAACTGGACCAGCACCCAGCACTAGCAAGGACTCACCTTCCAAGGATGCCCAGGCAACTGGACCAGCACCCAGCACTAGCAAGGACTCACCTTCTGAGGATGCTCAGGCAACTGGACCAGCACCCAGCACTAGCAAGGACTCACCTTCTAAGGATGCTCAGGCAACTAGACCAGCACCCAGCACTAGCAAGGACTCACCTGCTGAGGATGCTCAGGCAACTAGACCAGCACCCAGCACTAGCAAGGACTCACCTTCTGAGGATGCCCAGGCAACTGGACCAGCACCCAGCACTAGCAAGGACTCACCTTCTGAGGATGCTCAGGCAACTAGACCAGCACCCAGCACTAGCAAGGACTCACCTTCTGAGGATGCCCAGGCAACTGGACCAGCACCCAGCACTAGCAAGGACTCACCTTCTGAGGATGCTCAGGCAACTGGACCAGCACCCAGCACTAGCAAGGACTCACCTGCTGAGGATGTCCAGGCCACTAGACCAGCACCCAGCACTAGCGATAACTTACCTGGGAGTACAGCACAGTTCTAATGACATTAAATGTACAAAGTGTAGTTCAAGTGATATACGTGTACTGCAGTAGTGTGATTCTAGTGGTCTGTACTTTATGTACATACTCTAGTGTATAATGTACATTTGTTAGAAAAGTTACTGTTCTTTAAACAATTTATATTCATACGTGTGGCACTCTCAGGATATTAAGGCTAACAAAGTTTGCACTACAAAACTCAACTGGTAGGGTAAGTACAGTACTGTAACGTGCAATATCAATTTATTTCATTGCAATTCAAATTCTTGGTTATTTAAATTTTTCAAAAGGCAAATGTGTACTGGCATATGTATTATTATTTTTTTTTTTTTTGGAGGGGGGGGGAAGGGGGATGCTGGGGGCCGGATTGATGGAATGAATTCCACACATGAATGAATCGGCTACGCCCCCATATAGTTCGTTCAAGCGAGGGCACACTGTATTACTCATATAATTTCTACATTTACTATCTACATTTAATTTCATGCATTTCTTTGATAAAGTGTTTACTCGTGTCCTTTATGATCTTGGTAATTTGTAAGTTTTTTATTTATTTATTTTTATTTATTTATATACAAGAAGGTACATTGGGTTTGTGAGAATACATAGCATAGTACAGTATTTACAATCTTGTAAAGCCACTAGTACGCGCAGTGTTTCAGGCAGGTCCTTAATCTAACAGATAATTTTAAGTAGGTAAATTCTATCTGAATTAATAAAATGATAACAAATACATTGCAAGAAAAAAAATGAGATGAGAGAGATTAGTAAGTATATTAAAGCACATTGGTATATTAGAGCTCTGATTAATTACATTGACAGCTTGATTGGTAATTTAAACAAGATTAATAGACACCATACAGCAGATTGACAGCACAATCACCCCATTGACCCTATTAAACTTAAATTATAGTATGTTTATGTTACTCTATGTTCTGATAAGTTCCAAGAAAATGTCATGAGGAACAGTTCTAAATTACACCTTTTATTTCCATTCTGTAATTAATGTAAATAAACTACTGTACTGTTGTTAGAACTACTGACTCCGTAATGTAATAATCTATGCCAGTACTCTGACTATACTCTGTACCTGTAAAGTAAGGCTGTAAAGTACCTGTACATATTTTTTGTCAATTTTACTGTAAATTATCTACTTAAAGTTATCTGTTAGTTTAAGGACTTCCCCGAAACTCTATGCGTGCTAATGGCTTTACAGGAATGTAAAATCAACTTCATTTCTATATTTTCTCTTAACCCCCAATGTACCTTCTTGTATATAAATAAATAAATAAATGCTTGTCATCCTTATGTATCACCTTTGTATTAATTTTTTATTTTCCTTGAACATTCTCATTTTGTTAACTTACTTCTCTTATAGTATCAAGTGTTTCACCCCATCACAATATTAATTAAAAAATTTCTATATTACTATTAATTTTGCCCGAAACGCTTTGCGTAATAGTGGCTTCATTAGTACAGTATGTGTAACTGCTGTCCCTTCAATTGAACATTACTCTTATTACACATAGAAATCACAATAGTGTGATGCATCAAATTTATTTATTTATTTATTATTTATTTATTTATTTATATACAAGAAGGTACATTGGGTTTGTGAGAATACATAGCATGGTATTTACAATCTTGTAAAGCCACTAGTACACGCAGCATTTCGGGCAGGTCCTTAATCTAACAGATAATTTTAAGTAGGTAAACTCTAGCAGAATTAATAAAATGATAACAGATACATTGCAAGAAAGAAAAAAAAATGAGATGAGAGAGATTAGTAGGAATATTAAAGCACATTGGTATATTAAAGTTCAGACTGATTGCATTGACAGCTTGATTGGTAATTTAAACGAAGATTAATAGGCACCATACAACAAATTGAAAGCACATATAAGAAGACAGCAATGATCACAATGGTAAAGTTGTTTGGATTGGGTACATGAAGATTGGGTAGCACTACATACAGTGCAATTTTAAAGCAACAAGGTAGAAAACTATGAAGATGAAATTAAGTACTTTTTAAGTTTTGTTTTTGAATGATGCAAAAGCTGGGCATCTTTTCAATTCATTAGGAGTGAGTTCCATACACTAGGTCCCTTTATTTGCAAAGATTGTTTGCACAGATTAAGTTTGACTCTGGGGATATCAAAGATTTACTTATTTCTGGTGTGGTGATAATGGGTCCTATTATATCTGTCCAGGGAGAGTTTCAGAACATGATTTGCATTTAAGAACAGGGTTTTGTAAATGTAGTTGACACAAGAGAATGTGTGGAGTGAGATTATGTTTAGCATGTTTAGGGAGTTAAACAAGGGGGCTGAGTGTTGTCTGAAAACAGAATTTATTATTCTGATAGCAGATTTTGCTGGGGGATGATGGACCAGAGGTGGTTTGCAGTGGTTGAACCCCATGCACAGATACCATAATTAAGATAGGGATAGATAAGTGTATAATATAGTGAGATGAGAGCAGAGTTAGATACATAGTATCTGATTTTGGAGAGTATACCAACTGTTTTAGAGACTTTCTTAGTTTTGTGTTGTATGTAGGTGCTGAAGTCGAGTCTCTTATCTAGGAATAGGCCAAGAAAATTTCCATCATTTTTATTACTAATGATAACATTGTCTATCTGAAGCTGAATTGCATTTGTTGATTTGCTTCCAAATAAGATGTAGTAGGTCTTTTCTATGTTAAGTGTTAGTTTGTTGGTTGACATCCATAAGTGGACTATTTTTTAGTTCATTATTAACATCATTATTTAGTGCATGTGTTTTGGGGTTAGAGTAGATGAGGGTAGTATCATCAGCAAACAATGTAGGTTTCAGAATGTTGGTGACATCAGGCAGACCATTGATGTACTGTATATAAGAAATAGGAGAGGTCCCAAGATGCTGCCGAGTGGCACACCAATGGTTATTGGTAGAGTGGAAGTTATATCGTTGATGGCTACACATTGGTGTCTATCACTAAGATAGGATTGTATATAGTGCAGGACATGGCCTCGGATTCCATAATGATGCAGTTTACATAAGAGGTAGTTGTGATTACCAGTATCAAAGGCCTTTCTCAGGTCAATGAAGAGTCCAATCGGAAACTCATTTTTGTCAAGGGCTGAGTAAATTATATCAAGGAGACTAATAATTGCGTGGTTAGTACTCTTTTGGGAACGGAAGCCAAACTGACAGGAGCCAAGTATGTCGAATTTTACGAGGTAGCAGTACAGCTGTTTGTAGATATTTTTTTTCAAATATTTTTGATAGTACGGGTAGGTTTGATATGAACAAATTTGAAATGAGTTTGTTTGTTTGTTTCATTTCAAGTTTGAAATGAACAAATCCACAAGAGCTGTGACGAGGGTTCAAATCTACGTCCGAGAGTGTGTAATGAAGGAAGGGCGAAGAGGTAGAACAGCTTATTGACAGAGCTCAGGTGCATGGGGGAATTGTGTAAAAACCTACAGTAGTTTGTGTCTCAGAGAGACTGCAGGATCCGTGGTAGGTCAAGTTGATTTCTCGGTTGCAATTCTTATCCATGTCGTAGCTCAGTCAATTAACCACCATGCTGCGCCGAGTTTATTGTGAAATTCCCCCTGTGCGCATGAAATAAAGCGTCCCCAAAAAATTCATTTTTCTTCATAAAATGATAAATTCCCTTCCCTGAACATGTCTATGTAAAAATAAATACTGTACCAAATTCCACTTACTTTGGCTCTGGGAACGTGGGCAAGGTGCGTTGTTATGTCATCAGGGGCTGGTCACCTGTGCGTGACACGCCCAGACATCATCGCGTGGGCCATTCAATCACCAGATGTTGGCACAAATATATTTTAAATTATTTGTTTTATGTATTTCCAATGCAGTTTTATTTGTTTGTTTTTTTATCGTATATGATGCATATTTGTATTCTTTACAATATGTATACAGTAGAACGTTCATAATGTTCCATGAAACTGTGATACATGTGTCAGCAATGTGTCCACAATAAATGTTTATTGTCACAATATTACTTGTTAAAAATTCACTAAAATTACAATATGTACAGTTTCACACACTACACAGTAACACACTGTATTACACACTCAGTACTTCGGAAGTGAGTAATAATCAATGAAGTAGTCCAGGGTACACAGTGCGACTTCTCTCTCGTTGCACCTGGTACAGATAGAATTTCGCTTCCTGTTTCTTTGTTCTGTGTGCTTGCAAATAACGCACTCATGTACACCCTTGGCATTAGTACCTGTAGGTGGTATGTAGCCAAGCTTGTAAAACATAAGGTAGTCTTGTAAAGATTACAGGGAAAGATCAATTTGTAAGGTAGTCGTGAAAAGATCGCCTTGTAAGGTCCCACACAGGAAAAAATTCAGCCTCAAAGAGTGTCCGTCAGTCTGGAAGAGATTCAGCCAGCCTCAAAGAGTGTCCGTCAGTTAAGAAGAGATTCAGCTATTCTTGAAAATATCTATGGAAAACACCACCATGGAAGCTGCTAACACTGTTTATCTATGCTACTTGTATCAGATGCATCATCACTGAATGCAGAAAACGATTCATCTATGTATCATCTAAATAAATTGGAGATAGCATAGGTGGGCAAGGGTGGCGCTCAGAGCTACAACTGGATACGCTCGCTGTATTGTCCTCATAGGTGCTGTATCACTTGCATCTGACCTTTGTGTTAGGTCCTTATTGCACCTAGCTTCACCAATATTATGACCGTTATATTCTTCAAACATTAAGGTTTGAATTTCACCGACAAAGCGCGATCTTTAAACTCCGCGTCGGACAGGTGTTTGGGAGCCAGAGGTGCGTGTGCCACTCATGGTTGCTCACTCAGTACTAACCCAGCCAGATGCCCTAGGGCATAAGGGGAATTTTTTCCAAGATGGCTACCTCTCACTGGAGGTCCTAAGATTCCATTTCATACACAACCAACCTCGCGCACATTTAGAATGGGTACGAAAAAATCAAACCGAGTATTCTCGGTTGGCGCAGTTAAGTGGTTAAGGAGCGTCTGGGATCTTCTCGGATGTAGGTTCGAACCCTCGTCATGGCCCTTGTGGATTTATTCATTTATTACTCTTATGTTCTTTGTACACACACTCTTTTGAATAAATAATAATAATATTATTACTGTATTCATATTATTATTATTATTTACTCACAGAAAATCACACTAACGTGATATACATCAATGAGAAAATTCACTCGGGCTGTGAGGCGATGCGAACCTGCAATGTTTGCGTCACCTCACAGCCCCAGTGGATCGTTTTTTATTTATTTATTTTTATTTATTTATGCATATACAAGAATGTACATAAGGAATGTGAGGATACAATTATGGTAATTACAGTCTTGTAAAGCCACTAGCACGCGCAGCGTTTCGGGCAGGTCCTTAATCTAAGAAAATTTTAAGGAGGTAAATACTTGCAAAATTTATAGACAAAAAAATGATAACATTACATGGAAAAAAAAAAAGATGAGAGAAAATTATAGGTACAGTATATTAAAGCACATAGGTAGCTATGATTGATTGCAATGACAGCTTAAAATGGTAGTTGACAACAAATTGGTAGGCACAATACAGCAGAAACAATATAAGATTGATTGCAATGACAGCTTGAATGGTAGTTGACAAAAATTGGTAGTCACAATACAGCATATGGCTAGCACATAAAAGAAGACAGCAATGAACACAATGATAAGGTTGTTTGATATTACATAAAAATTAGGAGATTGGGTAACACTAGGTACAGAGCAAATTTAAAGCTCAGTGTAGGAAACTAAATAGATGAAGTTAGGTACTTTTTGGTTTTGCTTTTAAATAAGGCAAAAGTTTTACAGTTTTTCAATTCACTAGGGAGTGAGTTCCATAGACTAGGTCCCTTAATTTGCATAGAGTGTTTACACAGATTAAGTTTGACCCTGGGGATATCAAAGAGATATTTATTTCTGGTGTGGTGATAATGGGTCCTATTACATCTGTCCAGGGAGAGTTTCAGAGCATGGTTTGCATTTAAGAACAGGGTTTTGTAAATGTAGTTGACACAAGAGAATGTGTGGAGGGAGTTAATATTTAGCAAGTTTAGAGATTTAAACAAGGGAGCTGAGTGTTGTCTGAAAGCAGAGTTAGTTATTATTCTGATAGCAGATTTTTGCTGTGTGATGATGGGCTTAAGGTGGTTTGCAGTGGTAGACCCCCATGCACAGATACCATAATTAAGATAGGGGTAGATTAGTGCATAATATAGTGAGAGGAGAGCAGAGTTAGGAACATAATATCTGATTTTGGAGAGTATACCAACTGTCTTAGAGACTTTCTTAGTTATGTGTTGAATGTGGGTGCTGAAGTTGAGTCTCTTGTCTAGGAATAGGCCAAGAAACTTGCCATCATTTTTATTACTGATGTTAATGTTGTCTATCTGTAGCTGAATTGCATTTGATGATTTGCTTCCAAATAAGATGTAGTAAGTCTTTTCGATGTTTAATGTTAGTTTGTTCGTTGACATCCATAAGTGGACTTTTTTTAATTCATTATTCACAACATTATTTAGTGTATGTGGGTTGAGGTTTGAGTAGATAAGGGTAGTATCGTCAGCAAACAATATAGGTTTGAGAATATTAGAGACATTAGGCAGATCGTTTATATATATAAGAAATAGAAGAGGTCCTAAGATGCTGCCCTGTGGCACTCCAACGGTAATTGGTAGAGTGGAAGAAGTTGTATCATTGATGGTTACATATTGGTGTCTGTCACTAAGATAGGATCGGATGTAGTCAAGGGCAAGGCCTCGGATTCCATAATGCTGGAGTTTAAGTAAGAGGTAGTTGTGATTAACAGTATCAAAGGCTTTTCTTAGGTCAATGAAGAGTCCAATCGGAAACTCATTTTTGTCAAGGGCTGAGTAGATAATGTCAAGGAGACTAATGATTGCATCATTGGTACTCTTTTGGAACCGGAAGCCAAACTGGCAGGGGCTGAGTATGTCGAATTTTACGAGGTAGGAATAGAGCTGTTTGTAAATAATTTTTTCAAATATTTTTGATAGAATGGGTAGATTTGATATTGGTCTATAATTGTTTATGTCCGCCGGATTGCCTCCTTTATGGACTGGCGTTACTCTTGCTTTTTTGAGGATATCAGGGAAGGTGTGACACTCTATAGATTTGTTCAACAGTAGTGCTATGGGTGGGGCAAGGGCATGGGAGGCTCTCTTGTACACAATGGACGGAATTTCACTGGTGTTCCCTGCCTTGGTTTTTAGAGAGTGTATGATGGACACAACATCTGCCGGGCTGATTGGTGAAAGGAGAAGAGAGTTTGGATAGCTGCCTGAGAGATATGTGTTAATATGTGTCTGAGTCTGTGGGATTTTACTGGCAAGATTAGCACCAACCGATGAAAAGAAACTATTAAATTCATTTGCCATTTCTAAATCAGTTGACGGTATATCCCCATCCTTGTAGAGTTTTATTTGGTTATGTGAGTGTTGTTTAGTTCCTAGGATACTAGAGATAGTTTTCCAAGTGTTTTTCATGTTGCCTTTTGCTTCATTGAATCTATTCACATAATATGCAAGTTTTGCCTTTCTAATGATACTGGTAAGCATTGATGAGTACCTTTTAGCTACTTCCTTTGAAACTAGGCCAATCCTAACTTTCTTTTCATATTCATGTTTCTTGTTGATTGAGTTGAGAATGCCACTTGTGAGCCATGGATTGTTTAATCTTTTGTCAGTTACTTGCTTTGTAAGAAGGGGACAATGAAGGTTGTAGAGGCTTAGAGTTTTGGAGAGGAAGAGGTTAGCTAATGAATTTATATCATGGGTATTATTGAATTCAGAATCCCAGTTAATATTGTGAAGTGCCTCTGTAAGATTGTCTAAAGCTGATTCACTGTGTAGCCTAAATGAAAGTTTCTTGCTTTTTGGTGGTGTTATGTCCATGTTCGCTATGAGAAAGGTAGGATAGTGGTCAGTTGTTCTGTCGTCGATTATACCAGATACAAGGGGAGCTGTTATGTTTGTCCATATGTGGTCCAAGGTAGTGGCTGATGTTTGAGTGACTCGGGTAGGTTTGGTGATAGTGGGGATTAGCATACAGGAGTTCATGCTGTTAAGGAAATAGTCAACTTGAGAGCAATTTTGTTGACCCAGGTCAATATTAAAGTCTCCTCCCAGAATGATGTGGTTTTTGTTGAGATTATTGTTTATAATAAGATTCCTTAGGTTGTCTGAGAAAGAAGCTATGTTAGTATTAGGAAATCTATAGATGGCTCCAATAGTCAAAGAGGATTTAATTGTAAACTGAGCAAGAGTATATTCACAGTAGTCATCTCTGTCACTAATAACACTGTTGCAGATAAATGTATCTCGGTAATATATAGCTGTGCCACCACCTTTTTTATTAGGCCTACAGTTATGAATGGCTTTATAACCAGCTAAGTTGTAGAGTTGGGTATAGTCTTTATTTAGCCAAGTTTCTGTTAAAATAATGAACGATAGGTTAGTACCTATTGCTGTGAGTAGTGCATTTAAATCGTCAAATCGTCAATTAAATCGTCAAAATATACATCAATCGTTCATTGATGTATATCTCCTTAGTGCGATTTTCAGTGTAGTATCTGAAGTTGGGCGTACAGTTTTCAACTACAACACTTTACCACTTCACCTGAGTGCTTGGGGGGTCTTACGTAAAATTTGGACTGGCTTCAAGTCTTCCTGTGACATAAGGATATCACAGACTTCCTGTGACATCAGTAGAAACGGTTCGTCTAATTACCACAAGCTACACAAAGCTTCCTGGCAATATGTTAGTAATGAATAAATATGATATATTTACTCATTATAATGTTGGTGCTGAATGTACAACACGAGAAAACGTAATTTTAATCTGAAAAAGTATATTTTTATTAAGAAATTAGACGAAAATAAAGAGCTGGTGACACCAAATAAAGTCGACGATTCAAGCGTCGGTTAGGTTAGGTTTGGTTAAGTTAGGTTAGTTTAGGTTAGGTCAGCCTAACCTATCATATTTATTCATTACTAACGTATTGCCAGGAAGCTTTGTGAAGCTTGTGGTAATTAAACGGACCCAGTAGAAATCTGATTGTCAGACTTTTAGGAAGTCGGTGGTGGTACAGTGGTAGAGTATGCGGCTGGCAATGCCTTGGTCGTGGGTTTGCGACACCACACAGTCCCAGTGGATTTTCTCATTATTATTATTATTATTATTATTATTAGTCGATAAGCCAATGTCCACACCCCAACAATGCCATAGGCTTATAATTTACCTCAACAATTCCATAGGCCTACGTCTACATCCCAACAATGCCATAGGCCTATTTCCACACCCCAACAATTGCATGTTGGGGTGTAAGACAATAGTGGAGCAGAAAGTACTCCAGTACTTACAGTGGATGATGAGAGTGCGAGAAACAAGGTGGTCAGGCGGAGCCAGTGACTCCTTCCTTCAACAGTTTTGTCTCTCCCTCGTGGTATATCCTCAATGTCTTCAGTGGTGTGGCCTCACCACACACTTACACTGCCATAAGTGTCCTGAGAGTACTGTGGGAGGGACAATTTGGCGGGTATTGTGGACACAGGTCTTTAAGACAGGCGAACTTCATGAGTCATGGAGACGTCTATAGCAACCTTTGTTGTGATGACGTCACTCGCTCGCTCGCTTATCCGCCACGTTGCTCTTCCCATTTTTTTTTGCTTACTGATCATTGCTGACGTTTAACCTGAGAGCCACTAATACTGGTGGCCTCAACGAGGACAGGAAGTTGGCTGCTTGTCAAAGGTCCTACCCATTTGCCTGGATGATCTTTTCTATCTGTATTTTAAAACCCAGTAGAGTTTTGGTGTTTACCTTACCTACTCCTTGGCGGGTAGGCTGTTCCACGGGTTTACAACCATACGGGTGAAGAAGCCTCTCCTGTTTTCTGTCCTACATTGTGGCTTGTTGAGCTTGAACCCTTTGCTCCTCGTTCGTATTACATCTGACCTTTTGAAGAAAGTGTCCCGATTGACATCGTCCAAATTGTTGACTTGTGATGGACTCTACTACCGGGACCCTGGACTGTACTATTAGGACCCTGGACTGTACTACCGGGACCCTGGACTGTACTACCGGGACCCTGGACTGTTCTACTGGTGTAAGGGGGGCTAGCTCTAACCCTCACTTTCCTGGTTAAATGCTGGTCGTTACTAAGTAAAACTATATACAGGAACCAGAGTATGTGCTGTGTAGCCTATAATAGTTCACCTCGTCAAGATCTAAACATTTGACAGTTTAGATGTCACGGCTGGAGGATACTGTACCCTTCTATGTTATACTGCAACTCTGAAGTTCTCCGCTACCACCTGCTACCCACTGATTAGTTTCCTCAATTGGCGGTGGAGCAGGATACCCTCAACTAGGCATAAACCCCGAAAATGGATCCCCAGTTATCGGAAAAGGATGGGATAAGATTTCGACGTTAGTGTGTGAATTAAATCTAAGTATAAAGGGACTATCTTTGGTATTAAATAAATGCTTGCTGGCTTACAGGGCAGTTATAGCCCCGCTCCTGTGCCAGGTAAGTCCACTACGGGCTCACCATAGCCCGTGCTACTTTTGAACTTTTGTTGTAAGTAGCTGAATCTAAAGCAGCAGCAGGCTGACAGGGGAAACCTAAGTTTCAAACATGGGGACTTAAGATCAACAACAATGAAAAATTATCGTTGGGGAAATTCCACTAAACACCACAAATTCTATAACAGATTTATTACAGCAAAGATTAACACTGAAAATAATGGTAAGTTTCAAACGTTCTATCTGAACACTTCCTAAACTGAATATTGAATACAAAAATGATGTGGACTCTACACTGTACTAAAACTTCAGAGACATACCTTAAACACCACAGACAGGCCAGTTGTTCAGCCTTACTCTCTGAGAGATGTTGACCCCCAGGAAGCCTCCAACACACACTAACTAACCTCTCCACACTGACCTCTCACAGGCTGACCCAGGCTAGTTGTTCAGCCTTACTCTCTGAGAGATGTTGACCCCCAGGAAGCCTCCAACACACACTAACTAACCTCTCCACACTGACCTCTCACAGGCTGACCCAGGCTAGTTGTTCAGCCTTACCCTCTGAGAGATGTTGACCCCCAGGAAGCCTCCAACACACACTAACTAACCTCTCCACACTGACCTCTCACAGGCTGACCCAGGCTCGTTGTTCAGCCTTACTCTCTGAGAGATGTTGACCCCCAGGAAGATGATTGATTGATGAAGATTAAGCCACCCAAAAGGTGGCACGGGCATGAATAGCCCGTAAGTGGTGGCCCTTTTGAGCCATTACCAGTATCCAGAGCTGATACTGGAGATCTGTGGAGGTGCGAATGCACCCTGCGTGACGGGAGATGTCTCCCTTGTGAATGTGTTAAGATGAAGATGAAGCCACCCAAAAGGTGGCACGGGCATGAATAGCCCGTAAGTGGTGACCCTTTTGAGCCATCACCAGTATCAATAGATGATACTGGAGATCTGTGGAGGTGCGACTGCACCCTGCGTGACGGAAGATGTCTTCCGTGATTTAAACAGATTGAATTGATTGATGAAGATGAAGCCACCCAAAAGGTGGCACGGGCATGAATAGCCCGTAAGTGGTGGCCCTTTTTGAGCCATTACCAGTATCAAGAGCTGATACTGGAGATCTGTGGAGGTGCGAATGCACCCTGCATGACGGGAGATGTCTCCCTTGTGAATGTGTTAAGATGAAGATGAAGCCACCCAAAAGGTGGCACGGGCATGAATAGCCCGTAAGTGGTGGCCCTTTTTGAGCCATTACCAGTATCAAGAGCTGATACTGGAGATCTGTGGAGGTGCGAATGCACCCTGCATGACGGGAGATGTCTCCCTTGTGAATGTGTTAAGATGAAGATGAAGCCACCCAAAAGGTGGCACGGGCATGAATAGCTCGTAAGTGGTGGCCCTTTTGAGTCATTACCAATATCAAGAGCTGATACTGGAGATCTGTGGAGGCGCGACTGCACCCTGCGTGACGGGAGATGTCTCCCGGACCAAGTGGTGACCAGATGGTGATATCTTCTTGATTGATTGATAAAGATTAAGCCACCCAAGAGGTGGCACGGGCATGAATAGCCCGTAAGTGGTACAATTTTTTTTCCCCCAGTGTTCTGAGGTTGCATTTAACCATCAAGCTGTTATCGTGGGGGAGGATACTGCTTCACAGTCTTTATGAGGGTGTCCAGCTGCTGGACACCTTTGTTGACCAGGAGAGTGGCTGTGTTGATGGCTTCAGGGTGGCCACTGCATGATTCAGGAACTCTTAAAGCTCTTCTAAGGTCATTGGTTGCTTCACATTCCAGAAGATAGTGAAGTAATGGCTTTTCTGTGACAGTTTGGCAGAAGATGCACTCTCTCTGTCGGGGTTCACCAATCTCCCAGTTGCATCTGTAACCTAGACGTAGTCTATATAGCCTAACTGCTATTTCCCTGTGGATTCCTTTTGGGATATTTAACCTTTCTAATTTGGTTGCCTGAAGATACCATGTTGCAGATGGCGAACCTTCAGCTATTCTCTGGTGTAGGTCGGCTTTGTTGAGATGTGAGAGTTTTTTGGTTATGATGTTTTTTATGTTCTCTAGGCTGGGTTGAATTGTTTTATGTATCACTGGATGACGAGTTGCCAATTTAGCAATTTCATCAGCTTTTTCATTTAATGGGATTCCAATATGGGATGGGATCCAGTTTAAAGTTATGTTGAGGCCTTTGCCTTTAGCGACTGCTCCTTGATACAAAATGGTGGTAATTATTTCCACATTATCTTTCCACTGTTTTTGTCCTAGTATTTGAAGTGCAGCTTTTGAGTCTGTGTGTATGATTGCATTTTGAGTGTTTTGTGCAATCACATATGCGAATGCCTGTTGTATGGCGAACAGCTCAGTTTGGGTTGATGATACTAGTCCTCCCAGTCTCCAATATGCCTGAACGCTGGTCGTGCAAAGAGCAGCGCCAGCACTCTCATTTTCTGTGTCCACCGATCCGTCTGTGAAGATGTGGGTGGCTCGTGCTGCTGCTATGCTATACATTTGCTCTTCTATTATGCGCCTTGGGATTGTCGGATCATAGGCAGCCTTTTTCATTGGGAGACTTTCTATTACTGTAACGGTTCTATTGTTACGTAAAGTATGGTGACAAATAAACACAGACACTAAGATACTATATATATATTTGGTCGAATATACAGAAGTACACCGGTGATACTTTGGTGTGAGTTGAGCGCAATGAGCGTCGGTACAGTATCTCGCAAGTGTCTGCTCTAGACCACACTTGAAAGTAGACTAGCCAATGTTCACTATACCGCTGCTTATATGCTCGGGCAACACCTCACCGTGTTGCCCAGGCAACGCCTCACCTCATTCATCTCCAAAGGTTGACAGGAATATTAACAATGCATTTGGAGCGAGTATATTATTGGGATAATCTACTCGCTACAGAACTCCCCCTCCCAGGGGATGAAAGGAAAAATACTTGATCAAGGAACTTAGCTGGTCGGCGAATTGTACGCCCTGCTCGCGTTACATAACCATCAAAGTTAACTTCCTCCTCTTCGCTGATGTCATCTAGCGTTCGTAGGGTGGGAGGTCGCACAGGATCGTCCGTCGTCGCAGGATCAGGTTGTGGTGCGGCTGGTAACTGGGGTTGTAGGGTGAGAGGTCGTACAGGATCGTCCGTTGTCGTAGGTGGCGGTGCTGCTGGTAACTGTGGTCGAAAAGTTAACTGCGTAGTCGGCGGATGTGTCTCTGGAGGGATGTCTGGGGCAGCGTCACAGTGTGCTGGTTTAAGGCGATCGATGGAGATGTTTACCCGCTGTCCTCGGCGTTCAATGGTGAAGAAGTTCGGTGTTCGAGAAACCACTTTAAATGGTCCTTCGTAAGGTGACTGTAGAGGGCGTCGAACAGCGTCGACTCTTACAAACACGTGTTCAGTTGTGTGGAGCTCATGAGGCACATATGTAGCACGAGTTGTCGGTTGGCGTGGTGGTGTAGGCCGAATGTTTGTCATGGCCGCCAGTAATTTCTGGACAAAAGTGGGGTCTGGGGGTGTGATAAGTGGCGTTGGGGTTAAGAATTCGCCCGGAAGCCGCAGGCTAGATCCGTATACTAAGTGTGCTGCCGAGAATCCACTGCCCTCCTTCGTGGCCGAACGGATGCCAAGCAAGACTAATGGAAGGTTGTCGATCCAATCATCAGGGCGTGCTTGAGCTCTTAGGGCAGCTTTTAGTTGTCTATTAAAGCGTTCTACCATTCCGTTCGACTCAGGGTGGTATGCTGTGGTTCGGTTATGTGTGGTGCCGAGGAATTCCATAAGTTCCTTCCATAGATATGATTCGAACTGTCGTCCTTGGTCGGTGATGATGACAGAGGGGCTGCCAAAACGGGCGACCCATCCAGAGAGGAAAGCCTGGACCACTGACTCAGCTGAGATGTTGATTAATGGGATTGCTTCCGGCCATCTGGAGAATCGATCGATGCAGGTGAGTAGATAAGAATATCCTCTTGCCGACGGTAATGGTCCAACGATGTCTACATGCACCACCTCGAAACGGTCAGAAGGTAACGGAAACTGTTGAAGAGGGCTCTTTGTGTGACGATGTGTTTTCGCTCGTTGGCACTGGAGACATGAGCGAGTCCATCGTCGAACATCGGCGTTGATTCCTGGCCATACAACACGCTCCGTTAGTAGTTTCTGGGAAGCACGTACTCCTGGGTGTGCTAGGGAGTGAAATACTGAGAACGTTTTCCAGCGAAACTGGGCAGGAATGTAGGGCCTAAGTGCTCCCGTCCGTGAGGTGTCACAGATTATCCTTCCGCCACCTTCCATGGGAATCTCGATGAACCGGAGAGCTGTGTCAGATGTTCGTAATCGCTGCAGATCAGGGTCTTCCCGTTGGGCCTTACTGATTACACAATAGTCCACCTAAGCTGGGTTTGTCACGACGTGGTTTATGGTGGGTCGAGACAGTGCATCGGCTATGACATTATTAGTTCCTTTGACATGACGGATATCCGAGGTAAATTGGGAAATAAATCCCAGGTGGTTGGCTACTCGAGGAGAGTGAGCATCACCCTTGGCCGCCAGCGCATAAGTGAGAGGTTTGTGGTCTGTGAGGATGTGGAAGTTCCGCCCCTCGAGAAAGTGCCGGAAATGTTGTATGGCTGAGTAGATGGCGAGCAGTTCCCTATCAAAAGTGCTGTACTTCTCTTCAGTGGGTGACAGGCGCCCTGAAAAGAATGCAATTGGGCGCCATTCTCCTTCAACGAGCTGTTGTAGTACAGCACCAATTGCTGTGTTTGAAGCGTCGGTAGATAGATTGGTGGGAGCGTCAGACACTGGGTGTGCGAGCAAGGTGAATTCCACCAGCTTAATTGTGTTTTATGTCGGTGAATGCTGTCTCTGCCTGGGGAGTCCACTCCAACGGAAGACGGGACGTGAGTTTCCGACCTCGTAAGAGGTCGTATAAGTGTCGCAAGATGTCCGAACAATGTGGGATGAATCGATGATAAAAATTCACTACACCAAGAAATTCTTGCAACTTCTTTGGAGTAGATGGGCGCGGGAATTCCTTGATTGCCTCGATTTTCTTCTCTAGTGGTTGGACCCCTGCTGCTGACACACGGTGTCTCAAGAAATCCAGCTCTGGAACATGGAAAATACACTTCTCGGAGTTGAGCTGCAAGCCGAAGTTGCGCAGACGGGTGAGAAGGAGTCGGAGGTGTAGCAGATGTTCTGTTGGTGATGTACTGGCCACCAGCAGATCGTCAATGTAGGCGTAGCAAAAAGGAAGGTCCTTAACTACTTGGTCGATGAAGCGTTGGAATGTCTGGGCTGCATTCCGTAGACCAAAAGGCATCCGGACGAATTCAAACAGTCCAAATGGTGTTGTGATCGCTGTTTTCGGAATGTCTGCCGGTTCCACAGGGATCTGGTGAAATGCCCGCACAAGGTCAATTTTCGAAAAACGGTTGCGTTGCTCAATCCCTGTGAGAAATCCTGGATGTGTGGTATTGGGTAGCGATCCGGCAGAGTGCGAACGTTGAGAGCCCTGTAGTCTCCGCAAGGGCGCCATTCCCCTGGGGCTGTTTTCGGGACCATATGGAGAGGTGAAGCCCATGGACTGTTCGAAGGGCGGATTATTCCCGCCTCCTGTAGCTTATTGAATTCAGCACGTGCTACCGCCAGTCGTTCCGGTGCCAGGCGGCGTGGTCTGGCGAAGGTAGGTGCTCCCGTTGTAGTAATGTGAAGCGTAATCGTATATGTTGCACCTCTGGTCGAGGGCTGGCGGGTTGGGTCACATCTTTGAATTCATCCAGGAGTGCTTGAAGTTCCGTAGATGCGACTGGGGTGACGATGTTAACTTGTGTAGAGGTACTAGGAGAGGCTCGAAGTACTGCACCTGCGGGATCCACCATAAGTCGATGGTGTTGCAGGAAAGATCAGATCAGAAGGCTGGGTGTTCGGGTCACTCCGGGGTCACCAATGTAATGGTTCTATTGTTACGTAAAGTATGGTGACAAATAAACACAGACACTAAGATACTATATATATATTTGGTCGAATATACAGAAGTACACCGGTGATACTTTGGTGTTAGTTGAGCGTCGGTACAGTATCTCGCAAGTGTCTGCTCTAGACCACACTTGAAAGTAGACTAGCCAATGTTCGCTACACCGCTGCTAATATGCTTCGGGCAACACCTCACCGTGTTGCCCAGGCAACGCCTCACCTCATTCATCTCCAAAGGTTGACAGGAATATTAACAATGCATTTGGAGCGAGTATATTATTGGGATAATCTACTCGCTACACGTGCTATTGGCTGTACAGGAATGTAAGAACCCTTGTATACAAAAAAAATAAAATACAGTAATATATCATAATATATTACTGTATTATAATTATGTAAAATATCATAATTCCTATTGTTTAGCTTTCTATGTTTTCTCAACCAATACATGGGTTAAAGTGTGCAGGTGTTTAACATTAGGGCCATTACAGGGGTTACTGTGTGCAGGTGTTTAACATTAGGGCCATATTACAGGGGTTACAGTGTGCAGGTGTTTAACATTAGGGCCATTACAGGGGTTACTGTGTGCAGGTGTTTAACATTAGAGCCATTACAGGGGTTACAGTGTGCAGGTGTTTAACATTAGAGCCATTACAGGGGTTACAGTGTGCAGGTGTTTAACATTAGAGCCATTACAGGGGTTACAGTGTGCAGGTGTTTAACATTAGGGCCATTACAGGGGTTACTGTGTGCAGGTGTTTAACATTAGAGCCATTACAGGGGTTACAGTGTGCAGGTGTTTAACATTAGGGCCATTACAGGGGTTACAGTGTGCAGGTGTTTAACATTAGAGCCATTACAGGGGTTACAGTGTGCAGGTGTTTAACATTAGAGCCATTACAGGGGTTACAGTGTGCAGGAGTTTAACATTAGAGCCATTACAGGGGTTACAGTGTGCAGGTGTTTAACATTAGGGCCATTACAGGGGTTACTGTGTGCAGGTGTTTAACATTAGGGCCATTACAGGGGTTACTGTGTGCAGGTGTTTATCATTAGGGCCATTACAGGGGTTACTGTGTGCAGGTGTTTAACATTAGGGGGGGGGGCCAGGGTGCATACAGGTTTCCCATACAGCTGTAATTAGGTCAGTTTCAGTCTCATCTGCCCTGCACCTCGCAGTGTTCTACAATGTTAAAGATTTTTCTTTTAAACCATTTCATATATTAATGTGCCCCAGAGACATCATCTATAACTTTTGTTACTCCTCTGCATGAACCTTTTGTTTCTAATTTCACCCAAAAATTCATAAAACTTTTTCCTTGAAAGATTATCAGCAACTTTTGATCTCACAATATTATCTTTCTCTTTCTTAATCCTCTTTCTTGATGATATTGAGCCCTGGTGCCACACCTGAGCTGGGGCCACCAACCATCTCTGGGGCCCCCTGCATCTTTACGTATGTTATGCCAGAAGGTCTGCCCCCCCCCCCTTCTTCTTTCCGTAGGTCATGCCAAAAGGTCTGCGGTACCCTGCATCTTTTTGTGGGTTAGGCTAAAAGGTCTGGGAAACCCTGCATCTTTCCGTAGGTTATGCCAAAAGGTCTGGGACACCCTACATCTTTCCGTAGGTTATGCCAAAACGTCTAGAGCACTCTACATCTTTCCGTAAGTTATGCCAAAAGCTCTGGGGCACCCTGCATCTTTCCATAAGTTAAGCCAAAAGTCTGGAGCACCTCAGCATCTTTCAGTAGGTTATGCCAAAAGTTAGTAATTAATTATCAAAAGAAGGCACCAAACCGGGAGGACTATGCATCACCATCAAATGTGCAGAATAATCAGAGGGCACTAAATATCACGAAGGATGCCAATACGAGAACAGAAACTCATAAGGCGAACGATATAAAAAATATTCGATTCACCAAGAACTCTATCGAGGGACAAGCGACTGCGAGGGACGGTCAGAAAGGAAGACACACGCTCGTCCTGAAAGTCAGGACATTCAACAAAGAAATGCATGACTGTAAGAGGGACAATTAAATTTGGACATTTAGGAGTAGGGCGGTGCCCCATTAAGTGACTGTGAGTTAAGCGTATATGATCAATATGCAACCTCGCCAGAGCCGTTTCCCATCGCTGGTTACGGTGGTAGGAGGAAGGCCACGAGGACACACTACTCTTAAGTGTACGCAGTTTGTTACCAGAAACAGAAGACCAACAATCCTGGTAACGGGTAAGGATGTAGGAATGAATAACTGGGTAAAAGTCGGAAGAAGGAATACCTCTACGGGAGATGGGACAAGAGCGGACAGCTTTCCTAACGGCAGTGTCTGCACCCTCATTTAAAAAGATACCAATATGGCTGGGAACCCAGCGAAACTCTACTGACTTAAATTTACTGGAAATAAGAAACAGCCAATATTGAACCTTGAAGACCACTAGATGAACCGGATTAGGGCATCCGAGAGCCATGAGGGCACTATAAGAGTCAACGACAACCACAAAGGAAGCTTGACAACAAGAAAGCAGGAGACAAAAATCATAGAGAATAAGCATTAAGTTCCGCAGAGAAGATGCTAGTCTCCGGAGGTAGGCGACACATATAAGTGTGGTCAGGACAAACAACAGAGTAGCCAACACCAACTGCAGACTTAGACCCATCGGTGAAGATGGAAATGGAGTGGGAGTGTGAAGAAAAGTATTCAAGAAAGGTTATGCCAAAAGGGCTGGGGGCACTCTGCATTTTTCCATAGGATATGCCAAACGTCTGGGGCACCCTACATCTTTCCGTAGGTTGTGCCAAAAGGTCTGGGGCACCCTACATCTTTCTGTAGATTATGCCAAAAGGTCTGGGGCACCCTGCATCTTTCCATAGGTTATGCCAAAAGGTCTGGAGCACCCTACATCTTTCTGTAAATTATGCCAAAAGGTCTGGGGCACCCTGCATCTTTCCATAGGTTATGCCAAAAGGTCTGGGGCACCCTACATCTTTCTGTAGATTATGCCAAAAGGTCTGGGGCACCCTGCATCTTTCCATAGGTTATGCCAAAAGGTCTGGGGCACCCTGCATCTTTCTGTAGATTATGCCAAAAGGTCTGGGGCACCCTGCATCTTTCCATAGGTTATGCCAAAAGATCTGGGTCTCCCTACATCTTTCCGTAGGTTATGCCAAAAGGTAGATCTCTTTAAATTTCGTAACATGATTATTACAACCAGGCATACTACCACTATTATTGGTTATAAGATAAATACTCTTCCCCTACCCTATCTCTCACTGACATGAGAGATGTGAAAAAGTCCTTGAGATTGTTCTGATGCAAATTGCACTGAATAATATTGCAAGCAATTTGCATCACTTGTGATTTGAGTATTGGTTAAGCAGGCATTTAAACTTATCCAGGTCAGCAAGAGTGGCCTTCCTACGTTTAGGTGTGTTCTAGGGAGGTTTATGTTATCTTTGGCAGCAGCAACTTGTGAGTGAGGTATACTGGAGGTGGCCATGGCAGGATGATACCAGGACAGGTTGTCATCACTGACAGCCTTATACTTAAAGGTGTGACCAGTTATATCATCAATAAGAAAATGATCAATATGAGACCTTCCATTCCTATCTATACAATACAATACAATACAATACAATTTTATTTAGGTAAGGTACATACATACAATAAATATTTACAAGGATTGTTTCACTTATAGGTATAGCTAGTACATACAATGCCTAAAGCCACTATTACGCAAAGCGTTTCGGGCATGATAAACTTAAATGACAAGCTTAATACTAATTGAGCATAATGAGTAGAATGAAAACAAGAAATGAAAACATAGATGAAAAAGCAGCACAAATACAATTATGTCGACAAACAGCGCTCTTTAAAGAAAAAAACAGACATTGGTTGACAATAGAAGGGTAAGGTAGGTTACAGGGAATTTATTAGGTATAGCTTCGCTTTTAACTTAAACTGGTTGAGAGAGGTACAGTCTTTAACATGGTTGGGAAGGTCATTCCACATTCTGGGCCCCTTGATTTGTAGAGCATTTCTAGTTTGATTAAGTCGTACTCTAGGAATATCAAAACTGTATTTATTTCTGGTGTGATGCTCATGGGTTCTGATACAACCTTCTATGAAGCTTTTGAGATCAGGATTGGCATTATAGTTTAGCGTTTTATATATGTATAATACACATGAGAGAATGTGCAGTGACTTAATGTCTAACATATTCAGAGATTTAAGTAGGGGTACCGAGTGATGTCTGGGGCCAGAATTGGATATTGTCCTAATAGCAGCTTTGTGTTGAGTAATTAGAGGACGTAAGTGATTTTGGGTAGTAGAGCCCCAAGCACAAATACCATAGTTGAGATATGGATAGATAAGGGAGTAATAGAGAGTCACCAGGGCAGGGCGTGGTACATAATATCTGATCTTAGAAAGAATGCCCACAGTTTTTGAAACTTTTTTTGATATGTTTAGAATGTGTCCCTGGAAATTAAGCTTGTGGTCAATGAGAATGCCAAGGAATTTGCCATCTAATTTGTTACAAATTTGGGTATTGTTTATTTTGAGATTTATTTGATTAGAGGATTTATTGCCAAACAGAATATAAAAGGTTTTGTCAATGTTAAGGGTGAGTTTGTTGGCAGTTAGCCACAGATGGACTTTATTTAGCTCAGTATTTACTGTGGCATTTAGAGCAAGGGGATCAGGACTGGAGTAAATGAAGGTTGTGTCGTCAGCAAATAGAATTGGTTTGAGGTGTTGGGAGGCATTTGGAAGGTCATTAATGTAGATGAGAAAGAGGAGAGGGCCAAGTATGCTGCCCTGGGGAACACCAATGTTGATGGGTAGGGTGGGAGAAATTGTGTTATTCACAGAAACATATTGGAGCCTGTCAGTAAGGTAGGATTTGAGGTATTGTAGGGAGTGTCCTCTGACTCCATAATGATGTAATTTAAGAAGAAGGTTTTGGTGGTTGACAGTGTCAAAAGCTTTACGCAGGTCCACAAACAACCCAACAGAGAACTCATTTTTATCAAGAGCTGTATGAATCGAGTTAAGCATACTAATAAAAGCATCGTTAGTGCTTTTTTTGGGTCTGAAGCCATATTGGCAGGGGCTAAGTATATTGAGTTTGGCTAGATATGAGTAAAGCTGCTTATAGATTAGTTTTTCAAAATTTTTTGACAAGTTTGGCAGGATAGATATAGGTCTGTAGTTGTTAACATCTGTGAGATTACCACATTTGTGGACAGGCGTTACTCTCGCTTTTTTTAGAATATCTGGGAAGGTTTGGAGTTCAAGTGACTTGTTGAAGAGCAAAGCAATAGCAGGGGCTAAAGATCTGGAGGCTTTTTTGTAAATTAAAGTTGGTATCTCCTCAAGGGCACCAGACTTGGTTTTAAGGGAAAGGATTATCTCATTGACGTCAGTGGAATTAATAGGCTTTAGGTACAGAGACTGTGGATAGTTACCTGAAAGATAGTCATTAATGTCTGTACTGGAAGATGGAATATAATAATAATAATAATAATAATTTTTATTTAGGCAAAGGTACATACATAAAGAGATTTTACAAAGTTTGTTGGCTTTATAGATAGAGCTAGTACATACAATGCCTAAAGCCACTATTACGCAAAGCGTTTCGGGCAGTCTTTTCGTTTCGGGATTCGGGCATATCATTTGCAAGGGATGAACCAATGGAAGAGAAGAACCTATTGAACTCAGTAGCAGAATCAGAGGCTGAAAGCTGACCATCGTTATTAGACAGGAGAGTCGGTTTGTTATTTAAAGACTTCTTTGATCCCAATATTTGAGAAATTGTTCTCCAAGTTTGTTTAATGTTGCTCTTTATTTGGGTAAATTTATCTTCGTAGTATTTAGTTTTGGCTCGTCTAATTATCTTAGACAGCAATAATGAGTAATTCTTTGAGAATTCTTTGGAGACAATTCCTAACCTATACTTCTTCTCAAGGTCATGTTTTTTATTAATAGATTTAAGTATTCCCTTTGTAAGCCAGGGATTGTTAAGCCTTTTGGTTGTGACTTGTTTTGTAAGCATAGGACAGTGGGTATTATAAAGGCTAAGAGTTTTTTGAAGAAAAGATTGTACTGCAAGGTTGATGTCCAATATGTTACCTAACTCGGACTCCCAGTTGACATTATCAGCAGCAGTTATAAAATTGTCTATAGCAGTTTCATTGTGTAGTCTAAAACGTATCACTCTTGACTCAAGAGGTGGTTTGCTAATGTTAGTTAAGAGAAATGTGGGGTAATGATCTGTAGTGCTATCGGTGATTATACCTGAAGTAAGCGGAGAGGTTATGTTTGTCCAGATGTGATCGAGCGTCGTGGCAGTGCTATCAGTGATTCTAGTAGGTCTAGTGATTAAGGGTATGAGGAAGCAGGAATTCATACAGTTGAGGAAGCTAACAGCAGTGGGGTGTTCAGGCTCGCAGAGGTCAATATTAAAGTCCCCTGCGATAATTAGGTGTTTTTTTGTTCAGTCTGTTATCAAGTATTAGATTTCTAAGGTTTGAGTTGAATTCGGACACATCAGTGTTAGGAATTCTATAAACTGCACCCACAGTCAGGACAGACTCGGCACCCTTGACTCTGAAGCTGGCGAAGATATACTCCCCATAGCAGTCTCTGGTTCTAATTTCTTTTAAGCATGTTAGTTCTTGGTGGTAGTAAAGAGCAGTGCCACCACCTCTCTGAATTTGACGACAGTTGTGAATTGCTGAGTAGTTAGGCATGTTAAAGAGCTGAGTAGTATCCTCTTTCAACCATGTTTCAGTAAGTATAATAAAAGAGAATTTGTTGTCAATAGCTTCAATCAAGGCACTAACATCATCGAAGTGTTTACCTAGGGATCTAACGTTCAAATTGATTACAGAGATATTGTGATTATGAGTTAATACATTGTTTACATCATGTGCTGCAAAATATCTGCAATTTAGATCATTAAAGTGATAATTGTCATAGATAGTGGATAAGAGGTTAAGTTCTGGGTCTATACTTGTCTGCATAAAAAAAGCTGATTGCAGGAAAAAAGGGAAGAAAGGCAAATAACAAGGTAGAAATAAGCTATAAAATAGGGAAAAAGATGTACACAATACAGAACAAAGCAAACTCACAAGGGGCTTACAGGGGTACAATGGAGTAAGGGAGTATGGCTAGGCTAGGCAACCTAGGTAATAAATGAGATTAACGAAAAAACATATAAACATGGACTATACAAAACACAAGATAAAGAAATACAAAACAAAAATATAAGCAAGACTAAGCAATACAAAAACAAATTGAGCAAAAATGAAAAATGAGGTAGATTGCTTACAAGTACTCTCAGGTACACTGTAAGTAACAATTTGCAATATGAGATACAGGCAAAGCCAGGGGTACAATGGAGTAAGGGAGCATGGCGAGGCTAGGCAACCTAGGTAATAAATGGAATCAAAGAAAAGTTGAATAATAAGCATAGGCAAATTTAAGCTAATGATTATTAACTATAAATAGTTCAGTTATGACTGTATAATTAATAAGACCTGAAGAACTATTTATGCACTCAGTTAAATAATTTCAGTAAATGACTAGTTAAGAGTAAGTTAAAAATTAAGTCAGAAAATGAAACAATGAGACTTAGGAAACCTAGCCCCACTAGTTGACAGGGGGTTAATTAAGTTAATTCACTGGGAGTGATAATGAGCTGAGACAGACCACATTGGGAGAGGAAAGCGTTGAGGTTCTCTTCTTTAGTAATTGTGAACATTTTGCCCTCTGCGGTTTTTCTCACCTTTATCAGTCCATCTCTAACGAAGCACTGATGAATCGCATCTGGGTTTTTTTGACGGATTTGACGCAGGCGGTAGAGGAGGTGCTGTCTGTTCCTAGTCAAGCACTCGTTGATGTATAATCCCGTCCGTTGGGCTACAGCTGTCCGGACTAGATTGGATTTCGTGAACTGGGAAGACAGCTTCAGGCGAATTTTCCGTTGGTTTTGACTTGATGGATTCTTTTTGCCTACTCTGTAGGCAATATGTCATTATCTCATGACATAAAGCTATAGTAATAGTAAATAAATCATTAATAGCAGGATTATGTAAATTTTCAGCATCCATAAATTCATTAAACAAATTTAAGTATACATCTTAGCGGGTAAAATCAGTGTTAAAAATCACCTACCACCCCATGAGTTCAGCATTATGATACAAATTAGTCAATTGATATATTTCTGATCATACATTTCCATACTCATCTGCACAGTTGATATTGCTTGTGGAAACCATGCATATACACACACACACATAATCAAATACTGCTGAGCACCTTTCAGGCCCCTGAGCAAAGGGGCCTGACATCTGAGTGGACAGCACATCGGATTCGTAGACCTGAGGTTCCGGGTTCGATCCTTGGTGGAGACGGAAACAAATGGGCAGAGTTTCTTTCATCCTGATGAGTCTGTTCACCTAGCAGTAAATATATACCTGAGAGATAGACAGCTGCTACAGGCTGCTTCCTTGGGATTGTGTAACAAAAAGGAGGCCTGGTCGAGGACCGGGCCGTGGGGACGATAAGCCCCGAAATCATCTCCAGATAACTATAGGACACAAGTATAGCAGGAGTGAACCCTGATACAATATTGACAACCTCAACTTTACATTGCATATTGTTATGCCCAGGATAGCAGCAGCACCATAGGGTCTTCCAGGACCTGACCAGTCAATAGACATGTCAATACTGGCAGTGGAAAAAGAACTATCAATAAATTTGAAGTGGTTTTGATATTCATAAGATGTAAGCCAGTGTTCTTGCAAAACAAGAATATTTTGCACATACCAAAATGCTTTTAACGTCCATATATTCAGGGTTTGTTATTTCTCTAATTACCTTAATAACCGGGAATTATAACTTTACAAATACTGAAGCATTGTCATGAGGGTAAATAAACCATATTACGTGAAGATCATTTATGTGCTAATTAAAACAACACTTATAGTAAGAGGACAGTAAATTGGAATGTTGAGACAATTGTCAAGTAATAATAATATAATAATTAACAGGTTTTAAGAGCCATCTATTGCACATTATTCTATCTATAAATAATCTGAACTAATAATAGAGCCTAAATAAATAATAATTAAACATCATTCACATCCATCAAGACAAGAAATTAAACGACCAATCAAAACCATATAGGTTACTCCTACACCTCATAATACAGGCCAATAATGATCATAAATATACTTATCAATTAAACAATATTCAAACTAAGGACTTAACATCAAATTTTTTAAATCACTAATTTAAAAGCAGACATCCTTTTATATTAATAAATTGTCAGATTAAGGCATCTGTAAACAAATGAAATAAATATTAGTAATTAAGCCTTCGATAATTGTAATTCTGTTACAGCCCCCTACCATGTATTTAAGAACAGGTTTAGCATTGCAATTCAGTGTTTCATATATATATATATATATATATATATATATATATATATATATATATATATATATATATATATATATATATATATATATATATATATATATATATGTCGTACCTAGTAGCCAGAACTCACTTTTTGGCCTACTATTCAAGGCCCGATTTGCCTAATAAGCCAAGTTTTCATGAATTAATTGTTTTTCGACTACCTAACCTACCTAACCTAACCTAACCTAACTTTTTCGGCTACCTAACCAAACCTAACCTATAGAGATAGGTTAGGTTAGGTTAGGTAGGGTTGGTTAGGTTCGGTCATATATCTACGTTAATTTTAACTCCAATAAAAAAAATTGACCTCATACATAATGAAATGGGTAGCTTTATCATTTCATAAGAAAAAAATTAGAAAAAATATATTAATTCAGGAAAACTTGGCTTATTAGGCAAATCGGGCCTTGAATAGTAGGCCAAAAAGTGAGTTCTGGCTACTAGGTACGACATATATATATATATATATATATATATATATATATATATATATATATATATATATATATATATGTCATACCTAGTAGCCAGAACGCACTTCTCAGCCTACTATGCAAGGCCCGATTTGCGTAATAAGCCAAGTTTTCCTGAATTAATATATTTTCTCTATTTTTTTTCTTATGAAATGATAAAGCTACCCATTACATTATGTATGAGGTAAATTTTTTTTATTGGAGTTAAAATTAACGTAGATATATGACCGAACCTAACCAACCCTACCTAACCTAACCTAACCTATCTTTATAGGTTAGGTTAGGCTAGGTAGCCGAAAAAGTTAGGTTAGGTTAGGTTAGGTAGTCGAAAAACAATTAATTCATGAAAACTTGGCTTATTAGGCAAATCGGGCCTTGCACAGTAGGCTGAAAAGTGCGTTCTGGCTACTAGGTACGACATATATATATATATATATATATATATATATATATATATATATATATATATATATATATATATATATATATATAAATATATATATATATATATATATATATATATAGTATATATATATATATATATATATATATATATATATATATATATATATATATATATATATAAATATAAATATATATATATATATATATATATATAGTATATATATATATATATATATATATATATATATATATATATATATAGTGCACTTGATAGGGTGTGAAGTGACTTAGACTTAATATCTAAAATATTCAATGATTTAGATTTAAGAAAGGGGGGAGGGCAGAATGCTGTCTGTGGCTTCAGTTTGTTATTGTTCTAATTGATGATTTGTCTTGAGTAATTAGAGATCATAGATAATTTAGGGAGAACCCCAGGCAATGATTCCAAAATTGTGATAAGGAAAGACGAGAGGCCAATAAAGCTTAACCAAAGTAGAGGGTGACATACATAATATCTGATTTAGAAAAGAATGCCAAGTGATTTTAAAATATTTTTTTTGCTACATTTTGTATGTGGCACTGAAAATTCAGCTTTTAATCAATGAGAACATCATGGAATATACTATATACTTTATTACCAATCTGGATATTGCCAATTCTTAAGATTGGAGAAAATGAGGGTTGTGTAAACAGCCAATAAAACTGGCTTGAGGTATTGAGAGGCATTCGGAATGTCATTAATGTAGATGAGAAAGAGTTCGCAGGTAATTATCAAAAGAGGGCACCAAGCCCGGAAGGCTCAGAAGCACCATCAACTGTGTGGGATATAAAAAAATGGTAAATATCACTAAGGATGCCAATTCGAGAACAAAAGTGCATAAGGCAAACAATATCAAAGGTATCTGATTCATCAAGGATTCTATCAAGGAACAAGTGACCACGAGGGACAGTCAGGAGACAAGACACACATACCTCCTGGAAGTCAGGACATTCAACAAGGATATGCACGACAGTAAGAGGGACAATGCAGATTGGAAAATAAAGAGCAGGGCGGCGCTCCATTAAGTGCCTATGAATTAAACATTTATGGCTAATACGTAATCTCATTAGAGCCATTTCTCACCACCACTTATGGTGATGGGAGGAGGGCCATGGGGACACACTACCTTTAAGAGTATGCAGTTTGTCACGAGTAACAGAAGACCAACAATCCTGCCAATGGGTAAGGATGGAGGAATGAATAACTGGGTAGAAGTCAGAATAAGGAACACCTTTAAGGGAGATGGGGCAAGTGCAGATAGCCTCCTTAGTGACAGAGTCCGCACGCTCATTTAAGGACACACAAATATGGCTGGGAAACCGGCAAAATTTCACTGTCTTTAATCTACTGGAGATAAGAAACAGCCAATGTTGAATTTTGACTACAACCGAATGAACTGGATTAAAGGGCTCCAGAGCCATGAGGGCACTGTGAGAGTCAACTACAACAATAAAGGAAAATTGACAGCAAGAAAGCTGTTGACAAAGAGCATGTAAAATAGCACAAAGTTCTGCTGTGGAGATGCTAGTCGCTGGATGCAGGCGACACATAGGTGTGGTCAGGAAAAACAACAGAGTAGGCTACACCATCTGCAGACTTTGACCCCATCTGTGAAGACGGAAATGGAGCGGAAGTGTGAAGAAAAGTGTGCAAGGAAAAGTACGACAATAGCGAGAGTGAGGAGGGTGTTGTAGGGACTGTGCAATGTAGCAAAGACAGTAGCGATCATGGCGATCCTGTAGATACAGTATGCCTGTTTCATCATACCAGCTTAGGGTTGGAGTCAAACGCAAGGCACCAGAGCTGAGGTATAACCCATTATGGTGCAGAGCATCAAGACAGCATAGAGTAGGAGAGGCAGACGAGTAAGCAAGACAACCATACTTGAGTTTAGACAGCACGAAGGTGAAGCGTGCTCGTATCAGCTCCCCAGGAAGTATAACTTACCTTAAGTAAGTTAAGGACCTTAGAGCATCCAACTCAGAGGTTAGAGATATGGGGAGACCAAAACAAACGAGTTTCAAAGATTAACTCCATAAGTTTAGCAAAATCTTTGCACAAAAGGGGATTACCATAAAGCGACAAAGGGGGATGAAAAACGACCTACTTCCGAGTAAAAGTCATCGCAAAAGTTTTAGTTGTAGAGAACTTGATGCCATGACTGGTGTCCCAGGATGACACGGCATCAATCGCAAGTTGAAGTCGCCGTTGAAGGAAAGGCAAGTCATCACCTTGACAGCAATGGGTAAGATTGTCAACATAGAGAGCTGATGAGATTCCAGAGGGAAGGGAGTAAAGAAGACCACTGAGGGCAACCAGGAAAATTAGTAAGTGTTCAGAACACTACTGTGAGGTACACCTTCATATTGCCGTAAAGAGGCAGAATGGTACAAACCATCACTAAAGGAACGATTAGAGCGGAAGCTTCGTAGGAAGAGGAAGAGATTACCACGAATGGAGTTGGGACAAAATATGGTATCTCCAGGTGGTGTCATATGCCTTTTCCTGGTCAAAAAAAGGACAGCAACAACAGAGGTCTTTGCAGCAAAAGCAGTACATATATAGACCATGTTCACCAAGACATCAGTCATGACACTTGTAAAAGCCAAATTGAGAAGGTAAGTGGTGGCGATAGTGTTCTAAGAACAACATCATAAGGACATTGAACATACATTCAAAGAGTTTGCAGACACAACTCATGAGGGCAATGGGGCAGATGTCCTTAGCAGCTGTCCCTAGAGACCCTGGTTTTTGAATAGGAAAAACCACCACCTGAAGCCAGTTCTCAGGAACAAATGATGACTGCCAGATAAGGTTAAACAGATTCAGTATATACTGAAACCATGCATTGAGAGAGGTGACATTCATTAGGAGATGTTTCGCTTTCTGAGCCCGTTGCCATAGAACCGCAGAGAGTCAGGACAGACTGGTGTTCGGAGAGAGAGATCATTATAGAGAAGCTGGAGATGCATGCGAAAATCTATAGGACAAGATTCATGAAGGTGCTTACGAATAAGGAAAGATGAAGGAAGACTAGAACTGGAGCCACCAGTCGAAAAAGGGGAACACAGTTCGGTGGCGACTGACACAGGATCCGCCACAATAGAATCATGGAAGTGAAGGACTGGTGAGACAACTGGAACAAACTTACCCGCAATCTTACAGATTTTCTTCGAGATCTGGGGCAGAGGAATATCAGACGTAATGGTGGAGACAAAAGATTTCCAACTCTCAAGTTTAACCGTACGGACCGCAGTCACCTTATAAAACAAAAGAAAACAGCCGTCTGTCTGCATCAGTCTTTCTTCCAGGCTGCACTCTTACAGACGACAGTCGAAACACCCAGCATTCCACCTGGGAACGCACTTCCGCATTCCCCTGGAGGTAGAGCAAGGAATAGAGTGGACGGCAGCGTCTAATATGGTGTGATGAAAAAGGAGTAGGGCTCGACGGTGAGGCAGATAGGAGAGGTCAGAAAGAGTAGCATGTAGAGTGAATAGATTCCAGTCAGCCTTGGCAAACTGCCACCTAGGGAAGGAGAGAGAAGGGTGAAAAGAGAAAAAGGTGACAAGGATGGGGAAATGGTCACTGTTATGGAGGTCACGAAGAATCCACCACATGAAATCTAAATAAAGAGAAGACGAAAAAGAGGGAGGTGGTGATGAAGAAGAGGAACTACAGGAGGGGTAAAAGTCAAAGCATGACAACAGGCAAGAGGAAGGATGTTGGAAGGACCTCGCAAGATATCAAAGACAGTAGCGATCACGGCGATCCTGGAAAGATAGGAAGGCAGTATTAACATGCAAGCTGAGGGTGGGAGTCAAACGAAAGGCACCAGAGCTGAGGCGCAACCCAGTACAGTGCAAAGCATCAAGACGACGAAGAGTAGAAGGAGACGAGTAAGCAGGGCAACCATAATCGAGTTTAGACAGGACGAGAGACGAATGTAAAGAGAGGAGTGTGCGGCTATCAGCTCCCCAAGAAGTATGGGACAAAACCTTAAGGATGGTAAGGGTCTTGGAGCATTCAACTTGGAGGTAAGAGATATGAGGCGACCAAGACAAACGAGTGTCAAATACCAACCCCAAAAGCTTAGTGGACTCCCTGAACACAAGGGGATGACCATAAAGCAAAAGAGGGACAAAGAATGACATGCTTCTGAGTAAAAGTCATAGCACAAGTCTTAGACATAGAGAACTTGAAGCCATGATCAGTTGCCCAAGATGACATGGCATCAATCACAAGTTGAAGCCACCGTTGAAGGAGAGGCGAATCATCATCCCGACAGCAAAGGGCAAGATCGTCGACATAGAGAGCGAAGAAAACGCCAGAAGGGAGGAAAAAAGACCATTGAGGGCAACTAGAAAAAGAGTAGTGCTCAGAACACTACCTTGGGGTACACCCTCATATTGCCTAAAAGGGGCAGAGAGAGTGGCACTAAGCCTAACTCGAAAGAAACGAGAGATAAAGCTTTGGAGGAAGAGAGGGAGATTACCACGAAGGCAAGATGAATGAAGTTGTAACAGAATATGATATCTCCAGGTGGTGTCGTAAGCCTTTTCCAGGTCAAAGAAGACAGCAACAACAGAGGTCTTCGCAGCAAAAGCAGTACAAATATAGACCCTCCAAGTTTGCCAGGACATCTGTTGTGCTGCGGCACTTGCGAAAACCAAATTCAGAAGGGGAGAGGTGGTGAGTGTTCTAAAAACCACATCAGACAAACGTTAACCATACGTTCAAAAGAGTTTGCAGACAACTCATGAGGGCAATAGGGTGGAAGTCCTTAGGGAATGTCCTGAGAGACCCTGGAAACATAACAGGGAGGACGGGTAGGACAACAGCATCGAGCCAGTCCTCAGGTACTGAAGATGACTCTCAGACCCGATTATACAGACTCAGTAAATACCGAGACATGCACAGAGGGAGATGGTGAAGCATCTCATAATGAATACCATCGGAACCCACTGCCATAGAACCACAGAGGAACCGGGCAGACTTAAGTTCAGAGAGAGAGAAGGGATCGTTATAGGGAAGGCTGAGATGAGTGCAGAAATCTAAAGGACGAGATTCAAGAACAGGCTTACGAAGAAGGAAAGATTGAGGAAGATGAGAACCAGAGCTAACAGACGAAAAGTGGGAACCCAGTTTGGTCGCAACATGCAACGGGTCCACCACAAGAGTATCACGGAGGTGGAGGACCGGCGAGACATCAGAAGCAAATTTACCCACTATCTTGTGGATACCCCTCCAGATCTGCGGCAGAGTATTTTCGGACATAATGGTGGAAACATAAGACCTCCAACACTCACGTTTACCTGTACAGATGGTCCTACGGACCACTGAACTCGCCTTCCGAAACAAAAGACAAAAATCAGCCATCTGCCGGCGGCAGTGTCTCTTCCAGGCTGCACACTTATAGCAGACAGCCCAAGCACAGTCCACATTCCACCAGGGAACGCACTTCCATGTTTCCTGAGAGGTAGAGCGAGGAATAGAGTGGAGGGCAGCATTGAAGACGGTGTCAAGAAAAAGGAAGAGGGCACGAGGGAGAAGCAAAATGGAGAGGTCGGAGAGTAGCACAGAGGGTAAATTGATGCCAGTCAGCCTCGGCAAACTGCCACCTAGGGAAGGAGAGGGGAGGGTGAAAAGAAAAAAAGGTAACAAGGATGGGGAAATGGTCACTGCCATGGAAGTCACCAAGAACCCGAAGTGTGAAATTCATGTAAAGAGACGACGAGCAAAGAAAAAAATCAAGACAGGAAAGGGTGCAGTCCAAGAGTCCAAATGAGTGGGCCCATCAGAATTCAGAAGAGACAGGGAAGAAGAGAGGACGAACGGTTCAAGAAGGCGACCCCGGGTGCTTGTCAGAACATCACCCCAGAGGGTATGTCGACAACTGAAATCACCCAGCAGGAGCACAGACTCTGGCAAGGAGTCCACTAGGTGTTTAAGATCGGGAAGAGAAAGGGGCACATTTGGGGGGAGATAAATGGAACAAACTGTGTACCATTTACAAACAAAGACACAGGCAACAGAACATTGAAGAGGTGATGGAAAAAGTAAGGGGATGAAGGGAACATCAGAACGAATCAAAAGCAGAAAAGTTATTGGCCCCAGCAAAATCTGAAGGGGATGGGGGTCAGGGGGAGAGAAAGGAATAATCACGGAAGCGACCAGGATGAGCACCAAGCATCGGCTCCTGGAGATGGACACAAAGGAGCAAAAACTGTGAAATCAAAAGTTGGAATTCATGGAAATTGGCGTAATATCCATGAATATTCCATTGAAGAATAGACATCGACAAAAAGAGAAAGGACAGGAACAGAGAACAATGAAGAAACAAAGGTTAAAAAGGAACACA
Source organism: Procambarus clarkii (assembly GCF_040958095.1). Taxonomy (NCBI): domain Eukaryota; kingdom Metazoa; phylum Arthropoda; class Malacostraca; order Decapoda; family Cambaridae; genus Procambarus; species Procambarus clarkii. The sequence continues at coordinate 110,735 of NW_027189256.1, forward strand.
GCATGTCAAAGAAGTGCAGGATCAGGATCAGGGTCAGCGAAGTCAGGGATAGTGGGCATGGGTAAACTGAGTAAAGATGGAGGGAAGGGAGTGGGAGGACAGACCAGAGGCAGATGAGCAGGGTCCAGAGGAGGAGGCAACCGAGAGGGACTTTCAAGGACAGCAGGAGGGGCAGAAACCAGGAAGCACACCTCAGCAAGGGCAGGAACCGAGAGGGTGGCGGGGGGCCAAAGAAACCTCCACAGTAGGAACAGGGGGCTCGACCACCGAAATGGGAGGGGTGGAGCGATAGAGTCAGAGGTAGGGGGCGAGGATGAAAGTGAAGCTTTCTTACCAGCCAGGGAGGAGGAAGGAGATAAGCCAGGCTTTTACTTCTGACTCAGAGAGACAGGTGTTCCAGCAGCAACGTACTGGGCAACAGACTCAAATGTCTAAACAGAAGAAGAACGAAAACGAACAACACGATGATCGCTAGAAAGATGGATATCAGCTCGCACAGACAGGCAGCGTGGAGAGCTAAGAGACAGAGGAGAAGGATGGGAAGGAGGATCAAAGGGAGATGAGAAAGAAGACACAGGAGAAATGGCAAACTGGGTAGAAAGAAGGGGAACCCCAGACAGAGAACCAGGAGGGGGGACCTTCGGGTCAGAATGTAAAGGAATGGGGGAGCAGGCGGTGGGCGTATCTGGGTCTAAGGCCTGGAAACTGTTGAGACTGAGGAAGGTGGGAAGGACGAGGAAAGGAAGAGCGCAACATGTGAGCGTAAGAAACCCCAGCGAAAGGGGGAGGAGGGGGATGGTGAACTTGGCGCCTCGCCTCAGGAAATGACAAACGTTCCCAGTGCTTCATGTTGAGGACGGCTGCCTCAAGTTTGTAATGGATACACGCGCGAGAGAAGGTAGGGTGGGCATCACCGCAATTGAGACCGCGAGCCTGGGGAGAAGTACACTCCGACTTAGAGTGACCTTCGTTCCCACACATAGGGCAGAGAGAGAGAGAGAATACTGGAGCATTTGAGGGCATCATGTGCGAACTTCCAGCACTTATTACAAAGCCGAGAAGAGGGTATGTACTCCTGAATGGAGCATCTGGCACCAGCAAGAATAACAGAGGGCGGAAGTGTCCAACCATCAAAGGTAATTTTCACAAGCCGAAGGGACAGATGCCGACAGACACGAGGGGGTCGGGAACGTGTAAACCTGGAGAACAGAATGGCCTTGGGCCTCGAGGACATGTTTAATATCCTCGTGGCAGTCCTTGAGGTTCCTAATACCGGTTGCAACATGGTGTGGGAGGAGAACAGTGCCAACACTGGCACTTAACTGAGCATTCTTGGAGACCCCAACAGGGGGGGTCACCTCAATGCACGACAAAGTCGCCAAGTGGACAGCTGCATCTCGAGAAGAAGCAGCAACAACATGCATACCGAGATGGGTGGGGTTAAAAGTAACAGAGGCATCTACTGAACCAACAAGGTCCCTATGGAGGGAGAAATTGTCAGCAGTAGAATCTAAATGATGGAGGTCAAAGTACTTCAAGGAAGTAAGTCAAAGTATCAAGGGACCTAGAATGTGGAATGACCTTCCCAACCATGTTAAAGACTACCTCTCTCAACCAGTTTAAGATAAAAACGAAGCTATACCTAATAAATTCCCTGTAACCTACCTTACCCTTCTATTGTCAACCAATGTTTTTTTTTTTTAAATGACGCTGTTTGTCGACCGAATTGTATTTGTGCTGCTTTTTCAGCCATGTTCCCCCTTTTTATCTCTTTTTTTTTTTATTTGTTCTCAACTCATTTTATTCTTTATGCTCAATTAGTATTAAGCTTTAATCATTTAAGTTTTTCATGCCCGAAACGCTTTGCGTAATAGTGGCTTTAGGCATTGTATGTACTAGCCCTATCTAAAAATCCATCACTCTTTTTAAAATCTCTTGTATGTATCTTACCTAAATAAACATTTGATTTGATTTGATTTTGACTTAGTCCACGTAGCAAGATCAAACAAGGCTTGGTACGAATTGGTATGGGAAGGAAGCATGCGAGAGCAGCCATGGCGGGGACGGTGGTGAGAACCCCCTAGAGAGAGAAAGAGAGAGGAGGGTCATAAGGTGCAGTAGTCAATGAGAGATGGAGTCGTACTAGGGGACGAGGTAGTCACCACAGGGGGCTTGGGGCTCGACCCAACCACAGAAGAGGAAGGGGAGCAGGGGAGTAGTCCAGTCTGGGCCCAATGTAGCGGGGGCTACAGAGCCCGGCTTTCCATCACAGTCCGACTCAGGGCCCTGGTCTCCCATTCCACATTTGAGAAGTTAAAAATAAGTGTCAGATATCAGCATGTAAATGAACAGGTAATTATTTCATCAACAAACAAGCCCCCATACCCACCATGGCGCCACAATTAGAGGATAAGACACCCGATAAGACGTGCCCCCCCCCCAGGGGTGCATCGTGGATATATGCCCTGCAATCACCACTTTAAGAACCATCAGTCCATCAAGATTGGGCTCAGCAACGAAGAAAAAGAGTGACAATAAAAGTGTCCCTTTGCTCAACAATTTCGGGTACCACAGTTTTACGGGCGAGAGACTGTGCCTCACCTAACACCCAGTGTCAAAACAGAAGATGACATCTAAAAGAATGATCAAGAATAGCAACAAGTCGCTGGGAAATAGCAATTAAAAAGGAGAATTGGGAAGGAAAAATTAAACTTAGTAGGAAAAAGCATTCAGCACAATTAGTGAAGAAGGCAGCAGGAGCATAAGGCTTCAAAAGGACAGAGGACACTGTCCCATGGAGCATCACACTCTAGCATCCGCCAACCAATCCCCCTCACGATGGCAACGAGCTGGAAAGGGAGGAAGAGATGAAAAAGACGAGAGGGTGAAGAATACTGCCCGGTGAGACACCAGTGTTTATGGGTAGAGTGGGAAAATTGGAATCATTCACAGAGACATACTGGAGCCTGTCACTGCATGAGGTAAGATTGTAGGTATTGGAGGGAGTGACCTCTTACTCCGTAATGTTGCAATTTAAGAAAGTTAATGTGTTTACAGTGTCAAAATGTCTTATGTAGGTCAACAAATAAATGAATAAGTTTTCCAAGGGCTGCATAAATTAAATTAATCATACTAACTGGGCATGATTGGTCCTTTTTTGGGCCTGAAGAAATTATGGGAAGAACTAAGTATAAATAGGAGTAAGGCTGCGTGTAAATTAACTTTAAATTAATTTAGACAAAATCGGCAGAATTGATATTGGTCTATAATTGTTGACTTCAGTGAGATTGCTGCTTTTATGGACTAAGGTTACTCTTCCTTTTTTTCTCAAAATATCAGGAAAGGTTTAGAGTTCAAATAATTTGTTGTAGAGCAATGCAATGGCTGGAGCTAAAAATCTTAGAGGCTTTTTTTTGTAAATTAGGGGTGGTATCTCAACATACAGTATCTATGCATGAGGTTCATTCATCCACTGCAAACTACCTCAAGCCCATCATCACCCAACAAAAATCTGCTATCATAACAATAAAACTGTCTTCAAACAACACCCAACCTCTCTGTTTAAAATCCCTGAACATGCTACATATACACTCGCTCTACACATTCTCTTGTGCTATTTACAAGTACAAAACCTTGTTCCTAAATGCTAACCCTGATCTGAAACTCTCCATTGATAGACGTAATAGAACCCACAAGCACCACAACATAAATATCTCTTTGATATAATTTTTTTATATAAAGTGACAGTCAGGATAATATAATTGCCAATCAGACTAATATAACTTTGAATCAGGCTTTTTCACCCACAGGGTTATTGATCAATGGAACTGCCGACCCACCAAACCCATAACTGCCAAAACTGTGCTGAATTTCAAAATATACCTGGAAAAAATCATGAAGGCAAACTGGGAGGGTAAAGGGAACCTTCAACAAGCCGACGACTTCCTGTTCTCATTGAGGCCACTCGGGTTTTTGGCCCTCAAGTAAATCGGGTAAAATATTATTCCCAGACAATTACAGCATAACTGATAAAGTTAGGCAAGAGTAATAAATTTCTGGTAAATTTAGAGTGATAAATTTCTAGAGTAATATTAATTTAAATTTCATATTAACTTGACTGACAGCTATAAATGCCAATCAGCCTTCAACATGCTCTTCGATGAAATATTTATAATCAAGAATAGAACTCATAAATAGGCCTAAACAAAAAATAAAAAATGGACATCAGTTTGCATATGAATCTCCTGAGAAGATTCCTCGATTAATATACATTTCCTTACCAATCAAATGGTCTCACCTTAAGTACGTCTCAGATTGTCTTCTTCACCAACTCCAATGCTAAATAATATTACAACAAAAATGTCCATAACTTAGCTACAGAGTATATTACATTTTAAATAAATTTCTACAGGAAGCTAAAAAGGAAGCACATTATTTACATAAATATGAAGAAAAACATTTAAAGCTTTGTTTTACCTTTGCTAAATTAAAGAGATATTTCTATACAGTACTTATAAGCAATTTTGAGTTTTCCTAGCGACAGCTTCTCTAGTTCTTGCTTAGTCATCTAACTTTCATAAAAGAACAATATAATAAAATATCTTCATATCTTTACCTTTTCATTGTGAAGTGTATTTCTCAAGCAAAATATAATTACCTCTGAAGAACATCCAACTGACATTGTGATAGCACACTGTTAGATTAAAGGTGAGTTAATATACCATTATGTGCCTCATTATCCTTCAACATTCTCTTAATTATCTTTCACCCTCAAAGTGTTTAGCCTATTATCTGCATGTATCATCTTGTGCCTCTTCATACTTCCAAGACGACTGAATCTCTTCCCACACTCTGGACACTCGTGAGGTTTGTCACCTGAATGCACTAACATGTGCCTTATTATAGCTCCACGTTTTCTAAATTTTTTACCACACTCGGCACATTGAAAAGGTCTCTCATCCGCATGCACCATCCTGTGAGTCTTCATATGTCCAAGACGACTGAATCTCTTCCCACACTCTGGACACTCATGAGGTTTGTCACCTGAATGCACTAACATGTGAGTCTTCATACTTCCAAGATGACTGAATCTCTTCCCACACTCTGGACACTCATGAGGTTTGTCACCTGAATGCACTAACATGTGAGTCTTCATATGTCCACGTTGACTGAATCTCTTCCCACACTCTGGACATTCATGTGGTTTGTCACCTGAATGCACTAACATGTGAGTCTTCACATGTGAAGGACGGGTGAATACCTTCTGACACTGTGGACACTGGTGAGTCTTCATTTTCTTTATGACAGGTGCAGTTTGTGTGAAGGTTTTCTCCCCCGGATGTTGGGAGAAGCGTCAAGGCTTGAGTGTTGTTTCTTAGAGTTAGACTTGATGTGAGCACTTGGCGATCAATGGTGGTGGTGCTTCTTTATGATAGGTACAGTTTGTCAAGGTTTTCCTTTAATGCTCGTATCGTATTTACGTTCCTTTCCGTTCCGGTTCCTTTAATGCTCATAATCGTATTTGTATTTGTGCTGCTTTTTCATCTATGTTTTCATTTTTTGTTTTCATTCTACTCATTATGCTCAATTACTGTAGTATTAAGCTTGTCATTTAAGTTTATCATGCCCGAAACGCTTTGCGTAATAGTGGCTTTAGGCATTGTATGTACTAGCTCTACCTATAAGTCTACCAATCCTTGTAAAAATTTATTGTATGTATGTACCTTACCTAAATAAAATTGTATTGTATTGTATTGTATTGTATTGCTCGTGCTGGACATCACCGGCGGGCGCTGCTAAAATGGCGGCGGTTGTTTACCCTCTCATCATCTAAGCGTTCCAATGTTTTTGTTTAGTTTCACATATCATTTTTCCTACTTCTTATTTTTGTTTATAACTGGTCATTTACAATTAACACTTGTATTTATATTCATGTTTTTCAATCAAAGAATGTACTTGAAAGGTTTCTTTAAACATAAAGCCACACGATTATACTTTTTGAAGGAAATAGCTTTCCCATACTGGATGCACTACATGCGCAGATTGACCAACAGGAGTTTCATATTCACTTTTATTTATATATATATATATATATATATATATATATATATATATATATATATATATATATATATATATATGTCGTACCTAGTAGCCAGAAGGCACTTCTCAGCCTACTATGCAAGGCCCGATTTGCCTAATAAGCCAAGTTTTCATGAATTAATTGTTTTTCGACTACCTAACCGACCTAACCTAACCTAACTTTTTCGGCTACCTAACCAAACCTAACCTATAAAGATAGGTTAGGTTAGGTTAGGTTAGGTAGGGTTGGTTAGGTTCGGTCATATATCTACGTTAATTTTAACTCCAATAAAAAAAAATTGACCTCATACATAATGAAATGGGTAGCTTTATCATTTCATAAGAAAAAAATTAGAAAAAATATATTAATTCAGGAAAACTTGGCTTATTAGGCAAATCGGGCCTTGAATAGTAGGCCAAAAAGTGAGTTCTGGCTACTAGGTACGACATATATATATATATATATATATATATATATATATATATATATATATATATATATATATATATATATGTCGTACCTAGTAGCCAGAACGCACTTCTCAGTCGACTATGCAAGGCCCGATTTGCCTAATAAGCCAAGTTTTCATGAATTAATTGTTTTTCGACTACCTAACCTACCTAACCTAACCTAACCTAACTTTTTCGGCTACCTAACCTTACCTAACATATTAAGATAGGTTAGGTTAGGTTAGGTAGGGTTGGTTAGGTTCGGTCATATATCTACGTTAATTTTAACTCCAATAAAAAAAAATTGACCTCATACATAATGAAATGGGTAGCTTTATCATTTCATAAGAAAAGAAATAGATTAAATATATTAATTCATAAAAACTTGGCTTATTAGGCAAATCGGACCTTGCATAGTAGGCTGAGAAGTGAGTTCTGGCTACTAGGTACGACATATATATATATATATATATATATATATATATATATATATATATATATATATATATATATATATAAGTTGTATACTTAACTCTCGTGTTTAGGAGAGTTGTGCCTTAAGCATAGACACTGTGTCTTCCCATATTAACAGGGACTTGATGAAATTAACGTCTAAATGACCCCTCACTTGCTCTAGTGCTCTTGGGAGGTGATGATCTTTGGTGTATTTAAATACTCCAAAATTACCATCTCTTTTAAGGGTCTGAGCGGGTGGTGGAGAGGGTTAAGGCGTACCTGTTATGCCAGTTGCTGGAAGGCTTCTGTGCTATATATATATATAGCACAAGTTTTCTATATATATATATAGAACTATATATATATATAAACTATATATATATATAGAACTATATAAACTATATAAACTATAGAACTATATATATATATATATATATATATATATATATATATATATATATATATATATATATATATATATATATATATATATGTCGTACCTAGTAGCCAGAACTCACTTCTGAGCCTACTATGCAAGGTCCGATTTGCCTAATAAGCCAAGTTTTTATGAATTAATATATTTAATCTATTTTTTTTCTTATGAAATGATAAAGCTACCCATTTCATTATGTATGAGGTCAATTTTTTTTTATTGGAGTTAAAATTAACGTAGATATATGACCGAACCTAACCAACCCTACCTAACCTAACCTAACCTATCTTAATATGTTAGGTAAGGTTAGGTAGCCGAAAAAGTTAGGTTAGGTTAGGTTAGGTAGGTTAGGTAGACGAAAAAACATTAATTCATGAAAACTTGGCTTATTAGGGAAATCGGGCCTTGAATAGTAGGCTGAGAAGTGCGTTCTGGCTATTAGGTACGACATATATATATATATATATATATATATATATATATATATATATATATATAATGTCGTACCTAATAGCCAGAACGCACTTCTCAGCCTACTATTCAAGGCCCGATTTCCCTAATAAGCCAAGTTTTCATGAATTAATGTTTTTTCGTCTACCTAACCTACCTAACCTAACCTAACCTAGCTTTTTTTGGCTACCTAACCTAACCTTACCTATAAATATAGGTTAGGTTAGGTTAGGTAGGGTTGGTTAGGTTCGGTCATATATCTACGTTAATTTTAACTCCAATAAAAAAAAATTGACCTCATACATAGAGAAAAGGGTTGTTTTATCATTTCATAAGAAAAAAATTATAGTAAATATATTAATTCAGGAAAACTTGGCTTATTAGGCAAATCGGGCCTTGAATAGTAGGCTGAGAAGTGAGTTCTGGCTACTAGGTACGACATATATATATATATATATATATATATATATTATATATATATATATATATATATATATATATATATATTATATATATATATATATATATATATATATATATATACTTATATATATATATATATATATATATCAAAATAAAAATGTTTATTTAGGTAAGGTACATACATAAAAGAGATTTTACAAAGAGTGGTGGATTTATAGTTAGGGCTAGTACATACAATGCCTAAAGCCACTATTATAATAATAATAATATAATAATAATATTTTATTTAGGTAAGGTACATACATACAATAAATTTTTACAAAGATTGGTTGACTTATAGGTAGAGCTAGTACATACAATGCCTAAAGCCACTATTACGCAAAGCGTTTCGGGCATGATAAACTTAAATGACAAGCTTAATACTAATTGAGCATAATGAGTAGATGAAAACATACATGAAAAAGCAGCACAAATACAAATATGTCGACAAACAGCGCTCTTTAAAGAAAAACAGACATTGGTTGACAATAGAAGGGTAAGGTAGGTTACAGGGAATTTATTAGGTATAGCTTCGTTTTTAACTTAAACTGGTTGAGAGAGGTACAGTCTTTAACATGGTCGGGAAGGTCATTCCACATTCTGGGCCCCTTGATTTGTAGAGCATTTCTAGTTTGATTAAGTCGTATTCTAGGAATATCAAAACTGTATTTATTTCTGGTGTGGTGCTCATGGGTTCTGTTACAACCTTCTATGAAGCTTTTGAGATCAGGATTGGCATTATAGTTTAGCGTTTTATATATGTATAATACACATGAGAGAATGTGCATTCACTTAATGTCTAACATATTCAGAGATTTGAGTAGGGGTACCGAGTGATGTCTGGGGCCAGAGTTGGATATTGTCCTAATAGCAGCTTTGTGTTGAGTAATTAGAGGACGTAAGTGATTTTGGGTAGTAGAGCCCCAAGCACAAATACCATAGTTGAGATATGGATAGATAAGGGAGTAATAGAGAGTCACCAGGACAGGGCGTGGTACATAATATCTGATCTTAGAAAGAATGCCCACAGTTTTTGAAACTTTTTTTGATATATTTAGAATGTGTCCCTGGAAATTCAGCTTGTGGTCAATGAGAATGCCAAGAAATTTGCCATCTAATTTGTTACAAATTTGGGTATTGTTTATTTTGAGATTTATTTGATTAGAGGATTTATTGCCAAACAGAATATAGAAAGTTTTGTCAATGTTAAGGGTGAGTTTGTTGGCAGTTAGCCAAATATGGACTTTATTAAGCTCAGTATTTACTGTGGCATTTAGAGCAAGGGGATCAGGACTGGAGTAAATGAAGGTTGTTTCGTCAGCAAATAGAATTGGTTTGAGGTGTTGGGAGGCATTTGGAAGGTCATTAATGTAGATGAGAAAGAGGAGAGGGCCAAGTATGCTGCCCTGAGGAACACCAATGTTGATGGGTAGGGTGGGAGAAATTGTATTATTCACAGAAACATATTGGAGCCTGTTAGTAAGGTAGGATTTGAGGTATTGTAGGGAGTGTCCTCTGACTCCATAATGATGTAATTTAAGAAGAAGGTTTTGGTCTTTGACAGTATCAAAAGCTTTACGCAGGTCCACAAATAACCCAACTGGGAACTCATTATTATCAAGAGCTGTATGAATCGAGTTAAGCATACTAATAAGTGCATCGATAGTGCTTTTTTGGGGTCTGAAGCCATATTGGCAAGGGCTAAGTATATTGAGTTTGGCTAGATATGAGTAAAGCTGCTTATAGATTAGTTTTTCAAAATTTTTTGACAAGTTTGGCAGGATTGATATAGGTCTTTAGTTGGTAACATCTGTGAGATCACCACATTTGTGGACAGGCGTTACTCTCGCTTTTTTTAGAATATCTGGAAAGGTTTGGAGTTCAAGTGACTTGTTGAAGAGCAAAGCAATAGCAGGGGCTAAAGATCTGGAGGCTTTTTTGTAAATTAAAGTTGGTATCTCCTCAAGGGCACTAGACTTGGTTTTAAGGGAAAGGATTATCTCATTGACGTCAGTGGAATTAATAGGCTCTAGGTACAGAGACTGTGGATAGTTACCTGTAAGATAGTCATTAATGTCTGTACTGGAAGATGGAATATCATTTGCAAGGGATGAACCAATGGAAGAGAAGAACCTATTGAACTCAATAGCAGAATCATTGGCTGAAAGCTGACCATCGTTATTAGACAGGAGAGTCGGTTTGTTATTTAAAGACTTCTTTGTTCCCAATATTTGTGAAATTGTGCTCCAAGTTTGTTTAATGTTGCTCTTTATTTGGGTAAATTTATCTTCGTAGTATTTAGTTTTGGCTCGTCTAATTATCTTAGATAGCAATAATGAGTAATTCTTTGAGAATTCTTTGGAGACAATTCCTAACCTATACTTCTTCTCAAGGTCATGTTTTTTATTAATAGATTTAAGTATTCCCTTTGTAAGCCAGGGATTGTTAAGCCTTTTGGTTGTGACTTGTTTTGTAAGCATAGGACAGTGGGTATTATAAAGGCTAAGAGTTTTTTGAAGAAAAGATTGCACTGCTAGGTTGATGTCCTCTATGTTACCTAACTCGGACTCCCAGTTAACATTATCAGCAGCAGTTATAAAATTGTCTATAGCAGTTTCATTGTGCAGTCTAAAACGTATCTCTCTTGACTCAAGAGGTGGTTTGCTAATGTTAGTTAAGAGAAATGTGGGGTAATGGTCTGTAGTGCTATCGGTGATTATACCTGAAGTAAGCGGAGAGGTTATGTTTGTCCAGATGTGATCTAGAGTCGTGGCAGTGCTATCAGTGATTCTAGTAGGTCTAGTGATTAAGGGTATGAGGAAGCAGGAATTCATACAGTTGAGGAAGCTAACAGCAGTAGGGTGTTCAGGGTCGCAGAGGTCAATATTAAAGTCCCCTGCAATAATTAGGTGGTTTTTGTTCAGCCTGTTATCAAGTATTAGATTTCTAAGGTTTGAGTTGAATTCGGACACATCAGTGTTAGGAATTCTATAAACTGCACCCACAGATAGGACAGACTCGGCACCCTTGACTCTGAAGCTGGCGAAGATATACTCCCCATAGCAGTCTCTAGTTCTAATTTCTTTTAAGCATGTTAGTTCATGGTGGTAGTAAAGAGCAGTGCCACCACCTCTCTGACGTTGACGACAGTTGTGAATTGCTGAGTAGTTAGGCATGTTAAAGAGTTGAGTAGTATCCTCTTTCAACCATGTTTCAGTAAGTATAATAAAAGAGAATTTGTTGTCAATAGTTTCAATCAAGGCACTAACATCATCGAAGTGTTTACCTAGGGATCTAACGTTCAAATTGATTACAGAGATATTGTGATTATGAGTTAATACATTGTTTACATCATGTGCTGCAAAATATTTGGAATTTAGATCATTAAAGTGATTATTGTCATAGATAGTGGATAAGAGGTTAAGTTCTGGGTCTATACTTGTCTGCATAAAAAAAGCTGATTGCAGGAAAAACAAGGAAAGAAAGGCAAATTACAAGGTAGAAGTAAGCTATAAAATAGGGAAAAAAATGTACACAATACTGTACAAAACAAACACAAAAGGGGCTTACAGGGGTACAATGGAGTAAGGGAGTATGGCTAGGCTAGGCAACCTAGGTAATAAATGAGATTAAAGAAAAAACATATAAACATGGACTATACAAAACACAAGATATAGACATACAAAACAAAAATATAAGCAAGACTAAGCAATACAAAAACAAATTGAGCAAAAATGAAAAATGAGGTAGATTGCTTACAAGTACTCTCAGGTACACTGTAAGTAACAATTTGCAATTTGAGATGCAGGCAAAGCCAGGGGTACAATGGAGTAAGGGAGCATGGCGAGGCTAGGCAACCTAGGTAATAAATGAAGTCAAAGAAAAGTTGAATAATAAGCATAGGCAAATTTAAGCTAATGATTATTAACTATAAATAGTTCAGTTATGAATGTATAATTAATAAGACCTGAAGAACTATTAATGCACTCAATTAAATAATTTCAGTAAATGACTAGTTAAGAGTAAGTTAAAAATTAAGTCAGAAAATGAAACAAGGAGACTTAGGAAACCTAGCCCCACTAGTTGACAGTGGGGATAATTCACTGGGAGTGATAATGAGGTCAGACAAACCACATAGGGAGAGGAAAGTGTTGAGGTTCTCTTCTTTAGTAATTGTGAACATTTTGCCCTCTGCGGTTTTTCTCACCTTTATCAGTCCATCTCTAACGAAGCACTGATGAATCGCATCTGGGTTTTGTTGACGGGTTTGACGCAGGCGGTAGAGGAGTTGCTGTCTGTTCCTAGTCAAGCACTCGTAGATGTATAATCCCTTCCGTTGGAATGCAGCTGTCCGGACTAGATGGTATTTCGTGAACTGGGAAGACAGCTTCAGGCGAATTTTCCGTTGGAGAAAAGTAAACTAGTGGAGAACTATACTAAAACTAAACTAGTGGAAAACTATAAACTAGTGGAGAAAAGGGGATATATACGTTTCACCTTTTTTAAGGTGGGTCTTTCTCTTTACCACCCCCCCCCCCCCACTCCCACAGAATATAGACTGGGACGTGATTGATGGATATTTACACCCGTAAAGGTTCCGGAACAGTGGAGGAAAAGGTTAATGACTCAGTACAAAGGTTCACAGGAACCCCCCCCCCCCTCCCCAACATACTCAGTGGAGTACCAGTGCCTGCAGGGGAGGGGTTGAGGCTGTTAACGTGCTCAGTACACAGGTGCACATAGTTACACAGCAGTACACAGGTGCACATAGTTACAGAGCAGTACACAGGTGCACATAGTTACAGAGCAGTACACAGGTGCACATAGTTACAGAGCAGTACACAGGTGCACACAGTTACACAGCAGTACACAGGTGCACATAGTTACACAGCAGTACACAGGTGCACATAGTTACACAGCAGTACACAGGTGCACATAGTTACACAGCAGTACACAGGTGCACACAGTTACACAGCAGTACACAGGTGCACATAGTTACACAGCAGTAAACAGGTGCACATAGTTACACAGCAGTACACAGGTGCACATAGTTACACAGCAGTACACAGGTGCACACAGTTACACAGCAGTACACAGGTGCACACAGTTACACAGCAGTACACAGGTGCACATAGTTACACAGCAGTACACAGGTGCACATAGTTACACAGCAGTACACAGGTGCACATAGTTACACAGCAGTACACAGGTGCACACAGTTACACAGCAGTACACAGGTGCACATAGTTACACAGCAGTAAACAGGTGCACATAGTTACACAGCAGTACACAGGTGCACATAGTTACACAGCAGTACACAGGTGCACATAGTTACACAGCAGTACACAGGTGCACATACTTACTCAGCAGTACACAGGTGCACATAGTTACACAGTAGTACACAGGTGCACATAGTTACACAGCAGTACACAGGTGCACATAGTTACACAGCAGTACACAGGTGCACATAGTTACACAGCAGTACACAGGTGCACATAGTTGCACAGCAGTACACAGGTGCACATAGTTACACAGCAGTACACAGGTGTACATAGTTACACAGCAGTACACAGGTGCACATAGTTACACAGCAGTACACAGGTGCACATAGTTACACAGCAGTACACAGGTGCACATAGTTACACAGCAGTACACAGGTGCACATAGTTACACAGCAGTACACAGGTGCACATAGTTACACAGCAGTACACAGGTGCACATAGTTACACAGCAGTACACAGGTGCACATAGTTATACAGCAGTACACAGGTGCACATAGTTACACAGCAGTACACAGGTGCACATAGTTACACAGCAGTACACAGGTGCACATAGTTATACAGCAGTACACAGGTGCACATAGTTACACAGCAGTACACAGGTGCACATAGTTACACAGCAGTACACAGGTGCACACAGTTACAAAAGCAGTGTGTAAACAAGAGGCTGGGTTGATATATTTGGAGGAGAGTGTGAAGCCCAGACTGTTACTGGGTCTCAGCCAGCAAGGGAGGCGCCACGCTGCCAGATGCATCAATGTAAACATTGCCCCAACATCCCAGTGGAGTGTTTAAGGCACTCAACAACGGGTCGTTAGCAGTGTCTCCTATGACCAACTGCTCATACCTTTCCATGCATGTAATATTCTTTTGTCTTGGTGTCGAGAATGGCTGATCTTAATTACCTCAGGGAATGTTATTGATGAACAATCGTCAAGGGACTTACCAATATTAGACATATATGTGCAAGTTAGTGTACCCATTTATTGTTGTCCATTATGTGGAGTGTTTGACCATATGTTGATTTATTGGTAACTATTTTTGGCCAGGAAGTGAAGGTTATGTGGTGAAGATATTGAGCCCATGGGGACATTAGCTGTATGTACAGTTTTGACCAGAGGTTCACTTCAATTACAGAGGAGACAGTCACGTGTGATATAAGACAATTAACAACAAGTTTGTGACATGGTGTAACGGGAGTGTTGAGGAGAGTTCAAGAAGAGTACACTGAGGGGTTGTGGGTCCAGCCTCAGTTAATATCATTATTTGCCATCGTCATTTATTTCTATTAAATGTTCTATTTTTTGACTTGGGAGTTTATTTCCTACCTCTGCTGGTGTGGAAGTAAACCAAGAGTAATTAAAGCCAAGTAAGGAAGTAAACCAAGAGTAATCACTATTTCTTGAATACACATAGATACTAATCAGGATGGGAATAATCAAATTAGTGAGAAAAGCCTTAGGAGCCGTGATGAGGATTCGAACCTATGTGGTGGGTATTCCCACGCACACACCCCAGACAATCCGGCCACGACATGGAAAAGGACTGCAATCTGAAGTTCTGCTGAACACACGAGGGTTTCCTGAGGCTTCCACTGAAGCTGGACCAGGATTTTCACACAATCTCCCCCCCCCCCCATGTAGTCTGAAAAAGAGCATGGGGGGTAATCACATCTTAGTGTCATTACTCTGTGTATTAAAAGAGGAGCATCAGAGGTAGAACATTCCTAGATGACAGCGAGAGTGCATGGGGGGATTGTGTGAAAATCTCCCTATCTTGAGGTTATCTTGAGAAGATTTCGGGGCTTTTTTAGTGTCCCCGTGGCCCGGTCCTCGACCAGGCCTCCACCCCCAGGAAGCAGCCCGTGACAGCTGACTAACACCCAGGTACCTATTTTACTGCTAGGTAACAGGGGCATAGGGTGAAAGAAACTCTGCCCATTGTTTCTCGCCGGCGCCTGGGATCGAACCCAGGACCACAGGATCACAAGTCCAGCGTGCTGTCCGCTCGGCCGACTGGCTCCCCTAGAGTGCATGGGGGGAATTGTGTGAAAATCTCCCTAGAGTGCATGGGGAATTGTACGAAAATCCCCCAGAGTGCATAGGGAGGATTATGTGAAAATCTCCCTAGAGTGCATGGGGAATTGTGTGAGAATCCACCAGAGTGCATGGGGAGGATTGTGTGAAAATCTCCCTAGAGTGCATGAGGGGAATTGTGTGAAAATCTCCCTAGAGTGCATGGGGAATTGTGTGAGAATCCCCCAGAGTGCATGGGGGGGATTGTGTGAAAATCTCCCTAGAGTGCATGGGGAATTGTGTGAGAATCCACCAGAGTGCATGGGGAGGATTGTGTGAAAATCCTGGTCAGGTTTCAGTGGAAGCCTCAGGAAATCCTCATGTGTTCAGCAGATCTCCAGGTTGCAATCCTTCTCCATGTCGTGGCCTGATTGTCTGGGGTGTGTGTGGTGGACTACCAAACACATAGGTTGTTAATGTGATTACTCGTTGTGAATCAAATTAGTATTGATGAGGATTGCTAAACAAGCCCTCGTACTGATTTTTTAGGATTACACTAATTTCTTTGTCGTCCACTGTGCATGAACCTTTGTTTATAATAATAGGTCTAATACTGGAGATTTTTATTACTATTTCACATTCTTGAAGAAATATTTTGGAGTGTTCTTTTTCTCTTGAGTGGCTTTCTGTTCTAATTTACAAGGCTTTACAAGAATGTAAAAACATCATTGCTATGTATTCTTATAAACCCAATGTACCTTCTTGTATATAAATAAATAAATGGTATTTCTTCACTCTGGTATGGTTGATGTGAGGCCTCACCAGGTGACTCTCTGGGTGTTACTGGCATCAGTGAAGTGCCAGAAGCAGAGCTTTCTTTCCTTCACAGTTGAGGGGAGGAACCAGTGGAGCTGGGGGTGCCCAAAGCCTCACAGGGACAACGACTATCCAAAGTGGACCTCTGGGCTCATATTGCTGCTCAGCAACGACAGCAGTGATTCTTGTTGACACTCCCAAGTTGGGTGAGAAAGAACTAAGAAATACTCCCCACCTGTTATGATATGAGGTTATGAACTCCCAATATATATATATATATATATATATATATATATATATATATATATATATATATATATATATATATATATATATATATATAATATATATATATATATATATATATATATATATATATATAAATATATATAAATATATATAATATATATATATATATGTCGTACCTAATAGCCAGAACTCACTTTTCAGCCTACTATTCAAGGCCCGATTTGCCTAATAAGCCAAGTTTTCCTGAATTAATATATTTACTATAATTTTTTTCTTATGAAATGATAAAGCAACCCTTTTCTCTATGTATGAGGTCAATTTTTTTTTATTGGAGTTAAAATTAATGTAGATATATGACCGAACCTAACCAACCCTACCTAACCTAACCTAACCTATATTTATAGGTAAGGTTAGGTTAGGTAGCCAAAAAAAGCTAGGTTAGGTTAGGTTAGGTAGGTTAGGTAGACGAAAAAACATTAATTCATGAAAACTTGGCTTATTAGGCAAATCGGGCCTTGACTAGTAGGCTGAGAAGTGCGTTCTGGCTATTAGGTACGACATATATATATATATATATATATATATATATATATATATATATATATATATATATATATATATATATATATATATATATATATATATACTCCCCACCTGTTATGGGGAGTATATATATATATATATATATATATATATATATATATATATATATATATATATATATATATATATATATAATGTCGTACCTAGTAGCCAGAACGCACTTCTCAGCCTACTATGCAACGCCCGATTTGCCTAATAAGCCAAGTTTTCATGAATTAATGATTTTTCGACTACCTAACCTATCCTAACCTAACTTTTTCGGCTACCTAACCTAACCTAACCTATAAAGATAGGTTAGGTTTGGTAGGGTTGGTTAGGTTCGGTCATATATCTACGTTAATTTAAACTCCAATAAAATAAAATTGACCTCATACATAATGAAATTGGTAGCTTTATCATTTCATAAGAAAAAAATTAGAGAAAATATATTAATTCAGGATAACTTGGCTTATTAGGCAAATCAGGCCTTGCATATTAGGCCGAGAAGTGCGTTCTGGCTACTAGGTACGACATATATATATATATATATATATATATATATATATATATATATATGTGTGTGTTAAGAGGGAGTAACCTACAGCATCAATGTAAAACATAGCCTGGCCAAATATCAATAAGTGTCTAGGGGAGTGAAAGGCTAACAAAAAATATTCCAGTTTACTGGGCATTAACATAACATAAAAAAGAATACAATCTATAAACTCACACTCAATGATTTATCCAGCTTCTCAAAGCTGGGCATGATCATCAACAGGTCTCAAAACTGCATACAATCAGCACTAGCTGACGCCAGGCTCTATCGTGGCGCAGTGGGACACTAGCGCCTATTATGCTGCTAATACCAACACAGGGTGGTGGTGGTGTCACAACCATTAACAAATGAGGTATGAGGAATCAATATCATATACAGCACAATGGCATCACTTCAGATCCTCAGGTACCCACCTCACTAAGATATATAACAGCACCTATCACCTGGTATAAAGGATACACAATGGTAGAATTGATCCATGGTTTACATTACTGCAACATGACAAATATCCTAGCAGTCAAATGACACAAATAAGGTCACAAAACCCGGACCGTAGCGGCAACACATGCGCTCGACTGAGACAATCAAAGAGTGACCGCCCAGAGCCATGCTGGCCGGGAGCGACACTGTATCCACCTCTATGAGTCAGCTGACTCCTCTCTTTCAAATATCTCAAGCTCATATACAGACATATCTCCATCAACATCTTCTAATTCATATATCAACAAAATAAAGACAATAATACACAACCTTACAAAATAATACATATCAATAATTCAGTACATTAACCCTTAACATGCTCGGGGTCTAATATCCTGCTATCCACACAGGCGCATGTCATTTTGAAAAAAAAAAAAATTTTTTTTTTTTGCTAATCTGTTAAGTTCTGTTCACTGATCACGGGAAAAATAAAAAAAAAATTCTATTGTACTTACTTTTGTTGCAATAGAGCCGAGAAGCTCGGTGATGACGTCACAATCTGCATGTTCGCTCATGCAGTACACGCCCGGGAGGTGTTGCGCGTGGTCCTCAAACAGCCAGAGTTGCCACAAATATATTTTCGCGCTATTTATTTACAATGTCTAAGCGCATTTTATCTAATTTTTTTTCACTAATTGTGTTTCAAATACTGTTTGAACATATTTTGTATCAATAATTGTTGGATATTTGAGTATACACAGGCGCACACAAATGTTTTCAATTACGGCAATATAATATGTCATTACAGTCTATTATATTGTATGTTCTGCTTATATTTGTATATATTTACACACACGCACACGCTATCTGCTTATATGTTTACATATTTACACACTCGCACACGCTATACACACTTTGAAGCACACTTAGAAGATTTCTAGACTGTGGTAGTCATTGAAGCAGTCGACAGCACATAATGGGATACCACACGTTTCACACCATGTTTGCACAAGCTTCCGTTTCTTGTCTCTACGTGTCATTGTTTTACACACCAAGCAATCACGTTGGGCTATTGCACGCTTCACACCAGGTGGCAAATACTTAAGTTTGTGTGCTAGGAAGCCTTCAGTGTGAGCGAGGCGTGGAGTACCAGCATGCTGCAACAGTGGGTTTATGATGGGCCGCTGAATACCTGGGACATCTTTTGCAAACTTTCCTAATAACTGTATTGCAGCATCAAATACAAAGTCACAGAAAGTGGGCTTACGTCCAGTTCTCACAAGGTACATGTTGAAACAGTTCAGCATGCTCATGTCCACAAGATGGAAGAACACTTTTTTCGTCCACCTACATGTCTTCCGCACACACTCTGCAGTGCCAATCATCATGTCTGATTTATCAATCAACCGCATGTTGATATTATAGTCTAAAACACAGTCTGGCTTATATAGTGGTGCGTTTGTTTTATGGCTCACTTTCCCACTGTTCACCATTGTTCCATCATGAATTGTTGTCAACAAGTTCACCTCTCTTTTGTCTTTCCACCGAACTGACAGAATGTTATCACTTTTCCTTCTCTGACACTCACCAACTGCAATGTCGTTGTCAAACACAGGCATTTCCCTTCGTTGTGGCTTTACTGTACCAACCAATCCGGTTCTATTTTCTAGCAAGAACCGAGCTAGCAAGGGACTTGTATAGTAATTATCTGTGTATAAAATGTGTCCCTTGTTCATCCACGGAGCCATGATGGTCTTCACTACACTCCCCGAGAATCCATGTTCGTCATTACCGGGAATGTCTACATCACTAGCCGAGTACAGAATCATGTGTAACACGTATCCTGTCTCACAATCACAAAGAACAAAAAATTTCAGGCCAAATCGGTTTCGTTTTGAGGGAATGTACTGTTTGAATGGAACACGTCCCTTGAAAAGTATGAGAGATTCATCAACCACCAGCTTCTGTGCTGGTACGTAAAAATCTCTGAATTTTCCAATAACATCGTTCATGTAGTGCCTCACTCGCCACAGTCTATCATCAGGTGTTCGGTCCTGAACACTTCCAAAATGTAGACACCTGAGGAGTATCTGAAACCTGTCTCGTGACATATATTTCCCGAATAAAGGTGTTGGTATTGTCTTGTCCTTGCTCCAATAGTCATTTATTGCATGTTTGTGACAGTGCTTCATCAACAAACAGAGTGCCAAAAACACATACATTTCCGCCACTGTGGTATTTTTCCAACGCTGCAGTCGTGAAAATTCTGTGATTTCCCTCTCAATCAGGTAAGCAGCATGCAGGTTCGTTTGGTGTACAATGTATTCCATGAGTGGTTCATCATAGAATGCTGTAAAATATTCCATCTCAGCCATGTCCTCACCTTGATTAGGGAAAAGGTTTGTAATCCCTACATCTTTATCGTCAAAGTGAGGAATATTAGGAATAAAATCGTCACCATCACTCCACTCAAGTACACCAGGCGTCCTGCGAGATGCAGAGGAAAGACGGCGAGGAAGCGATGCATACCGGCGACCAGGAGCTGAATACCGTCTGCGAGAAGCACGGCGGCTACGTGCACGTGAGGTGGGTGCACGTGAACACGAGGGTCTTGGTCCCTCATGTGGTGCCATGCGGTGGCGCTTGGCCGGGCGAGATGCTGCTGACGCGACAATTTCTCGCCCAGTTACACCACTGGTACCAGCCACAAGCTCAATAAAACTTTGATCTGAGTCACTAAACCCAGAAAAGGAGTCACCTCCCTCTGACTCGTCACCCTCAAACAGAAAATATCCACAGGAACTGTGAGGTCGTGGTAGAATTGGGGTAGAAAATGGGCGAGGAGGCATGGGAGAGCGTATAGGTCTCGCCATGGCATGGCGGTCATTCTCACTTTCACTGCTGCTGCTACTATCACCCGACAACTGTGTATAATCCTCATCGTTGTCTGAATCGTCAAACACACTTTCTTCACCTTCAGAGAATAATTCGTGGGCTATTTGCTCTGGGGTGAGGGAATGAGTGGTGCGTGCCCGTGAGGCGTTTGACCGTGCGCTCGCCATGGTGACTCTCGCTAAACTGAGGCCTCCCATGCCATCGGATCGTGAGCTGGATTTTTTTTGAAAATGGCCGCTGTTTACTAGAGCCCCTGGGCAGCGTATGGGACCCCCAGCTACACCGCGGGCCATTCAAATCGTGCGCGGTACCCATACACTTCATATGAAGTGAAGCGCAGTTGACTGGTAAAACGATTTACACTTCATATGAAGTGATGCGCACTTTAAGGGTTAAAGATTATATCATGATATAAAAATATGTGAACAAAGAATTCATATTGGCAAGACATGGTAACACTGGCGGGAGAGGGGAGGAGGGGTTAGGGGAGGATTTCAAGAAGTCTGCCCGCCAGCAATTATACCTAAGTATACATGAAAACAAGTATATATATAACTGAAAACTCACACCCCAGAAGTGACTCGAACCCATACTCCCAGAAGCAACGCAACTGGTATGTACAAGACGCCTTAATCCACTTGACCATCACGACCGGACATAATGAGGTGATAGCCGAGGCTATTTGAACCACCCCACCGCCGGCACTCGGATAGTTATCTTGGGCATAGCATTTTACCAAATCACCTCATTCTTAGGGGCACACGTGAGGAACACAAATGCGAACAAGCCAGAATGGTCCCCTGGACAATATGCAACTGAAAACTCACACCCCAGAAGTGACTCGAACCCATACTCCCAGAAGCAACGCAACTGGTATGTACAAGACGCCTTAATCCACTTGACCATCACGACCGGACATAATGAGGTGATAGCCGAGGCTATTTGAACCACCCCACCGCCGGCACTCGGATAGTTATCTTGGGCATAGCATTTTACCAAATCACCTCATTCTTAGGGGCACACGTGAGGAACACAAATGCGAACAAGCCAGAATGGTCCCCTGGACAATATGCAACTGAAAACTCACACCCCAGAAGTGACTCGAACCCATACTCCCAGAAGCAACGCAACTGGTATGTACAAGACGCCTTAATCCACTTGACCATCACGACCGGACATAATGAGGTGATAGCCGAGGCTATTTGAACCACCCCACCGCCGGCACTCGGATAGTTATCTTGGGCATAGCATTTTACCAAATCACCTCATTCTTAGGGGCACACGTGAGGAACACAAATGCGAACAAGCCAGAATGGTCCCCTGGACAATATGCAACTGAAAACTCACACCCCAGAAGTGACTCGAACCCATACTCCCAGAAGCAACGCAACTGGTATGTACAAGACGCCTTAATCCACTTGACCATCACGACCGGACATAATGAGGTGATAGCCGAGGCTATTTGAACCACCCCACCGCCGGCACTCGGATAGTTATCTTGGGCATAGCATTTTACCAAATCACCTCATTCTTAGGGGCACACGTGAGGAACACAAATGCGAACAAGCCAGAATGGTCCCCTGGACAATATGCAACTGAAAACTCACACCCCAGAAGTGACTCGAACCCATACTCCCAGAAGCAACGCAACTGGTATGTACAAGACGCCTTAATCCACTTGACCATCACGACCGGACATAATGAGGTGATAGCCGAGGCTATTTGAACCACCCCACCGCCGGCACTCGGATAGTTATCTTGGGCATAGCATTTTACCAAATCACCTCATTCTTAGGGGCACACGTGAGGAACACAAATGCGAACAAGCCAGAATGGTCCCCTGGACAATATGCAACTGAAAACTCACACCCCAGAAGTGACTCGAACCCATACTCCCAGAAGCAACGCAACTGGTATGTACAAGACGCCTTAATCCACTTGACCATCACGACCGGACATAATGAGGTGATAGCCGAGGCTATTTGAACCACCCCACCGCCGGCACTCGGATAGTTATCTTGGGCATAGCATTTTACCAAATCACCTCATTCTTAGGGGCACACGTGAGGAACACAAATGCGAACAAGCCAGAATGGTCCCCTGGACAATATGCAACTGAAAACTCACACCCCAGAAGTGACTCGAACCCATACTTCGAGTCACTTCTTGTACATACCAGTTGCGTTGCTTCTGGGAGTATGGGTTCGAGTCACTTCTGGGGTGTGAGTTTTCAGTTGCATATTGTCCAGGGGACCATTCTGGCTTGTTCGCATTTGTGTTCCTCACGTGTGCCCCTAAGAATGAGGTGATTTGGTAAAATGCTATGCCCAAGATAACTATCCGAGTGCCGGCGGTGGGGTGGTTCAAATAGCCTCGGCTATCACCTCATTATGTCCGGTCGTGATGGTCAAGTGGATTAAGGCGTCTTGTACATACCAGTTGCGTTGCTTCTGGGAGTATGGGTTCGAGTCACTTCTGGGGTGTGAGTTTTCAGTTGCATATTGTCCAGGGGACCATTCTGGCTTGTTCGCATTTGTGTTCCTCACGTGTGCCCCTAAGAATGAGGTGATTTGGTAAAATGCTATGCCCAAGATAACTATCCGAGTGCCGGCGGTGGGGTGGTTCAAATAGCCTCGGCTATCACCTCATTATGTCCGGTCGTGATGGTCAAGTGGATTAAGGCGTCTTGTACATACCAGTTGCGTTGCTTCTGGGAGTATGGGTTCGAGTCACTTCTGGGGTGTGAGTTTTCAGTTGCATATTGTCCAGGGGACCATTCTGGCTTGTTCGCATTTGTGTTCCTCACGTGTGCCCCTAAGAATGAGGTGATTTGGTAAAATGCTATGCCCAAGATAACTATCCGAGTGCCGGCGGTGGGGTGGTTCAAATAGCCTCGGCTATCACCTCATTATGTCCGGTCGTGATGGTCAAGTGGATTAAGGCGTCTTGTACATACCAGTTGCGTTGCTTCTGGGAGTATGGGTTCGAGTCACTTCTGGGGTGTGAGTTTTCAGTTGCATATTGTCCAGGGGACCATTCTGGCTTGTTCGCATTTGTGTTCCTCACGTGTGCCCCTAAGAATGAGGTGATTTGGTAAAATGCTATGCCCAAGATAACTATCCGAGTGCCGGCGGTGGGGTGGTTCAAATAGCCTCGGCTATCACCTCATTATGTCCGGTCGTGATGGTCAAGTGGATTAAGGCGTCTTGTACATACCAGTTGCGTTGCTTCTGGGAGTATGGGTTCGAGTCACTTCTGGGGTGTGAGTTTTCAGTTGCATATTGTCCAGGGGACCATTCTGGCTTGTTCGCATTTGTGTTCCTCACGTGTGCCCCTAAGAATGAGGTGATTTGGTAAAATGCTATGCCCAAGATAACTATCCGAGTGCCGGCGGTGGGGTGGTTCAAATAGCCTCGGCTATCACCTCATTATGTCCGGTCGTGATGGTCAAGTGGATTAAGGCGTCTTGTACATACCAGTTGCGTTGCTTCTGGGAGTATGGGTTCGAGTCACTTCTGGGGTGTGAGTTTTCAGTTGCATATTGTCCAGGGGACCATTCTGGCTTGTTCGCATTTGTGTTCCTCACGTGTGCCCCTAAGAATGAGGTGATTTGGTAAAATGCTATGCCCAAGATAACTATCCGAGTGCCGGCGGTGGGGTGGTTCAAATAGCCTCGGCTATCACCTCATTATGTCCGGTCGTGATGGTCAAGTGGATTAAGGCGTCTTGTACATACCAGTTGCGTTGCTTCTGGGAGTATGGGTTCGAGTCACTTCTGGGGTGTGAGTTTTCAGTTGCATATTGTCCAGGGGACCATTCTGGCTTGTTCGCATTTGTGTTCCTCACGTGTGCCCCTAAGAATGAGGTGATTTGGTAAAATGCTATGCCCAAGATAACTATCCGAGTGCCGGCGGTGGGGTGGTTCAAATAGCCTCGGCTATCACCTCATTATGTCCGGTCGTGATGGTCAAGTGGATTAAGGCGTCTTGTACATACCAGTTGCGTTGCTTCTGGGAGTATGGGTTCGAGTCACTTCTGGGGTGTGAGTTTTCAGTTGCATATTGTCCAGGGGACCATTCTGGCTTGTTCGCATTTGTGTTCCTCACGTGTGCCCCTAAGAATGAGGTGATTTGGTAAAATGCTATGCCCAAGATAACTATCCGAGTGCCGGCGGTGGGGTGGTTCAAATAGCCTCGGCTATCACCTCATTATGTCCGGTCGTGATGGTCAAGTGGATTAAGGCGTCTTGTACATACCAGTTGCGTTGCTTCTGGGAGTATGGGTTCGAGTCACTTCTGGGGTGTGAGTTTTCAGTTGCATATTGTCCAGGGGACCATTCTGGCTTGTTCGCAAGTATATATATATATATATACAACATGTGTATCAAAACCATGTTTATATGGTATACATCTCAGTGCCATAATCTAATTTAATGTTAGAGGACAATATAATGAACAATAATGAAAGGGGAAATTACACAGCATACATGACAGTAATACATCCGAGACCTAAATTTATACATTCTCCATCATAGTTCACATAATATTTCCTATACAGCATTATGTAGGACTACATAAATTAATATTCGTGATACTAGGCTAATCAGCCAAGACATCACTATACAGTTTGAGCACATCATACACCAGCTACAGTATGATCATACTGGTGTATGTGTGGTCATAACACCACCTCACACCCATATGGTAATATCACAACACACCATGGACCAGTATGGTAATATCACAACACACCATGGACCAGTATGGTAATATCACAACACACCATGGACCAGTATGGTAATATCACAACACACCATGGTCCAGTATGGTAAAATCACAACACACCATGGACCAGTATGGTAATATCACAACACACTATGGACCAATATGGTAATATCACAACACACCATGGACCAGTATGGTAATATCACAACACACCATGGACCAGTATGGTAATATCACAACACACCATGGACCAGTATGGTAATATCACAACACACCATGGACCAGTATGGTAATATCACAACACACCATGGACCAGTATGGTAATATCACAACACACCATGGTCCAGTATGGTAATATCACAACACACCATGGTCCAGTATGGTAATATCACAACACACCATGGACCAGTATGGTAATATCACAACACACCATGGTCCAGTATGGTAATATCACAACACACTATGGTCCAGTATGGTAATATCACAACACACCATGGTCCAGTATGGTAATATCACAACACACCATGGACCAGTATGGTAATATCACAACACACCATGGACCAGTATGGTAATATCACAACACACCATGGACCAGTATGGTAATATCACAACACACCATGGACCAGTATGGTAATATCACAACACACCATGGTCCAGTATGGTAATATCACAACACACCATGGTCCAGTATGGTAATATCACAACTGACCATGGTCCAGTATGGTAATATCACAACACAACATGGACCAGTATGGTAATATCACAACACACCATGGACCAGTATGGTAATATCACAACACACCATGGTCCAGTATGGTAATATCACAACACACTATGGTCCAGTATGGTAATATCACAACACACCATGGTCCAGTATGGTAATATCACAACACACCATGGACCAGTATGGTAATATCTGAACACACCATGGACCAGTATGGTAATATCACAACACACCATGGTCCAGTATGGTAATATCTGAACACACCATGGACCAGTACGGCAATATCACAACCGACCATGGTCCAGTATGGTAATATCACAACACACCATGGACCAGTATGGTAATATCACAACACACCATGGTCCAGTATGGTAATATCACAACACATTATGGTCCAGTATGGTAATATCACAACACACCATGGTCCAGTATGGTAATATCACAACACACCATGGACCAGTATGGTAATATCACAACACACCATGGACCAGTATGGTAATATCACAACACACCATTGACCAGTATGGAAATATCACAACACACCATGGACCAGTATGGTAATATCACAACACACCATGGACCAGTATGGTAATATCACATCATGGTCCAGTATGGTAATATCACAACACACCATGGACCAGTATGGTAATATCACAACACACCATGGACCAGTATGGTAATATCACAACACACCATGGACCAGTATGGTAATATCACAACACACCATGGACCAGTATGGTAATATCACAACACACCATGGACCAGTATGGTAATATCACAACACACCATGGACCAGTATGGTAATATCACAACACACCATGGACCAGTATGGTAATATCACATCATGGTCCAGTATGGTAATATCACAACACACCATGGACCAGTATGGTAATATCACAACACACCATGGACCGGTATGGTAATATCACAACACACCATGGACAGGTATGGTAATATCACAACACACCATGGTCCAGTATGGTAATATCACAACACACCATGGACCAGTATGGTAATATCACAACACACCATGGACCAGTATGGTAATATCACAACACACCATGGACCAGTATGGTAATATCACAACACACCATGGACCAGTATGGTAATATCACAACACACCATGGTCCAGTATGGTAATATCACAACACACCATGGACCAGTATGGTAATATCACAACACACCATGGACCAGTATGGTAATATCACAACACACCATGGTCCAGTATGGTAATATCACAACACACCATAGACCAGTATGGTAATATCACAACACACCATGGACCAGTATGGTAATATGACAACACACCATGGTCCAGTATGGTAATATCACAACACACCATGGTCCAGTATGGTAATATCACAACACACCATGGTCCAGTATGGTAATATCACAACACACCATGGTCCAGTATGGTAATATCACAACACACCTGAGTGATTGTGAGGTGATGGTGATATAGCAGTGATGGTAATATAATAGTGATATTGTGATAGTGATACTGAGGTGGTTACATGACAGTGATAGGGAGGTGATGGTAATATAGCTGTAATAGTGAGGTGATATAGCAGTGATAGTATAGTAATGATAAAGCAGTGATATTGAGGTGATGGTGATATAGCAGTGATGGTGAGGTAGTGGTACTGTAGCAGTGATAGTGATATATCAAAGAATGTGAAGAGGAAATGTATCAAAGTGAGGAGATAATGTGGTAAAAATGAAATGATATTGGTGTAGCAGCGATAGTGATATGTGATAGTGAGCTGCTGGTGATATAACAGTGACAACAGCTGTCATATAGTGACACCAACAATTTGTTACTCAACATGGTCAGTATATGACCCCAAGTGTGGGGCCTGAGGTGATGGTGACATATAGAGGTGATAGTGAAGCTATAGTGATACAGCAATGATAGGTGACAGTACTGAGAAGATATAGCATTGATGGTGATACAGCTGTGATTGTCAGGCATATGATACCAAAGTATTAAATACCAAAGATAGTGAAGTTATGATGATACAGTGATAAAGGTATGTCCTTAAATTACATTTGCATCAAAACACGCAGTCCATGGTGATGCAGGAGTGATGGTGATGATGGTGGTACAGTGAAGTAGAGTTGCAGCACAACACCACAGTAGTGATAGTGATGGTACAGTGAACAAGAGTGGCAGCACAACACCACAGTAGTGATGGTGATGGTACAGTGAACTAGAGTGGCAGCACAACACCACAGTAGTGGTGATGGTACAGTGAACTAGAGTGGCAGCCCAACACCACAGTAGTGATGGTGGTGGTACAGTGAACTAGAGTGGCAGCACAACACCACAGTAGTGATGGTGATGGTACAGTGAACTAGAGTGGCAGCACAACCACAGTAGTAATGGTGATGGTACAGTGAACTAGAGTGGCAGCACAACACCACAGTAGTGATGGTGGTGGTACAGTGAACTAGAGTGGCAGCACAACACCACAGTAGTGATGGTGGTGGTACAGTGAACTAGAGTGGCAGCACAACACCACAGTAGTGATGGTGGAGGTACAGTGAACTAGAGTGGCAGCACAACACCACAGTAGTGATGGTACAGTGAACTAGAGTGGCAGCACAACACCACAGTAGTGATGGTACAGTGAACTAGAGTGGCAGCACAGCACCACAGTAGTGATGGTACAGTGAACTAGAGTGACAGCACAAGACCACAGTAGTGATGGTGGTGGTACAGTGAACTAGAGTGGCAGCACAACACCATAGTAGTGATGGTGGTGGTACAGTGAACTAGAGTGGCAGCACAACACCACAGTAGTGATGGTGATGGTACAGTGAACTAGAGTGGCAGCACAACACCACAGTAGTGATGGTGGTAGTACAGTGAACTAGAGTGGCAGCACAACACCACAGTAGTGATGGTGATGGTACAGTGAACTAGAGTGGCAGTACAACACCACAGTAGTGATGGTGATGGTACAGTGAACTAGCGTGGCAGCACAACACCACAGTCTACCACAGTCACCTCCGTAATGTCACTGTGGTTGACTGCTGCCCTCACCACATCCAGGCCGCTCACCACATCACCGAAGACACCTGACCACTGGCGACCATCCTGGCGGTCCCTGGTGCTGATGGAGAATTGGGCACCCCTGGGACCCCCCGGCTCAAACCAGATAAACACAGCTCCTGCCCAGCCTGACCTCCAGTACTGCCCCTGGAGGTCAGGCAGCAGTGAGGCTCCTCCCCTACCATCATTACTCTCGTAGTCTCCGCCCTCCACCCACTCCCCCGGGTGACCCTTGTCCCACACCTCCAACAGTTTAGTGTTGCGGTAGGTGTGGCCCCGCTGGCCCGTACACAACAACACAAACTGTCTGGCCAGCGGAGTGTCAGGGGTCAGCTGGATGGTGACCCGCCCTCTTGTTGACCCCGCCCACCCGAGGTCAAGGAACGCCAGGGTGCAGGAGGGCTCCAGCATGCCCACAACCTCACTCTCCTGCAGAAAATGAAAAAAATCATGCTGATAACTGTATAACAAAATGTTATCATATTAGTTATCATAACTCAGTAAATCAGTAATGTCAGTAAGACTAGTGGGTGTAATAAAGTAACCTGGAGGGTGTGGGCGTGGGCGGGCGTGGGCTGACGCAGGAGTGAGTGGAGGTACAGCTGTCCGTCTTGTAGAGTTATCCTGGCGGAGCGGCGGCCATCTTCATCGTCAAGGACGGACAACACCCGGCCAGCCTCCACCAGCCTCTTGACGGGCTCACTCATCCTGTGGAGGTCCTCAACCTGTGGACAGTGTCAGCCCCATTATCACCTGTGGTCAGTGTCAGCCCCATTATCACCTGTGGTCAGTGTCAGCCCCATTATCACCTGTGGACAGTGTCAGCCCCATTATCACCTGTGGACAGTGTCAGTCCCATTATGTGGCACTTGTAGCTCCAGCCCCCCTCTACTGGCAGGGGGTTGGTGCTGTACCTGTAGCTCCAGCCCCCTTTCTACTGGCAAGGGGTAGGTTCTGGACCTGTAGCTCCAGCCCACCTCTACTGGCAGGGGGTTGGTTCTGGACCTGTAGCTCCAGCCCTACTCTACTGGCAGGGGGGTTGGTGCTGGACCTGTAGATCCAGCCCCCCTCTACTGGCAGGGGGTTGGTGCTGAACCAGTAGCTCCATACCACCTCTACTGGCAGGGGGTTGGTGTTGGACCAGTAGCTCCAGCCCCCCCCCCTCTACTGGCAGGGGGTTGGTGCTGGACCTATAGCTCCAGCCCCCCTCTACTGGCAGGGGGTTGGAGCTCGAACTGTAGCTCCAGCCCCCCCCCCTCTACTGGCAGGGGGGGGTGCTGGACCTGTAGCTCTAGCCCCCCTCTACTGGCAGGGGGTTGGTGCTGGACCTGTAGCTCCAACCCTAATCTACTGGCAGGGGGTTGGTGTTGGACCTGTAGCTCCAGCCCCCCCTCTACTGGCATGGGGTTGGTGTTGGACTGTAGTTCCAGCCCCCCTCTACTGGCAGGGGGTTGGTGTTGGACCTGTAGCTCCAGCCCCCCCCTCTACTGGCAGGGGGTTGGTGTTGGACCTGTAGCTCCAGCCCCCCACTACTGGCAGGGGGTTGGTGTTGGACCTGTAGCTTCAGCCCCCCCTCTACTGGCAGGGGTTGCTGTTGGACCTGTAGCTCCAGCCCCCCTCTACTAGCAGAGGGTTGGTGTTGAACCTGTAGCTCCAGCCCCCCTCTACTGGCAGGGGCGATAGTGCTGGACCAGCAGCTCCAGCCCCCCCCCTCTACTGACAGAGGGTTGGTTCTGGACCTGTAGCTCAAGACCCCCTCTACTGGCAGGGTGTGTGGGACATTTGGGGCTTGACTCTATATATTTAAATATTAATGTAATGAAATTCTATTACGAAGGACCACCCGCCTTTATAGTAAAGAGGGAAACTAATAAAAACATGATCATTAGAAAATTCCTAGATGAACCAGTAACTATGGATAAAATACTAGAGAATATGACCACTTATATTATTAATGGGCTGTATAATTAACTGAATCAAAGCCTCAAACACCTACATTGGGGGGTTATTACTGGAACTTCATACATGTCCAGGAACTAGTGTGGTTCGTGCACCAGTTCATTATGCAATAATCTAATCCTATGACCAATTATAGAATCATTATATTTATCACCAATAAGAACATAGATTATAACATGAGAAATTAATAATTATAATAAACACATGTCAATCCAAAGAAACAGTGCTCTGCATGAATAATACTACAGATAATGGAATTTAAGGAATACGGAAAGGGTCTTAGCTTGAAGACGATTTCCAAGAAGTCGGTTACGACTCATCCTCAGAATCTCCTGGACTCATCATGGAACACTGGGAGATGATTAACACGGGAAATGACAGCTCGGAGAATTCTTCACACACGCTGTAAATCAAATTATATTCAGTAGCAACAGATTGAGCTGCTAGACATCTATGTTCAAGAAAATTAAATTAAATAATGAAGGTAAATAATAACCTGTGGTTTTTTATAGTCGCTCTGCGTAACGACAAGCTACCCAGCTATAACCCCCTCCTAGATGATGCATCAAATAAGAATAAAGGTACTTAGCTAATAGGGCACTGTGTAAGTTAAGGCTTGCCGAAGTTCGCGTCCTAGGTTCAGGCTTCGTTGTAACGAACACGTGGTGTCTAGCCTAGCCTAGATGTTGACGCGCTTCACTGGCCGGTCACGTTGGGTTACACGGAACCAAATTTAACAGGTTCCTGGCCGAATGTCAAATTAAATCTCTTGACAATTCAACACGTTGTGTAAAGTGACACTGACACCAGCTAAGTTATTGTCTGCAAAGGTTCTTCACACCTCACAGTGGCGACTTTCATCTGGAGCTCTTGGTGGCGTCTACCCTGGTGGCTTGGGTAATGGCGTCTCTCTCTAAGCGCGTCGCCTCGTGTACTCGCGTCTCCTCTGTCCTGCTCCGCGTCCCGCGTTTGATACACAAATTATTTACTACGAATATTATCATTTCTCGCAGTTGTGATTGAAATGCTCGGATAAGGACGGGTTTATTATTCAGAGGAGTTAAATATTATTATTTGCCCGTTTTATGATGGTAAACGAGCAATGGAGATGAAATAAAGTCTCTCCAGGGCATTCACGCGTGACGTTAAATTTATTACCAGATAACAGTTATAACTATAAACGCTCTATTTGGCATTAGTTGGGGATCAGTTTATCTGTAAATAATTATCACACAGAACACCGTTGTTTTATAGAGAATCAAATTCAATTCTCAGACACACTGGATATAGTTGTGTTTATTATAATGGAATCTGACGCAATACTGGCGTCTGGTGACGTAAGAATTCTAGCCTTATTGTACAGATGTAATTATTAGTACATGTGAACTCTACGTTTGGTTAATTTTAATCACTACAATGATTAGTAGATTTAGTAATAATTAATAATAATACAAGTGTTGTATTTAGTGTTGGAAATTTCCAACATAACTCCGGGGGGAGAGTTTTAGGGTTGCAGTGTAATGTGGAGTACTGACACACCTATCCCGAAGTTGGTATTAATATTAGTATGTTAGTATGTTAGTACACACATAACGAATGTCCCATATTTGTCAAGGACATACAAGAAACTTAAGTCTTGCTGATTTCATGTTAAATGGAACATGTTATTATGAATTACCTAAAGTTGAGAATTAAGAAAGCTTACAATAAACTCTGAGACTGGTGTCGCTATGACATGTAATGTGTATGTTACAAATCTCAAAGTCTGCAAACTCTCAGGTACTCTAGATAAATAATGTTCTTTATAGCCTATACAACAATTAAAGATTTAAATCACACAATTCAAGCAACAGAATCTACGGTGATGAGAATGTCCTGGGTCATAGTGACTTGTAATGGTTTGTTACTTGACATCACACCACAGTATCATCATAGTTATCTAAATTGGATGCAAAAGGAATTACTCTTGGTCAGAGCTGTAATAGGCTTGCAGTTTCCGCTTACATTGTTGAGCAGCAGCTCTAGTGGGGCGGTTGCTCGGAGGATCAGAATTACTGTCCTCGGAAACTACTGGAGAAACTGGATCTGGCTGATGTTCTCGCTCAGCCAATTCAAGAGGAACCAGCTTCTCTAAAGTTTTTAGAGTAGTGTTGCCTCGGCATAAAACTTTCACTACTCTCAGGACACCTTGATGATCTGGATGAATGGCAACAATTTTGCCTATGGGCCACTCTGACCTTGGTCCATCACTGTCGACTAGTACTAGGTCCCCTGGTTTTAGTTGCACTTTATTATAAGGACTCGAAGCTCCGTAGTGGTACTCTCGTAGAGCTGTGAGGTACTCTCGAGTCCACACCTCATTCCACCTGTTAATAACCCTTGAGAGATGCTGGTAGCTTTCCACCAAGTCACCTCTGGTCACATGTGACGGGTCTATGGGGTCCTCTTCGGCTAAAGGGATGAGAGGGCTCAGTAGACCTCCATGGATCAAGTGTGAGGGACTCAGAGGCTCTCTCTGGGTGAAATCATCAGACAGGTATGTTAATGGGCGGTTATTGACTCGCGCCTCGATTTCCACAACAATGGTTTGGAGTTCGGAGTAACTGACCTTTTGTCTGTGTAAGGTTTTTCTTAAACACTTCTTGACTGTGCCTATCATTCGCTCATAGAACCCACCTTGCCAAGGGGCTCTTGGTGCTATAAATTTCCAGTGACATTGTCTCTCTGCAGGACTGACTGTACTTCTGGGTGGTTCCAGACTTCTCGTAGACAAGCTTCTCCTGTCACAAAATTGGAACCATTGTCCGATATCATTAGTTTGGGACAAGATCTGCGAGCTGCAAATCTGCGGAAGGCCTGGATGAAGGCTTCAGCACTCATATCTGAAGTCACTTCTAAATGTACGCCTCTGGTTGTAGCACATGTAAAGAGACAAATGTATGCTTTCACTGGTATCTTATCTGGGTTGCCAGTGAGAAGTAAGGCTCCTGTGTAATCAACACCAGTGGTTTCAAAAGGACGAAGATGAACCACTCTTTCTTCAGGGAGTGGTGGAGGTCCTGGGTAAGGACATACTCTAGCATCGTATCTTTTACAGATTACACAGAATTTAATTATTGACTTGACTGTCTGACGACCTTGAGGAAGCCAGTACTTTTGTCTAAGGTCGGTGAGAGTATCTAACACTCCACCATGTAAAGTACCATATTGATGGTGATGTAAAACAAGAAGTTTAGTGATGATGTGGTGACGAGGTAGAAGAATTGGATTCTTTGTGTCCAGATCAATTTTTGCATGAAGCAAACGTCCTCCACATCTTAGTATATTATGAGTGTTGGCATCTTACCAGATACCTAGAGACGTAGTTAATTTATCTGGAAGATTTTCATATTCGCTTCCATATGTCTCTTGTTGCGCACGTTTGATCCAGTAGAGGATAGGATTGGGAAACTTATGTCGAATTCCTATCTTAGCAAGAAAGTCAAACACATGTGCAGTCACTCTTAATAATTTACTTAAGTTAGAATAATTGTGAGGATCTATGGCTAAGATTCGTTGAGGTTCTGGTTCTTTCATGGGAGTGGTGATATTGGTCACTATGACTTGTGGCTTTTGTTTGGGCCACTGACCACCAACAAGCCATGAAGGTCCATTGAACCACAGCGAAGACTTGATAAGTTGTTTTATCGTTAACCCTCGAGATAAATAATCTGCAGGATTGTCCTTAGTAGGAACATGTCTGAATTTATATCCAGCAGATAACTCATGAATTTCCCTAACATGATTACTGACGTAGGGAGTCTTGTTGTTGTTGTTTCTTACCCATTGTAAGACTGCCTCGTTGTCTGACCACACGACAATCTCACCAAAGTGGATATTACCGAGTGTCTTTGTCAGGCAATGAGCCAATCTTACTCCCACCAGCAATGCAGTCAACTCCATTTGAGGTAAAGATCTCTGCTTAATGGGAGCAACTCTTGCTTTAGATGTGAGCAAAATTGATTGTGCACTATTAACTAAGTAGGCTACTGCGCCGTATGCTTTGCCAGAGGCATCGCAGAAAACATGCAAATTGGTGGGTAAGTTTGGTCCTGAAGCATTACGAGGAAACTTCAAAACACCTAACTGATTAAAATCCGTTGAGAGTATCTGCCATTTAGCTTGTAACTCACTTGGTAACGGATCATCCCATCCCATATGTTTCTGCCAGCACTCCTGCATTAGGAGTTTGCCCCTTATTAATATAGGACTAAGTAAGCCTAAAGGGTCAAATGGTTGACTGACAAACGAGAGCAGTGTTCTCATGGTAAGGGATGAGTTATCGGTTTGTACTGACTTGACATTCATCTCGTCAGTACTGGTGTTCCATTCCACGCCTAGAACCTTTAATTGATTGGGTACCTGATAACCAGGAAATTCTTTCTCGATTACCTGGTTGAGTAATTCATTATTTGAGGCCCATGACTGTAGTGGCATATTGGCTCCTAATAGCTCACGGTTAGCCTCATGGTAGATTTCTACCAAATTAGTTTGATCATTAGTTGTTCCCTGGAAATTGTCGACATACAAGTTGTCGCTAATGTCTGCCTTATATGGGCTGTTTGATTTCCTCAAATGTGTGTCTAATGTTGCTTGCAAAAGAAACGGTGAGGACGTAGCTCCGAATAATACTGAGGCAAAACGATATGTGATGACTTCACTGTTAGGATCCAATGGGTCCTTAATCCAGAGAAATTTTGTGTAGCTACGATCTTCCTCCTGCAAACCTACTCGGAGGAAAGCTTTGCTGATATCAGCAGTATAGGTGAAAATACCATTGCGAAATCGTAACAGCACATCATGTAGCCTTTGTGTTAGGCTAGGTCCCGTTTGGAGACATTCATTTAAAGACACACTTCTTGGCTTTACTTTAGCACTACAGTTAAAGACAATACGAATAGGTGTTGTCAATGAGTCTTTCACCACAGCGTGATGAGGTAAATAATGACCTATTTTCCGGTCATCGTTATCAACAACTTCAATAAATTTACTGTCAAGTTGTTGTTGGATGAGTTGATGATACATGTTCAGTTTGTCTGGCTGCTTCTGTAGTCGTGCTAATTGAGACTGCAATTGTGAGGCTGCCATAAAATAATTAACTGGAAGTTGTGGATGATTCAACTTCCATGGGAGTTTTACCCAGTATTGTTTATTTTTGTAGACAACTGTATCCAGATATTGCTGGTAAGTCCACATATCATCAGGGCTTGGTTGTTCAGGGATAATACCCAAAGTGTCTAAATCCCACAAACGATGTACAGGTGGATCAGACTCAATATCTTCAGATATCTCTCTGAAACGTAGGGGTGACTGTTCCAAGCCTAGTCACGCCACTATTATGTTATTAGATTGTTGGTTTGTTGACGCTGGATTTTGTCGGAAAAGCACCGGTCCCGTAAGCAATT
Source organism: Procambarus clarkii (assembly GCF_040958095.1). NCBI lineage: Eukaryota > Metazoa > Arthropoda > Malacostraca > Decapoda > Cambaridae > Procambarus > Procambarus clarkii. The sequence continues at coordinate 147,785 of NW_027189256.1, forward strand.
TGCCTCCAGCAGACGACAACAAATTCATTCCGTGTTGTCTGGTGCATCCAGTTATAAATTTGTAATAATGATCCGCGCCTATAAGTATTCCAACATCAGTGAGGCAGTCAGAATTTATTTTATAATCTGCTAGCCTCATGCGGTTTCGTTTAAGATGTCTCGCAGTGCGAGCTAATCCTGTGACCTGTAGGTCTGTAGGAAGTTTATCTACTACTACCGCTTGTATTGGACTAGTGGAAGATCCGAGTCTCACTAATACCTTAACTACTTGGTATTCACGAGGTCCACTATTCGTCAAGAAACCAGAAATATTTAGCCTCACACTTTTGGCAGGTTTTAAATTTAACTTATCTACTAACTGTTGTGTAATGAAGGTTTTCTGTGATCCTTGATCAAAAAGACCTCTAGTGTTAACTTTGGATCTTCGGTTTATTAGTCTAAGTTGAGCTGTAGGCAGAGTGATATTATTGCCTGACTCAGTAGCAAGTACATTTATTTCTTGATGCACTTTGCAATATTGCACTGCGGTAGAATTCGTGGAATTCTCCCCAGTGGTCATGGTTGTTGTAGAAGATTTTCTACATAAGGCGTAGTGATGTACACCTTGGATGCATCTGTTGCAGGAACGTAGCTGCACTACACATTTTTTGGGATCATGAGAGCCCATGCACTTAGTACACTTGTGTATTTCTTGCAACCTTTTAATCCTAGTATTATAAGTAGGATAAACAGAGCATTGGTAGGTGGCATGTCCTTGATTACAGAACAGACACCTTCTATCTTTGTTTGACTTGGTCTCTTTAGTAGACAAGTCATTGGTTATCTCAGAAGGAGACACCGAATAAGTACCTACATTTCCACTTCTTTTCCCAGTGGATGGAGTAGTCTTGGATTTATATTTACTAGACTTATTCAAAGTCGGTTTGGGTTTAACTGAAGTGTCAGTATTAGCTGAGTTACGATGGGAGTTAGTAGAGGAGTTTGTAACTTTCTCCCCATCTTGGTTGGCTCTTTGTCTTTCGACTAAGGTATGCAGACCTTCTGTGATCTCTTTCAAAGTCAAAAAGGTCTTATTGTACATAGTACACAACTTATCTATAGTTTCTCCTGGCAACTTTCGCCTAACAACTACTTTAGTCATCCATTCAGCTGACTGAATCTGGACTTTAAGGCTTAAGGCCTTGAGTAAAGACTCTAACTCTAGCCTGAAATTTTGGAGAGAATCTGCCGAATTATTAGCAGAGGGTAAATCTAGCAATTTTTGAACTAAGACAGTAATAGTTCTCTCCGTGTTATCGTAGTTGGTTTTGAGCAATTGAACAGCTAATGTGTAACCATCACTGGTCAGTGTGATATTAGAGATTACTTTCAAGGCTTCATTTCGTAACAAGCCTTGTAAATAAGTGAATTTGGTGGTTTGAGGAACGTTAGCTTTAGAGTCCACTGCATCTACGAATTTACTCCAGAAATCGTCCCAACTTTCTGTATCTAATCCTGAAAATGTAGGTAAGTCTAAAGTAGGTAAACGAACCTCTGGTAGTTGGTTACTGAATTGAGACCCGGTGTTACTGGTATTGGATTTAGATTGTTTTGCTAGTTTAGATAGCATGTAAAGTTTATCTTGAGTCTCATCTTCATACTGGGAGATATCGTCTACAATTTGACTTACTTCCTCAGGATCAGTTTCTGTGGTATTCAGTAGAGTAAGATAAGACTGACTTGTAGACTTAACTTGATCAAATTTCAGATCAGCTACTCTTACTGATGTCTCTAAGTGATAAGAGTCAATGGGAGTATCTTTAGATAAGCTCTCAGCCTTGTTAATTAGTCTGGTCAAATGACCTTTAAGGCCAATGTAGATTCTCCTTAATTGTTCAGGAGTAGCCATGTTGGGCTTGGGTCCAAACTTCATGGAATTAGTATATGTATCACTAATGAAGCTTGGGTACTTGTTCATTAGTTGACAAGTAACATTAAATGTATAGCCTAATTTAAGGTGGCTAATTTATACTCTACCTCACTTGAGGTTAAATGTACCTACCTAACAACAAGTAGCTAGATATTTTGTGCACTGTCTGAACTTTACCATTAGTTCTCGTCCGGTTAGCTCTTCTATATCACCATCAGAGGTAATGGGGATCATCCAGCAATACACAAAATAGATACATACAAAATAATGAGTACAAGAGAAATATTATGGAGACACTCCAATCAGAGTTATCTCAAAGTTTAATCCCACCCTGGATAGGGTCAGCACAAATAATATAATACATACACTACTGACTAGCTTAAATCTAGTCGTGATAATTCCTAACTAAGAACTATAAATTTATTTAGTCTGGGCTTGTACCAAATTCAGCACAATCTCAGCCTAAATTCTACCTAATAAGATTGGTAAAGATTATTGTGGTGCAGTAAGGTGAATATAATTGTGCTGTATTTTTGGGTTTTTTGTTTTTATAAGAGTGCACTTGCACACACAAGTGAAAACATATAAAGGTTATGAGCTGATGCTCCTGGTGACCTAAAGATTCTTACTTCAGTATGAAGTGTAGGTCTAAGTGTTGTGGGCAATTGACTGTGTCCCACTAGTGCTACCTTATACATGAGGTGAAAGTAGCAATGTATTGGTGTGACTTAGACTAACTTATGTGTTACGCTGTTGACAGACACAATTAATTAAATGGTTAGTCTAGATTACATCACACAAGGATTAGTTATTAATAATTAGTATTTATAATTATAATTTATGTTTATCCGGTTCAATAAGGACCATAATGTGGGACATTTGGGGCTTGACTCTATATATTTAAATATTAATGTAATGAAATTCTATTACGAAGGACCACCCGCCTTTATAGTAAAGAGGGAAACTAATAAAAACATGATCATTAGAAAATTCCTAGATGAACCAGTAACTATGGATAAAATACTAGAGAATATGACCACTTATATTATTAATGGGCTGTATAATTAACTGAATCAAAGCCTCAAACACCTACATTGGGGGGTTATTACTGGAACTTCATATATGTCCAGGAACTAGTGTGGTTCGTGCACCAGTTCATTATGCAATAATCTAATCCTATGACCAATTATAGAATCATTATATTTATCACCAATAAGAACATAGATTATAACATGAGAAATTAATAATTATAATAAACATGTCAATCCAAAGAAACAGTGCTCTGCATGAATAATACTACAGATAATGGAATTTAAGGAATACGGAAAGAGTCTTAGATTGAAGACGATTTCCAAGAAGTCGGTTACGACTCATCCTCGGAATCTCCTGGACTCATCATGGAACACTGGGAGATGATTAACACGGGAAATGACAGCTCGGAGAATTCTTCACACACGCTGTAAATCAAATTATATTCAGTAGCAACAGATTGAGCTGCTAGACATCTATGTTCAAGAAAATTAAATTAAATAATGAAGGTAAATAATAACCTGTGGTTTTTTACAGTCGCTCTGCGTAACGACAAGCTACCCAGCTATAACCCCCTCCTAGATGATGCATGAAATAAGAATAAAGGTACTTAGCTAATAGGGCACTGTGTAAGTTAAGGCTTGCCGAAGTTCGCGTCCTAGGTTCAGGCTTCGTTGTAACGAGCACGTGGTGTCTAGCCTAGCCTAGATGTTGACGCGCTTCACTGGCCGGTCACGTTGGGTTACACGGAACCAAATTTAACAGGTTCCTGGCCGAATGTCAAATTAAATCTCTTGACAATTCAACACGTTGTGTAAAGTGACACTGACACCAGCTAAGTTATTGTCTGCAAAGGTTCTTCACACCTCACAGTGGCGACTTTCATCTGGAGCTCTTGGTGGCGTCTACCCTGGTGGCTTCGGTAATGGCGTCTCTCTCTGAGCGCGTCGCCTCGTGTACTCGCGTCTCCTCTGTCCCGCTCCGCGTACCGCGTTTGATACACAAATTATTTACTACGAATATTATAATTTCTCGCAGTTGTGATTGAAATGCTCGGATAAGGACGGGTTTATTATTCAGAGGAGTTAAATATTATTATTTGCCCGTTTTACGATGGTAAACGAGCAATGGAGATGAAATAAAGTCTCTCCAGGGCCGCGCGACGTTAAATTTATTACCAGATAACAGTTATAACTATAAACGCTCTATTTGGCATTAGTTGGGGATCAGTTTATCTGTAAATAATTATCACACAGAACACCGTTGTTTTATAGAGAATCAAATTCAATTCTCAGACACACTGGATATAGTTGTGTTTATTATAATGGAATCTGACGCAATATTGGCGTCTGGTGACGTAAGAATTCTAGCCTTATTGTACAGATGTAATTAATAGTACATGTGAACTCTACGTTTGGTTAATTTTAATCACTACAATGATTAGTAGATTTAGTAATAATTAATAATAATACAACAGTGTTGTATATAGTGTTGGAAATTTCCAACAGGGTGTTGTTCTGGACCTGTAGCTCCAGCCCCCCCCCCTCTACTGGCAGGGGGTTGGCGCTGGGCCTGTAGCTCCAGCCCCCCTCTACTGGCAGGGGTTTGGTGTTAGACCTGTAGCTCCAGCCCCGCCCCCTCTACTGGCAGGGGGTTGGTGCTGGACCTGTAGCTCTAGCCCTCCTCTACTGCCAGGAAGTTGGTGCTGGACCTGTAGCTACAGCCCCCCCCTCTACTAGCAGGGGTTGGTGCTGGGCCTGTAGCTCTAGCCTCCCTCTACTGGCAGGGGGTTGGTGCTGGACCTGTAGCTCCAGCCCACCTCTACTGGCAGGGGGTTGGTGCTGGACTGTAGCTCCAGCCCCCCTCAACTGGCAGGGGATTAGTACTAGACCTGTATCTCCAGCACCCCCTCTACTGGCAGGGGGTTGGCTTTGAAACTGTAGCTCCAGCCCCCCTCTACTAGCAGGGGTTGGTGCTGGGCCTGTAGCTCTAGCCTCCCTCTACTGGCAGGGGGTTGGTGCTGGACCTGTAGTTCTTGGCCCCCCTCTACTGGCAGGGGGTTGGTGCTGGACATGTAGCTTCAGCCCCCCTCTATTGGCAGGGGGGGGGGGAGGATGGTGCGGGACCTGTAGCCCCAGATCTCTTCTACTGGCAGGGGTTTGTGCTGGACCCCCCTCTACTGGCAGGGGGTTGGTAGTGGACCTGTAGCTCCAGCCGCCCCCCCCTCTACTGGCAAGGTGTTGGTGCTGGACCTGTAGCTCTAGCCCCCTTCTACTGGCAGGGGTTGGTGCTGGACCTATACCTCCAGCCCACCTCTACTGGCAAGGGGGTTGGTGCTGGACCTGTAGCTCCAGCCCACTTCTACTGGCAAGGGGGTTGGTGCTGGACCTGTAGCTCCAGCCCACCTCTACTGGCAGGGGGTTGGTGCTGGACCTGTAGCTCCAGCCCCCCTCTACTGGCAGGGGGTTAGTCCTAGACCTGTATCTCCAGCCCCCCTCTACTGGCAGGGGGTTGTCGTTGAAACTGTAGCTCCAGCCCCCCTCTACTAGCGGGGGGTTGGTGCTGGACCTGTAGCTCCAGCCCCCATCTACTGGCAGGGGGATGGTGCTGGACCTGTAGCTCCAACCCCCCCCCCCCCTCTACTGGCAGGAGGGTTGGTGATGGACCTGTAGTTCCAGCCCCTCCCCCCCCCTCTACTGGCAGGGGGTTGGTTTTAGACCTGTAGCTCCAGCCCCCTTCTACTGGCAGGGGGTTGGTGCTGGACCTGTAGCTCCAGCCCCCATCTACTGGCAGGGGGGTTGGTGTTGGACCTGTAGCTCCAGCCCCCTCCCCCTCTACTGGCAGGGGGTTGGTTTTAGACCTGTAGCTCCAGCCCCCTTCCACTGGCAGGGGGTTGGTTTTAGACCTGTAGCTCCAGCCCCCTTCTACTGGCAGGGGGTTGGTGCTGGACCTGTAGCTCCAGCCCCCTTCTACTGGCAGGGCGTTGCTGATGGACCTGTAGCTGATGCCGCCCCCCCCCCTCTACTGGCCAGGGGTTGGTGCTGGACCTCTAATTCCAGCCCCCCTCTACTGGCAGGGGGTTGGTGCTGAACCTGTAGCTCCAGCCCCCCCCCTCTACTGGCAGGAGATTGGTGCTGGACCTGTAGGGTCAGCCCCTTCTGCTGGCAGGGGTTTGGTGCTGGACCTGTAGCTCCAGCCCCCCCCCCTCTACTGGCAGGAGATTGGTGCTGGACCTGTAGCTCCAGCCCCCCTCTATTGGGAGGGGGTTGGTGCTGGACCTGTAGCCCTCGCTCCCTTCTACTGGCAAGGGGTTAGTGCTGGACCTGTAGCTCCAGCCCCACTCTACCTGCAGGGGGTTGGTGCTAGACCTGTAGCTCCAGCCCCCCTCTATTGGCAGGGGGTTGGTACTGGACCTGTAGCTCCAGCCCATCTCTACTGGCAGGGGGTTGGTGCTGGACCTGTAACTCCAGCTCCCCTCTACAGGCAGGGGGTTGGTGCTGGACCTGTAGCACCAGCCCCCCTCTACTGGCAGGGGGTTGGTGCTGGACCTGTTGCTCCAGCCTCCTCTACTGGCAGGGGGTTGGTGCTGGACCTGTTGCTCCAGCCCCTCTCTACTGGCAGGGGGTTGGTGCTGGACTTGTTGCTCCAGCGCTCCTCTACTGGCAGGGGTTTAGTGCTGAACCTGTAGTTCCAGCCCACCTCTACTGGCATGGGGTTGGTTCTGGACCTGTAGCTCCAGCCCCCCTCTACTGGCAGAGGGTTGGTACTGGACCTGTAGCTCCTGGCCCCTCTCTACTGGCAGGGGGGTTGGTGCTGGACCTGTAGCTCCAGCCTCCTCTCTACTGGCAGGGGGTTGGTGCTGGACCTGTAGGTCCAGCCCCCCTCTATTAGCAGGGGGTTGGTGTTGGACCAGTAGCTCGAGCCCACCTCTACTGGCAGGGGGTTGGTGCTGGACCTGAAGCTCCAGCCCCCCTCTACTAGCAGGGGGATGGTGTTGGACCAGTAGCTCTAGCCCTCCTCTACTGGTAGGGGGTTGGTGTTGGACATGTAGCTCCAGCCCCCCCCCCTCTACTGGCAGGGGGTTGGTGTTCGACCAGTAGTTCCAGCTCCCCCTCTACTGGCAGGGGGTTAGTGCTGGACCTGTAGCTCCAGCCCCCCTCTACTGGCAGAGGGTTGGTGCTGGACCTGTAGCTCCAGACCCCCCCCCCCTCTCTACTGGCAGAAGGTTGGTGCTGGACCTGTAGCTCCAACCCTCCTCTACTGGCAGGGTGTTGGTGCTGGATCTGTAGCTCCCGCCCCATTCTAGTGGCAGAGGGTTGGTGCTGGACCTGTAGCTTCAGCCCCCCCTCTACTGGCAGGGGGTTGGTGCTTGACATATAGCTCCAGCTCCCCCCCTCTACTGGCAGGGGGTTGCTTCTGGACCTGTAGCTTCAGCCCCCCCCCCCTCTACTATCAGGGGGGTTGATGCTGGACCTGTAGCTCGACCCCCCTGGTGCTGGACCTTTAGCTCCACCCCCCCTCTACTAGCAGGGGTTGGTGCTGGACCTGTAGCTCCACCCCCCTGGTGCTGGACCTGTAGCTCCACCCCCCTCTACTGGCAGGGGGTTGGTGCTGGACCTGTAGCTCCAGCCCCACCACTCTACTGGCAGGGGGTTGGTGCTGGACCTGTAGCTCCAGCCCCCCTCTACTGGCAGGGGATTGGTGCTGGACCTGTAGCTCCAGCCCACCTCTATTGGCAGGGGGTTGGTGCTGGACCTGTAGCTCCAGCCCACCTCTACTGGCAGGGGGTTGGTGCTGGACCTGTAGCTCCAGCCTCTCTCTACTGGCAGTGGGGTTGGTGTTGGACCAGTAGCTCCAGACCCCCCCCCCCCCGTCTCTACTGGCATGGGGTTGGTGCTGGACCTGGAGCTCCAGCCCACCTCTACTGGCAGGGGGTTGAATTTGGACCTGAAGCGCCAGCCCCCCCCCCTCTACTGGCAGGGGGGATGGTGCTGGACCTGTAGCTCCAGCACACCTCTACTGGCAGGGGGTTGGTGCTGGACCTGTAGCTCCAGTCCCCCTCTACTGGCAGGGGGTTGGTGCTGGACCTGTAGCTCCAGCCCCCCTCTACTGGCAGGGGGTTGGTGATGGACCTGTAGCTCCAGCCCCCCTCTACTGGCAGGGGGTTGGTGCTGGACCTGTAGCTCCAGCCCCCCCTCTACTGGCAGGGGGTTGGTGCTGGACCTGTAGCTCCAGCCCCCCCTCTACTGACAGGGGTTTGGTGTTCGACCAGTAGATCCAGCACCCCCTCTACTGGCAGGGGGTTGGTGCTGGACCTGTAGCTCCTGCCCCCCCCCCCTCTACTGGCAGGGGGTTGGTGCTGGACCTGTAGCTCCTGGCCCCCCCTCAACTGGCTGGGGATTGGTGCTGGACCTGTAGCTCCAGGCCCCCCCTCTACTGGCAGGGGGGTTGGTGCTGGACCTGTAGCTTCAGCCCCTCTCTACTGACAGGGGGTTGGTGCTGGACCTGTAGCTCCTAGCCCCCCCTCTACTGACAGGGGGGTTGGTGCTGGACCTGTAGCTTCAGCCCCTCTCTTCTGGCAGGGGGTTGGTGTTGGACGTGTAGCTCCAGCCCCCCTCTATTGGCAGGGGGTTGGTGCTGGACCTGTAGCTCCTGCCCCCCTCCCTCTACTGGCAGAGGGTTGGTGCTGGAACTGTAGCTCCAGCCCCCCTCTACTGGCAGGGGGTTGGTGCTTGACATATAGCACCAGCCCCCCCCCCCTCTACTGGCAGGGAGTTGGTGCTGGACCTGTAGCTCCAGCCCCCCCTCTACTGGCAGAGGGTTGGTGCTGGAACTGTAGCTCCAGCCCCCCTCTACTGGCAGGGGGTTGGTGCTGGACCTGTAGCTCCAGCCCCCCTCTACTGGCAGGGGGTTGGTGCTGGACCTGTAGCTCCAGCCCCCCACCATTACTGGCAGAAGGTTGGTGCTAGACCTGTAGCTCCAGCCCCCCCCTCTACTGGCAGGGGGTTGGTGCTGGACCTATAGCTCCAGCCCCCCCCCTCTACTGGCAGGGGGTTGGTGCTGGACCTGTAGCTTCAGCCCCCCCCTCTACTGGCAGGGAGGTTGATGCTGGACCTGTAGCTCCACCCCCCTGGTGCTGGACCTGTAGCTCCAGCCCCCCTCTACTAGCAGGGGTTGGTGCTGGACCTGTAGCTCCATCTCCCTTCTACTGGCAGGGGGGTTGGTGCTGGACCTGTAGCTCCAGCCCCCCTCTACTGGCAGGGGATTGGTGCTGGACCAGTAGCTCCAGCCCACCTCTACTGGCAGGGGTGTGGTTCTGGGCCTGTAGCTCCAGCCCACCCCCCTCTACTGGCAGGGGGGATGGTGCTGGACCTGTAGCTCCAGCTGACCTCTACTGGCAAGGAAGTTGGTGCTGGACCTGTACCTCCAGCCCCCCTCTACTGGCAGGGGGTTGGTGCTGGACCTGTAGCTCCAGCCCCCCCCCCTCTACTGACAGGGGAGATTGTGCTGGACCTGTAGCTTCAGCCCCCCCTCTACTGGCAGGCGGTTGGTGCTGGACCTGTAGCTCCAGCCCCCCTCTACTGGCAGGGGGTTTGTTCTGGACCTGTAGCTACACGCCCCCCTCTACTGGCAGGGGGTTTATCCTGGACCTGTAGCTCCAGCCCCCCTCTACTGGCAGGGGGTTGGTGCTGGACCTGTAGCTCCAGCCCCCCCCCCCCTCTACTGGCAGGGGGTTGGTGCTGGACCTGTAGCTCCAACCCACCTCTAATGGCAGGCGGTTGATGCTGGACCTGTAGCTCCAGCCCTCCTCTACTGGCAGGGGGTTGGTGCTAGACATGTAACTCCAGCCCCCCTCTACTGGCAGGGGGTTGGTACTGGACCTGTAGCTCCAGCTTACCTCTAATGGCAGGGGGTTGGTGCTGGACCTGTAACTCCAGCTCCCCTCTACAGGCAGGGGGTTGGTGCTGGACCTGTAGCTCCAGCCCCCATTTACTGGCAGAGGGGTTGGTGCTGGGCCAGTAGCTCCAGCCCCTCCCTCTACTGGCAAGGGGTTGGTGCTGGACCTGTAGCACCAGCCCCCCTCTACTAGCAGGGGGTTGGTGCTGGACCTGTTGCTCCAGCTTCCTCTACTGGCAGGGGGTTATTGCTGGACATGTAACTCCAGTCCCCCCCCTTCTACTGGCAGGGTGTTGGTACTGGACCTGTATCTCCAGCCACCACTCTACTGGCAGGGGGTTGGTGCTGGACCTGTTGCTCCAGCCCCCCCTCTACTGGCAGGGGGTTGGTGCTAGACTTGTTGCTCCAGCGCTCCTCGACTGGCAGGCGTTTAGTGCTGAAGCTGAAGTTCCAGCCCACCTCTACTGGCATGGGGTTGGTTCTGGACCTGTAGCTCCAGTCCCCCTCTACTGGCAGAGGGTTGGTGCTGGACCTGTAGCTCCAGCCCCCTCTCTACTGGCAGGGGGGTTGGTGCTGGACCTGTAGATCCAGCCCCCCTCTATTGGCAGGGGGTTGGTGTTGGACCAGTAGCTCGAGCCCACCTCTACTGGCAGGGGGTTTGTGCTGGACCTGAAGCTCCAGCCCCCCTCTACTAGCAGGGGGTTGGTGTTGGACCAGTAGCTCTAGCCCTCCTCTACTGGCAGGGGGTTGGTGTTGGACATGTAGCTCCAGCCCCCCCCCCTCTACTGGCTGGGGGTTGGTGTTGGACATGTAGCTCCAGCCCCCCCCCCTCTACTGGCAGGGGGTTGGTGTTCGACCAGTAGTTCCAGCCCCCCCTCTACTGGCAGGGGGTTGGTGCTGGACCTGTAGCTCCTCCCTCTCAGTACTGGCAGGGTGTTGGTGCTGGACCAGTAGCTCCAGCCCCCCTCTACTGGCAGAGGGTTGGTGCTAGAACTGTAGCTCCAGCCCCCCTCTACTGGCAGGGTGTTGGTGCTGGACCTGTAGCTCCAACCCTCCTCTACTGGCAGGGTGTTGGTGCTGGATCTGTAGCTCCCGCCCCATTCTAGTGGCAGAGGGTTGGTGCTGGACCTGTAGCTTCAGCCCCCCCTCTACTGGCAGGGGGTTGGTGCTTGACATATAGCTCCAGCTCCCCCCCTCTACTGGCAGGGGGTTGCTTCTGGACCTGTAGCTTCAGCCCCCCCCCCTCTACTATCAGGGGGGTTGATGCTGGACCTGTAGCTCCACCCCCCTGGTGCTGGACCTTTAGCTCCACCCCCCCTCTACTAGCAGGGGTTGGTGCTGGACCTGTAGCTCCACCCCCCTGGTGCTGGACCTGTAGCTCCACCCCCCTCTACTGGCAGGGGGTTGGTGCTGGACCTGTAGCTCCATCTTCCTTCTACTGGCAGGGGGGTTGGTGCTGGATCTGTAGCTCCAGCCCCACCACTCTACTGGCAGGGGGTTGGTGCTGGACCTGTAGCTCCAGCCCCCCTCTACTGGCAGGGGATTGGTGCTGGACCTGTAGCTCCAGCCCACCTCTATTGGCAGGGGGTTGGTGCTGGACCTGTAGCTCCAGCCCACCTCTACTGGCAGGGGGTTGGTGCTGGACCTGTAGCTCCAGCCTCTCTCTACTGGCAGTGGGGTTGGTGTTGGACCAGTAGCTCCAGACCCCCCCCCCCGTCTCTACTGGCATGGGGTTGGTGCTGGACCTGGAGCTCCAGCCCACCTCTACTGGCAGGGGGTTGAATTTGGACCTGAAGCGCCAGCCCCCCCCCCCTCTACTGGCAGGGGGGATGGTGCTGGACCTGTAGCTCCAGCACACCTCTACTGGCAGGGGGTTGGTGCTGGACCTGTAGCTCCAGTCCCCCTCTACTGGCAGGGGGTTGGTGCTGGACCTGTAGCTCCAGCCCCCCTCTACTGGCAGGGGGTTGGTGATGGACCTGTAGCTCCAGCCCCCCTCTACTGGCAGGGGGTTGGTGCTGGACCTGTAGCTCCAGCCCCCCCTCTACTGGCAGGGGGTTGGTGCTGGACCTGTAGCTCCAGCCCCCCCTCTACTGACAGGGGTTTGGTGTTCGACCAGTAGATCCAGCACCCCCTCTACTGGCAGGGGGTTGGTGCTGGACCTGTAGCACCTGCCCCCCCCCCTCTACTGGCAGGGGGTTGGTGCTGGACCTGTAGCTCCTGGCCCCCCCTCAACTGGCTGGGGGTTGGTGCTGGACCTGTAGCTCCAGGCCCCCCCTCTACTGGCAGGGGGGTTGGTGCTGGACCTGTAGCTTCAGCCCCTCTCTACTGACAGGGGGTTGGTGCTGGACCTGTAGCTCCTAGCCCCCCCTCTACTGACAGGGGGGTTGGTGCTGGACCTGTAGCTTCAGCCCCTCTCTTCTGGCAGGGGGTTGGTGTTGGACGTGTAGCTCCAGCCCCCCTCTATTGGCAGGGGGTTGGTGCTGGACCTGTAGCTCCTGCCCCCCTCCCTCTACTGGCAGAGGGTTGGTGCTGGAACTGTAGCTCCAGCCCCCCTCTACTGGCAGGGGGTTGGTGCTTGACATATAGCACCAGCCCCCCCCCTCTACTGGCAGGGAGTTGGTGCTGGACCTGTAGCTCCAGCCCCCCCTCTACTGGCAGAGGGTTGGTGCTGGAACTGTAGCTCCAGCCCCCCTCTACTGGCAGGGGGTTGGTGCTGGACCTGTAGCTCCAGCCCCCCTCTACTGGCAGGGGGTTGGTGCTGGACCTGTAGCTCCAGCCCCCCACCATTACTGGCAGAAGGTTGGTGCTAGACCTGTAGCTCCAGCCCCCCCCTCTACTGGCAGGGGGTTGGTGCTGGACCTATAGCTCCAGCCCCCCCCCTCTACTGGCAGGGGGTTGGTGCTGGACCTGTAGCTTCAGCCCCCCCCTCTACTGGCAGGGAGGTTGATGCTGGACCTGTAGCTCCACCCCCCTGGTGCTGGACCTGTAGCTCCAGCCCCCCTCTACTAGCAGGGGTTGGTGCTGGACCTGTAGCTCCATCTCCCTTCTACTGGCAGGGGGGTTGGTGCTGGACCTGTAGCTCCAGCCCCCCTCTACTGGCAGGGGATTGGTGCTGGACCAGTAGCTCCAGCCCACCTCTACTGGCAGGGGTGTGGTTCTGGGCCTGTAGCTCCAGCCCACCCCCCTCTACTGGCAGGGGGGATGGTGCTGGACCTGTAGCTCCAGCTGACCTCTACTGGCAAGGAAGTTGGTGCTGGACCTGTACCTCCAGCCCCCCTCTACTGGCAGGGGGTTGGTGCTGGACCTGTAGCTCCAGCCCCCCCCCCTCTACTGACAGGGGAGATTGTGCTGGACCTGTAGCTTCAGCCCCCCCTCTACTGGCAGGCGGTTGGTGCTGGACCTGTAGCTCCAGCCCCCCTCTACTGGCAGGGGGTTTGTTCTGGACCTGTAGCTACACGCCCCCCTCTACTGGCAGGGGGTTTATCCTGGACCTGTAGCTCCAGCCCCCCTCTACTGGCAGGGGGTTGGTGCTGGACCTGTAGCTCCAGCCCCCCCCCCCCCTCTACTGGCAGGGGGTTGGTGCTGGACCTGTAGCTCCAACCCACCTCTAATGGCAGGCGGTTGATGCTGGACCTGTAGCTCCAGCCCTCCTCTACTGGCAGGGGGTTGGTGCTAGACATGTAACTCCAGCCCCCCTCTACTGGCAGGGGGTTGGTACTGGACCTGTAGCTCCAGCTTACCTCTAATGGCAGGGGGTTGGTGCTGGACCTGTAACTCCAGCTCCCCTCTACAGGCAGGGGGTTGGTGCTGGACCTGTAGCTCCAGCCCCCATTTACTGGCAGAGGGGTTGGTGCTGGGCCAGTAGCTCCAGCCCCTCCCTCTACTGGCAAGGGGTTGGTGCTGGACCTGTAGCACCAGCCCCCCTCTACTAGCAGGGGGTTGGTGCTGGACCTGTTGCTCCAGCTTCCTCTACTGGCAGGGGGTTATTGCTGGACATGTAACTCCAGTCCCCCCCCTTCTACTGGCAGGGTGTTGGTACTGGACCTGTATCTCCAGCCACCACTCTACTGGCAGGGGGTTGGTGCTGGACCTGTTGCTCCAGCCCCCCCTCTACTGGCAGGGGGTTGGTGCTAGACTTGTTGCTCCAGCGCTCCTCGACTGGCAGGCGTTTAGTGCTGAAGCTGAAGTTCCAGCCCACCTCTACTGGCATGGGGTTGGTTCTGGACCTGTAGCTCCAGTCCCCCTCTACTGGCAGAGGGTTGGTGCTGGACCTGTAGCTCCAGCCCCCTCTCTACTGGCAGGGGGGTTGGTGCTGGACCTGTAGATCCAGCCCCCCTCTATTGGCAGGGGGTTGGTGTTGGACCAGTAGCTCGAGCCCACCTCTACTGGCAGGGGGTTGGTGCTGGACCTGAAGCTCCAGCCCCCCTCTACTAGCAGGGGGTTGGTGTTGGACCAGTAGCTCTAGCCCTCCTCTACTGGCAGGGGGTTGGTGTTGGACATGTAGCTCCAGCCCCCCCCCCTCTACTGGCTGGGGGTTGGTGTTGGACATGTAGCTCCAGCCCCCCCCCCCTCTACTGGCAGGGGGTTGGTGTTCGACCAGTAGTTCCAGCCCCCCCTCTACTGGCAGGGGGTTGGTGCTGGACCTGTAGCTCCTCCCTCTCAGTACTGGCAGGGTGTTGGTGCTGGACCAGTAGCTCCAGCCCCCCTCTACTGGCAGAGGGTTGGTGCTAGAACTGTAGCTCCAGCCCCCCTCTACTGGCAGGGTGTTGGTGCTGGACCAGTAGCTCCAGCCCCCCTCTACTGGCAGAGGGTTGGTGCTAGAACTGTAGCTCCAGCCCCCCTCTACTGGCAGGGTGTTGGTGCTGGACCTGTAGCTCCCGCCCCCTTCTACTGGCAGAAGGTTGGTGCTGGACCTGTAGCTCCAGCCCCCCCTCTACTGGCAGGCGGTTGGTACTGGACCTGTAGCTCCAGCCCCCCTCTACTGGCAGGGGGTTTGTCCTGGACCTGTAGCTACACGCCCCTTTCTACTGGCAGGGGGTTTATCCTGGACCTGTAGCTCCAGCCCCCCTCTACTGGCAGGGGGTTGGTGCTGGACCTGTAGCTCCAGCCCACCTCTACTGGCAGGCGGTTGGTGCTGGACCTGTAGCTCCAGCCCCCCCTCTACTGGCAGGGGGTTGGTGCTGGACCTGTAACTCCAGCCCCCCTCTACTGGCAGAGGGTTGGTACTGGACCTGTAGCTCCAGCCTACCTCTAATGGCAGGGGGTTGGTGCTGGACCTGTAACTCCAGCTCCCCTCTACAGGCAGGGGGTTGGTGCTGGACCTGTAGCTCCAGCCCCCATTTACTGGCAGGGGGTTGGTACTGGACCTGTTGCTCCAGCTTCCTCTACTGGCAGGGGGTTGGTGCTGGACATGTAACTCCAGCCCCCCCCCCCCTCTACTGGCAGAAGGTTGGTGCTGGACCTGTAGTTCCAGCCCCCTTCTACTGGCAGAGGGTTGGTGCTTGACATATAGCTCCAGCCCCCCCTCTCTACTGGCAGGGGGTTGCTTCTGGACCTGTAGCTTCAGCCCCCCCCTCTACTGGCAGGGGGGTTGATGCTGGACCTGTAGCTCCACCCCCCCTCTACTAGGAGGGGTTGGTGCTGGACCTGTAGCTCCACCCCCCTGGTGCTGGACCTGTAGCTCCACCCCCCCTCTACTAGCAAGGGGTTGGTGCTGGACCTGTAGCTCCATCTTCCTTCTACTGGCAGGGGGGTTGGTGCTGGATCTGTAGCTCCAGCCCCACCACTCTACTGGCAGGGGGTTGGTGCTGGACCTGTAGCTCCAGCCCCCCTCTACTGGCAGGGGATTGGTGCTGGACCTGTAGCTCCAGCCCACCTCTATTAGCAGGGGGTTGGTGCTGGACCTGTAGCTCCAGCCCACCTCTACTGGCAGGGGGTTGGTGCTGGACCTGTAGCTCCAGCCCCCCTCTACTTGCAGGGGGTTGGTGCTGGACCTGTAGCTCCAGCCTCTCTCTACTGGCAGGGGGTTGGTGCTGGACCTGTAGCTCCAGCCCCCCCTTTACTGGCAGGGGGTTGGTGCTGGACCTGTAGCTTAAGCCCCCCTCTACTGGCAGGGGGTTGCTTCTGGACCTGTAGCTTCAGCCCCCCCCCCCCTCTACTGGCAGGGAGGTTGATGCTGGACCTGTAGCTCCACCCCCCTGGTGCTGGACCTGTAGCTCCAGCCCCCCTCTACTAGCAGGGGTTGGTGCTGGACCTGTAGCTCCATCTCCCTTCTACTGACAGGGGGGTTGGTGCTGGACCTGTAGCTCCAGCCCCCCTCTACTGGCAGGGGATTGGTGCTGGACCAGTAGCTCCAGCCCACCTCTACTGGCAGGGGTGTGGTTCTGGGCCTGTAGCTCCAGCCCACCCCCCTCTACTGGCAGGGGGGATGGTGCTGGACCTGTAGCTCCAGCTGACCTCTACTGGCAAGGAAGTTGGTGCTGGACCTGTACCTCCAGCCCCCCTCTACTGGCAGGGGGTTGGTGCTGGACCTGTAGCTCCAGCCCCCCCCCCCTCTACTGGCAGGTGAGATTGTGCTGGACCTGTAGCTTCAGCCCCCCCTCTACTGGCAGGCGGTTGGGGCTGGACCCGTAGCTCCAGCCCTCCCTCTACTGGCAGGGTGTTGGTGCTGGACCTGTAGCTCCAGCCCACCTCTACTGGCAGGGGGTTTGTCCTGGACCTGTAGCTACTCGCCCCCCTCTACTGGCAGGGGGTTTATCCTGGACCTGTAGCTCCAGCCCACCTCTACTGGCAGGCGGTTGGTGCTGGACCTGTAGCTCCAGCCCCCCTCTACTGGCAGGGGGTTGGTGCTGGACCTGTAACTCCAGCCCCCCTCTACTGGCAGGGGGTTGGTACTGGACCTGTAGCTCCAGCTTACCTCTAATGGCAGGGGGTTGGTGCTGGACCTGTAACTCCAGCTCCCCTCTACAGGCAGGGGGTTGGTGCTGGACCTGTAGCTCCAGCCCCCATTTACTGGCAGAGGGGTTGGTGCTGGGCCAGTAGCTCCAGCCCCTCCCTCTACTGGCAAGGGGTTGGTGCTGGACCTGTAGCACCAGCCCCCCTCTACTGGCAGAGGGTTGGTGCTGGACCTGTTGCTCCAGCTTCCTCTACTGGAAGGGGGTTATTGCTGGACATGTAACTCCAGCCCCCCCCCCCTTCTACTGGCAGGGTGTTGGTACTGGACCTGTATCTCCAGCCACCCCTCTACTGGCAGGGGGTTGGTGCTGGACCTGTTGCTCCACCCCCCCCCTCTACTGGCAGGGGGTTGGTGCTAGACTTGATGCTCCAGCGCTCCTCTACTGGCAGGGGTTTAGTGCTGAAGCTGTAGTTCCAGCCCACCTCTACTGGCATGGGGTTGGTTCTGGACCTGTAGCTCCAGTCCCCCTCTACTGGCAGAGGGTTGGTGCTGGACCTGTAGCTCCAGCCCCCTCTCTACTGGCAGGGGGGTTGGTGCTGGACCTGTAGATCCAGCCCCCCTCTATTGGCAGGGGGTTGGTGTTGGACCAGTAGCTCGAGCCCACCTCTACTGGCAGGGGGTTGGTGCTGGACTTGAAGCTCCAGCCCCCCTCTACTAGCAGGGGGGTTGGTGTTGGACCAGTAGCTCTAGCCCTCCTCTACTGGCAGGGGGTTGGTGTTGGACATGTAGCTCCAGCCCCCCCCCCCTCTACTGGCAGGGGGTTGGTGTTCGACCAGTAGTTCCAGCCCCCCCTCTACTGGCAGGGGGTTGGTGCTGGACCTGTAGCTCCTCCCTCCCAGTACTGGCAGGGTGTTGGTGCTGGACCAGTAGCTCCAGCCCCCCTCTACTGGCAGAGGGTTGGTGCTAGAACTGTAGCTCTAGCCCCCCTCTACTGGCAGAGGGTTGGTGCTAGAACTGTAGCTCCAGCCCCCCTCTACTGGCAGGGTGTTGGTGCTGGACCTGTAGCTCCCGCCCCCCTCTACTGGCAGGGGGTTTGTCCTGGACCTGTAGCTACACGCCCCCCTCTACTGGCAGGGGGTTTATCCTGGACCTGTAGCTCCAACCCCCCTCTACTGGCAGGGGTTTGGTGCTGGACCTGTAGCTCCAGCCCCCCCTCTACTGGCAGGGGGTTGGTGCTGGACCTGTAGTTCCAGCCCCCCCTCTACTGGCAGCGGGTTGGTGCTGGACCAGTAACTCCAGCCCCCCTCTACTGGCAGGGGGTTGGTACTGGACCTGTAGCTCCAGCCTACCTCTAATGGCAGGGGGTTGGTGCTGGACCTGTAACTCCAGATCCCCTCTACAGGCAGGGGGTTGGTGCTGGACCTGTAGCTCCAGCCCCCATTTACTGGCAGAGGGGTTGGTGCTGGGCCAGTAGCTCCAGCCCCTCCCTCTACTGGCAAGGGGTTGGTGCTGGACCTGTAGCACCAGCCCCGCTCTACTGGCAGGGGGTTGGTACTGGACCTGTTGCTCCAGCTTCCTCTACTGGCAGGGGGTTGGTGCTGGACATGTAACTCCAGCCCCCCCCCCCTCTACTGGCAGAAGGTTGGTGCTGGACCTGTAGCTCCAGCCCCCTTCTACTGGCAGAGGGTTGGTGCTGGACCTGTAGCTTCAGCCCCCCCTCTACTGGCAGAGGGTTGGTGCTGGACCTGTAGCTCCAGCCCCCCCCTCTACTGGCAGAGGGTTGGTGCTTGACATATAGCTCCAGCCCCCCCCCTCTACTGGCAGGGGGTTGCTTCTGGACCTGTAGCTTCAGCCCCCCCCCTCTACTGGCAGGGGGGTTGATGCTGGACCTGTAGCTCCAACCCCCTGGTGCTGGACCTGTAGCTCCACCCCCCCTCTACTAGGAGGGGTTGGTGCTGGACCTGTAGCTCCACCCCCCTGGTGCTGGACCTGTAGCTCCACCCCCCCTCTACTAGCAAGGGGATGGTGCTGGACCTGTAGCTCCATCTTCCTTCTACTGGCAGGGGGGTTGGTGCTGGATCTGTAGCTCCAGCCCCACCACTCTACTGGCAGGGGGTTGGTGCTGGACCTGTAGCTCCAGCCCCCCTCTACTGGCAGGGGATTGGTGCTGGACCTGTAGCTCCAGCCCACCTCTATTAGCAGGGGGTTGGTGCTGGACCTGTAGCTCCAGCCCACCTCTACTGGCAGGGGGTTGGTGCTGGACCTGTAGCTCCAGCCCCCCTCTACTGGCAGGGGGTTGGTGCTGGACCTGTAGCTCCAGCCCCCCCTCTACTGGCAGGGGGTTGGTGCTGGACCTGTAGCTCCAGCCTCTCTCTACTGGCAGTGGGGTTGGTGTTGGACCAGTAGCTCCAGACCCCCCCCCCCCCGTCTCTACTGTTAGGGGTGTGGTTCTGGGCCTGTAGCTCCAGCCCCCCTCTACTGGCATGGGGTTGGTGCTGGACCTGTAGCTCCAGCCCACCTCTACTGGCAGGGGGTTGAATTTGGACCTGAAGCTCCAGCCCCCCCCCCTCTACTGGCAGGGGGGATGGTGCTGGACCTGTAGCTCCAGCCCACCTCTACTGGCAGGGGGTTGGTGCTGGACCTGTAGCTCCAGCCCACCTCTACTGGCAGGGGGTTTGTCCTGGACCTGTAGCTACACGCCCCCCTCTACTGGCAGGGGGTTTATCCTGGACCTGTAGCTCCAGCCCACTTCTACTGGCAGGCGGTTGGTGCTGGACCCTTAGCTCCAGCCCCCCTCTACTGGCAGGGGGTTGGTGCTGGACCTGTAACTCCAGCCCCCCTCTACTGGCAGGGGGTTGGTACTGGACCTGTAGCTCCAGCTTACCTCTAATGGCAGGGGGTTGGTGCTGGACCTGTAACTCCAGCTCCCCTCTACAGGCAGGGGGTTGGTGCTGGGCCAGTAGCTCCAGCCCCTCCCTCTACTGGCAAGGGGTTGGTGCTGGACCTGTAGCACCAGCCCCCCTCTACTGGCAGGGGGTTGGTGCTGGACCTGTTGCTCCAGCTTCCTCTACTGGCAGGGGGTTATTGCTGGACATGTAACTCCAGCCCCCCCCCCTTCTACTGGCAGGGTGTTGGTACTGGACCTGTATCTCCAGCCACCCCTCTACTGGCAGGGGGTTGGTGCTGGACCTGTTGCTCCAGCCCCCCCTCTACTGGCAGGGGGTTGGTGCTAGACTTGATGCTCCAGCGCTCCTCTACTGGCAGGGGTTTAGTGCTGAAGCTGTAGTTCCAGCCCACCTCTACTGGCATGGGGTTGGTTCTGGACCTGTAGCTCCAGTCCCCCTCTACTGGCAGAGGGTTGGTGCTGGACCTGTAGCTCCAGCCCCCTCTCTACTGGCAGGGGGGTTGGTGCTGGACCTGTAGATCCAGCCCCCCTCTATTGGCAGGGGGTTGGTGTTGGACCAGTAGCTCGAGCCCACCTCTACTGGAAGGGGGTTGGTGCTGGACCTGAAGCTCCAGCCCCCCTCTACTAGCAGGGGGTTGGTGTTGGACCAGTTGCTCTAGCCCTCCTCTACTGGCAGGGGGTTGGTGTTGGACATGTAGCTCCAGCCCCCCCCCCCTCTACTGGCAGGGGGTTGGTGTTCGACCAGTAGTTCCAGCCCCCCCCCCTCTACTGGCAGGGGGTTGGTGCTGGACCTGTAGCTCCTCCCTCCCAGTACTGGCAGGGTGTTGGTGCTGGACCAGTAGCTCCAGCCCCCCTCTACTGGCAGAGGGTTGGTGCTAGAACTGTAGCTCCAGCCCCCCTCTACTGGCAGAGGGTTGGTGCTAGAACTGTAGCTCCAGCCCACCTCTACTGGCAGGGTGTTGGTGCTGGACCTGTAGCTCCCGCCCCCCTCTACTGGCAGGGGGTTTGTCCTGGACCTGTAGCTACACGCCCCCCTCTACTGGCAGGGGGTTTACCCTGGACCTGTAGCTCCAGCCCCCCTCTACTGGCAGGGGGTTGGTGCTGGACCTGTAGCTCCAGCCCCCCCTCTACTGGCAGGGGGTTGGTGCTGGACCTGTAGCTCCAGCCCACCTCTACTGGCAGGCGGTTGGTGCTGGACCTGTAGTTCCAGCCCCCCCTCTACTGGCAGGGGGTTGGTGCTGGACCTGTAACTCCAGCCCCCCTCTACTGGCAGGGGGTTGGTACTGGACCTGTAGCTCCAGCCCCCATTTACTGGCAGAGGGGTTGGTGCTGGGCCAGTAGCTCCAGCCCCTCCCTCTACTGGCAAGGGGTTGGTGCTGGACCTGTAGCACCAGCCCCGCTCTACTGGCAGGGGGTTGGTACTGGACCTGTTGCTCCAGCTTCCTCTACTGGCAGGGGGTTGGTGCTGGACATGTAACTCCAGCCCCCCCCCCTCTACTGGCAGAAGGTTGGTGCTGGACCTGTAGCTCCAGCCCCCTTCTACTGGCAGAGGGTTGGTGCTGGACCTGTAGCTTCAGCCCCCCCTCTACTGGCAGAGGGTTGGTGCTGGACCTGTAGCTCCAGCCCCCCCTCTACTGGCAGAGGGTTGGTGCTTGACATATAGCTCCAGCCCCCCCCCTCTACTGGCAGGGGGTTGCTTCTGGACCTGTAGCTTCAGCCCCCCCCCCCTCTACTGGCAGGGGGGTTGATGCTGGACCTGTAGCTCCACCCCCCTGGTGCTGGACCTGTAGCTCCACCCCCCCTCTACTAGGAGGGGTTGGTGCTGGACCTGTAGCTCCACCCCCCTGGTGCTGGACCTGTAGCTCCACCCCCCCTCTACTAGCAAGGGGATGGTGCTGGACCTGTAGCTCCATCTTCCTTCTACTGGCAGGGGGGTTGGTGCTGGATCTGTAGCTCCAGCCCCACCACTCTACTGGCAGGGGGTTGGTGCTGGACCTGTAGCTCCAGCCCCCCTCTACTGGCAGGGGATTGGTGCTGGACCTGTAGCTCCAGCCCACCTCTATTGGCAGGGGGTTGGTGCTGGACCTGTAGCTCCAGCCCACCTCTACTGGCAGGGGGTTGGTGCTGGACCTGTAGCTCCAGCCCCCCTCTACTGGCAGGGGGTTGGTGCTGGACCTGTAGCTCCAGCCCCCCCTCTACTGGCAGGGGGTTGGTGCTGGACCTGTAGCTCCAGCCTCTCTCTACTGGCAGTGGGGTTGGTGTTGGACCAGTAGCTCCAGACCCCCCCCCCCCCCGTCTCTACTGTTAGGGGTGTGGTTCTGGGCCTGTAGCTCCAACCCCCCTCTACTGGCATGGGGTTGGTGCTGGACCTGTAGCTCCAGCCCACCTCTACTGGCAGGGGGTTGAATTTGGACCTGAAGCTCCAGCCCCCCCCCCCCTCTACTGGCAGGGGGGATGGTGCTGGACCTGTAGCTCCAGCCCACCTCTACTGGCAGGGGGTTGGTGCTGGACCTGTAGCTCCAGCCCACCTCTACTGGCAGGGGGTTTGTCCTGGACCTGTAGCTACACGCCCCCCTCTACTGGCAGGGGGTTTATCCTGGACCTGTAGCTCCAGCCCACTTCTACTGGCAGGCGGTTGGTGCTGGACCCTTAGCTCCAGCCCCCCTCTACTGGCAGGGGGTTGGTGCTGGACCTGTAACTCCAGCCCCCCTCTACTGGCAGGGGGTTGGTACTGGACCTGTAGCTCCAGCTTACCTCTAATGGCAGGGGGTTGGTGCTGGACCTGTAACTCCAGCTCCCCTCTACAGGCAGGGGGTTGGTGCTGGGCCAGTAGCTCCAGCCCCTCCCTCTACTGGCAAGGGGTTGGTGCTGGACCTGTAGCACCAGCCCCCCTCTACTGGCAGGGGGTTGGTGCTGGACCTGTTGCTCCAGCTTCCTCTACTGGCAGGGGGTTATTGCTGGACATGTAACTCCAGCCCCCCCCCCCTTCTACTGGCAGGGTGTTGGTACTGGACCTGTATCTCCAGCCACCCCTCTACTGGCAGGGGGTTGGTGCTGGACCTGTTGCTCCAGCCCCCCCTCTACTGGCAGGGGGTTGGTGCTAGACTTGATGCTCCAGCGCTCCTCTACTGGCAGGGGTTTAGTGCTGAAGCTGTAGTTCCAGCCCACCTCTACTGGCATGGGGTTGGTTCTGGACCTGTAGCTCCAGTCCCCCTCTACTGGCAGAGGGTTGGTGCTGGACCTGTAGCTCCAGCCCCCTCTCTACTGGCAGGGGGGTTGGTGCTGGACCTGTAGATCCAGCCCCCCTCTATTGGCAGGGGGTTGGTGTTGGACCAGTAGCTCGAGCCCACCTCTACTGGAAGGGGGTTGGTGCTGGACCTGAAGCTCCAGCCCCCCTCTACTAGCAGGGGGTTGGTGTTGGACCAGTAGCTCTAGCCCTCCTCTACTGGCAGGGGGTTGGTGTTGGACATGTAGCTCCAGCCCCCCCCCCTCTACTGGCAGGGGGTTGGTGTTCGACCAGTAGTTCCAGCCCCCCCCCTCTACTGGCAGGGGGTTGGTGCTGGACCTGTAGCTCCTCCCTCCCAGTACTGGCAGGGTGTTGGTGCTGGACCAGTAGGTCCAGCCCCCCTCTACTGGCAGAGGGTTGGTGCTAGAACTGTAGCTCCAGCCCCCCTCTACTGGCAGAGGGTTGGTGCTAGAACTGTAGCTCCAGCCCACCTCTACTGGCAGGGTGTTGGTGCTGGACCTGTAGCTCCCGCCCCCCTCTACTGGCAGGGGGTTTGTCCTGGACCTGTAGCTACACGCCCCCCTCTACTGGCAGGGGGTTTACCCTGGACCTGTAGCTCCAGCCCCCCTCTACTGGCAGGGGGTTGGTGCTGGACCTGTAGCTCCAGCCCCCCCTCTACTGGCAGGGGGTTGGTGCTGGACCTGTAGCTCCAGCCCACCTCTACTGGCAGGCGGTTGGTGCTGGACCTGTAGTTCCAGCCCCCCCTCTACTGGCAGGGGGTTGGTGCTGGACCTGTAACTCCAGCCCCCCTCTACTGGCAGGGGGTTGGTACTGGACCTGTAGCTCCAGCCCCCATTTACTGGCAGAGGGGTTGGTGCTGGGCCAGTAGCTCCAGCCCCTCCCTCTACTGGCAAGGGGTTGGTGCTGGACCTGTAGCACCAGCCCCGCTCTACTGGCAGGGGGTTGGTACTGGACCTGTTGCTCCAGCTTCCTCTACTGGCAGGGGGTTGGTGCTGGACATGTAACTCCAGCCCCCCCCCCCTCTACTGGCAGAAGGTTGGTGCTGGACCTTTAGCTCCAGCCCCCTTCTACTGGCAGAGGGTTGGTGCTGGACCTGTAGCTTCAGCCCCCCCTCTACTGGCAGAGGGTTGGTGCTGGACCTGTAGCTCCAGCCCCCCCTCTACTGGCAGAGGGTTGGTGCTTGACATATAGCTCCAGCCCCCCCCCCCCTCTACTGGCAGGGGGTTGCTTCTGGACCTGTAGCTTCAGCCCCCCCCCCTCTACTGGCAGGGGGGTTGATGCTGGACCTGTAGCTCCACCCCCCTGGTGCTGGACCTGTAGCTCCACCCCCCCCTCTACTAGGAGGGGTTGGTGCTGGACCTGTAGCTCCACCCCCCTGGTGCTGGACCTGTAGCTCCACCCCCCCTCTACTAGCAAGGGGATGGTGCTGGACCTGTAGCTCCATCTTCCTTCTACTGGCAGGGGGGTTGGTGCTGGATCTGTAGCTCCAGCCCCACCACTCTACTGGCAGGGGGTTGGTGCTGGACCTGTAGCTCCAGCCCCCCTCTACTGCCAGGGGATTGGTGCTGGACCTGTAGCTCCAGCCCACCTCTATTGGCAGGGGGTTGGTGCTGGACCTGTAGCTCCAGCCCACCTCTACTGGCAGGGGGTTGGTGCTGGACCTGTAGCTCCAGCCCCCCTCTACTGGCAGGGGGTTGGTGCTGGACCTGTAGCTCCAGCCCCCCCTCTACTCGCAGGGGGTTGGTGCTGGACCTGTAGGTCCAGCCTCTCTCTACTGGCAGTGGGGTTGGTGTTGGACCAGTAGCTACAGACCCCCCCCCCCCGTCTCTACTGTCAGGGGTGTGGTTCTGGGCCTGTAGCTCCAGCCCCCCTCTACTGGCATGGGGTTGGTGCTGGACCTGTAGCTCCAGCCCACCTCTACTGGCAGGGGGTTGAATTTGGACCTGAAGCTCCAGCCCCCCCCCCCTCTACTGGCAGGGGGGATGGTGCTGGACCTGTAGCTCCAGCCCACCTCTACTGGCAGGGGGTTGGTGCTGGACCTGTAGCTCCAGTCCCCCTCTACTGGCAGGGGGTTGGTGCTGGACCTGTAGCTCCAGCCCACCTCTACTGGCAGGCGGTTGGTGATGGACCTGTAGCTCCAGCTCCCCTCTACTGGCAGGGGGTTGGTGCTGGACCTGTAGCTCCAGCCCCCCCTCTACTGGCAGGGGGTTGGTGCTGGACCAGTAGCTCCAGCCCCCCCTCTACTGACAGGGGGTTGGTGCTGGACCTGTAGCTCCAGCCCCCCCTCTACTGGCAGGGGGTTGGTGTTCGACCAGTAGATCCAGCACCCCCTCTACTGGCAGGGGGTTGGTGCTGGACCTGTAGCTCCTGGCCCCCCCTCTACTGGCAGGGGGTTGGTGCTGGACCTGTAGCTCCTGGCCCCCCCCTCTACTGGCAGGGGGGTTGGTGCTGGACCTGTAGCTTCAGCCCCTCTCTTCTGGCAGGGGGTTGGTGTTGGACGTGTTGCTCCAGCCCCCCTCAATTGGCAGGGGGTTGGTGCTGGACCTGTAGCTCCTGCCCCCCTCTACTGGCAGGGGGTTGGTGCTTGACATATAGCTCCAGCCCCCCCCCCCTCTACTGGCAGGGAGTTGGTGCTGGACCTGTAGCTCCAGCCCCCCTGTACTGGCAGAGGGTTGGTGCTGGAACTGTAGCTCCAGCCCCCCCTCTACTGGCAGGGGGTTGGTGCTGGACCTGTAGCTCCAGCCCCCCCACCTTTACTGGCAGAAGGTTGGTGCTGGACCTGTAGCTCCAGCCCCCCCTCTACTGGCAGGGGGTTGGTGCTGGACCTGTAGCTTAAGCCCCCCTCTACTGGCAAGGGGTTGCTTCTGGACCTGTAGCTTCAGCCCCCCCCCTCTACTGGCAGGGAGGTTGATGCTGGACCTGTAGCTCCACCCCCCTGGTGCTGGACCTGTAGCTCCAGCCCCCCTCTACTAGCAGGGGTTGGTGCTGGACCTGTAGCTCCATCTCCCTTCTACTGGCAGGGGGGGTGGTGCTGGACCTGTAGCTCCAGCCCCCCTCTAATAGCAGGGGTTGGTGCTGGACCTGTAGCTCTATCTCCCTTCTACTGGCAGGGGGGTTGGTGCTGGACCTGTAGCTCCAGCCCCCCTCTACTAGCAGGGGTTGGTGCTGGACCTGTAGCTCCATCTCCCTTCTACTGGCAGGGGGTTGAATCTGGACCTGTAGCTCCAGCCCCCCCCCCTCTTCTGGCAGGGGGGATGGTGCTGGACCTGTAGCTCCAGCCTCCCTCTACTGGCAGTGGGGTTGGTGTTGGACCTGTAGCTCCAGACCCCCCCCCCCCCGTCTCTACTGCCAGAGGTGTGGTTCTGGGCCTGTAGCTCCAGCCCACCTCTACTGGCAGGGGGTTGAATCTGGACCTGTAGCTCCAGCCCCCCCCCTCTACTGGCAGGGGGTTGGTGCTGGACCTGTAGCTCCAGCCCCCCTCTACTGGCAGGGGGTTGGTGCTGGACCTGTAGCTCCAGCCCCCCTCTACTGGCAGGGGGTTGGTGCTGGACCTGTAGCTCCAGTCCCCCCCTCTACTGGCAGCGTGTTGGTGCTGGACCTGTAGCTCCAGACCCCCCCCTCTACTGGCAGGGGGTTGGTGCTGGACCTGTAGCTCCAGCCCCCCCCCCTCTACTGGCAGGGGGTTGGTGCTGGACCTGTAGCTCCAGCCCCCCTCTACTGGCAGGGGGTTGGTGCTGGACCTGTAGCTCCAGTCCCCCCCTCTACTGGCAGGGTGTTGGTGCTGGACCTGTAGCTCCAGACCCCCCTCCCCCGTCTCTACTGACAGAGGGTTGGTGTTGGACCTGTAGCTCCAGACCCCCCCCCCCCGTCTCTACTGACAGAGGGTTGGTGCTGGACCTGTAGCTCCAGCCCCCCTCTACTCACAGGCGGTTGGTGCTGGACCTGTAGCTCCAGCCCTCCCTCTACTGGCAGGGGGTTGGTGCTGGACCTGTAGCTCCAGCCCCCCCTCTACTGGCAGGGGGTTGGTGCTGGACCTGTAGCTCCAGCCCCCCCTCTACTGGCAGGGGAGATTGTGCTGGACCTGTAGCTCCAGCCGCCCCTCTACTCACAGGCGGTTGGTGCTGGACCTGTAGCTCCAGCCCTCCCTCTACTGGCAGGGGGTTGGTGCTGGACCTGTAGCTCCAGCCCCCCCTCTACTGGCAGGGGGTTGGTGCTGGACCTGTAGCTCCAGCCCCCCCTCTACTGGCAGGGGAGATTGTGCTGGACCTGTAGCTCCAGCCGCCCCTCTACTCACAGGCGGTTGGTGCTGGACCTGTAGCTCCAGCCCTCCCTCTACTGGCAGGGGGTTGGTGCTGGACCTGTAGCTCCAGCCCCCCCTCTACTGGCAGGGGGTTGGTGCTGGACCTGTAGCTCCAGCCCCCCCTCTACTGGCAGGGGGTTGGTGCTGGACCTGTAGCTCCAGCCCCCCTCTACTGACAGAGGGTTGGTGCTGGACCTGTAGCTCCAGCCCCCCTCTACTGGCAGGGGAGAATGTGCTGGACCTGTAGCTCCAGCCCCCCCTCTACTGGCAGGGGGTTGGTGCTGGACCTGTAGCTCCAGCCCCGCCCCCACTACTGGCAGGGGGTTGGTGCTGGACCTGTAGCTCCAGCCCCCCCTCTACTGGCAGGGGGTTGGTGCTGGACCTGTAGCTCCAGCCCCCCTCTACTGACAGAGGGTTGGTGCTGGACCTGTAGCTCCAGCCCCCCCTCTACTGGCAGAGAGGTTGGTGCTGGACCTGTAGCTCCAGCCCCCCTCTACTGGCAAGGGGTTGGTGCTGGACCTGTAGCACCAGCCCCGCTCTACTGGCAGGGGGTTGGTACTGGACCTGTTGCTCCAGCTTCCTCTACTGGCAGGGGGTTGGTGCTGGACATGTAAATCCAGCCCCCCCCCCCCTTCTACTGGCAGGGTGTTGGTACTGGACCTGTATCTCCAGCCCCCCCTCTACTGGCAGGGTGGTTGGTGCTGGGCCTGTAGCTCCAGCCCCCCTCTACTGGCAGAGAGGTTGGTACTGGACCTGTAGCTCCAGCCCCCCTCTACTGGCAGGTGGTTGGTGCTGGACCTGTAGCTCCAGCCCCCCTCTACTGGCAGAGAGGTTGGTGCTGGACCTGTAGCTCCAGCCCCCCCCCCTACTGGCAGGGGGGTTGGTGCTACCATTGTTTGGGAGTTTGTTGGCAGTTTCAAGGCTTCAGTCTCTTCGAACCCATCAGTGGTCTGTTTTGGTTCACTGTCTTCCTGGATGCTTTCTCGGTAGGTTGGTGGAGTGTCACCCGCTCTCTGTGCCTCTGTGAGGGGGCCAGGATCCTGGTTTCAATAGAGAATCGGAAGTTCAATCATCGTGCAGGACAGAAATGATTCCCATGTTTCCTTTTACCAGATTCACCTGTTCACCTAGCAGTAAATGTTTTTCAAGGAGTAAGGCGTATTGTGTATTGTTGTGTATTGGATATTAAGTCAGTAGTTGACCTTGGGGAACCTCGATAAACCTAAGAACAGCTTCCTCTCCTCAAAATGCAACTCAATATCTTGTGATATGAGAAAAAACTTACTGTTAATTGCTTCTGGGGGATCTCTCCAGTGATTTCCTGAACTTTATTCATGATGCTGGAGGCTGAGTCTCCCAGGTGTACAGGGTCAGCTGTGGCACCTGTCTCTGTGGTCATCATCTCCAGGGCCTCCCTGATGGTCTCCTGCACCTGTCATTACCAACACAAACATTAATGGTGGAGGCTGAGTCTCCCAGGTGTACGGGGTCAGCTGTGGCACCTGTCTCTGTGGTCATCATCTCCAGGGCCTCCCTGATGGTCTCCTGCACCTGTCATTACCAACACAAACATTAATGGTGGAGGCTGAGTCTCCCAGGTGTATGGGGTCAGCTGTGGCACCTGTCTCTGTGGTCATCATCTCCAGGGCCTCCCTGATGGTCTCCTGCACCTGTCATTACCAACACAAACATTAATGGTGGAATTTGGACTATAATGAAGTGTCAGGCTCTGAGTAAAGTAACTGAACTATATTGAAGCATCAGGCTCAGAGTAAAGTAACTGGAAAATATAAGTAATGTTGTTTCTCGACACTGACCACAGTGTAGAGAAACACCAAGATGACAGTTGACTTTATTAATAACAATGTTTCAGGTATTAGAGCAAAAAAACAGCGTTGAATGTAATGAAACACCATTTTCTGGGCGAGTCTCAGAGGCTCCCCGCAGATATCCAAGCTGATATGGATATATTAGCTTTCTGGCATCAATGTGCATGGAGTTCTTGTCTACCGGGATCCACAAGCCAGAACATGGCCCCCTCGGAGAGGCACGAGGAGCAATGGCGTATAGAAATGCACATGTGATTTGGAGCAATCTATATCTGCCATCGACTGGGACAGGCACCCAGAGAGGCAAGCGCCCCAAAACAAACCCCTATTCTGGTTAAAAACAACGAAATTAGACAAGCGAGTGGACAGAACCCCCCCCCCAAATGAAAACGAGCAAACAAGCATGACGTCACACGAGCCACATTGCATGTCTACACAGATCCCCCCTCCCCAAGAGGGGGAAGAGGAAGCCCCAGACACCCACATCGGCGATCCACCCTAAAGTTCTGGGGCTGGATGTTAAAATACGCAAAAACTGCCGACCGGAGAAAGGAAGGGTTGCCAGGGAGCCTCCGGGACTCACCCAGAAAATGGTGTTTCATTACATTCAACGCTGGTGTTCTGAGGGGTAGCCCCTACGGCTCCCTGGAGCTACTTCACCAACGACTAAAAAGAAAGAAGGGGGACTTACCCGGGATACCTGCTTGATGGGGTTCTGGGAATAGTTCTACTCCCCAAGCTCGGCGTGCTTGGGGAGGAGCCCGGCGTGCTTGGGGAGGAGCCCGGCGTGCTTGGGGAGGAGCCCGGCGTGCTTGGGGAGGAGCCCGGCGTGCTTGGGGAGGAGCCCGGCGTGCTTGGGGAGGAGCCCGGCGAGCTTGGGGAGGAGCCCGGCGTGCTTGGGGAGGAGCCCAGCGTGCTTGGGGAAGAGCCCGGCGTGCTTGGAGAGGAGAACTATTTGACTTGTGAGAGCATGGTCCACTAGGCTGTTGCTTGGAGGCGGTCAGTGTTCCACATCTCAACTCGAAGTTGAGACAGGCTGCAGCCACCGACCCAAAGCGACACAGGCCCAACTAGGCCCAGGAACGTTAACGAGGTAGCATGCAGCCAGGACCCTGTTCAACCGCCAAAAACCCAGTGTCCTAATGTCAGTCCAGGACATGTTACCAAAGACGGCACCAAGAGCAGCAAATTTACGAATGTCATGGACACAGGGATAAACCGCAGACTAGCTAGACTTAATAACCCTGTGGATGACCTGAGACATGAATTGAGTCACAAACAAGCAACAAAGCTTGCAGGACTCAGGGCCAAATGTCTCACCGACCCAACAGGCAACACGACGGAGGAAAAAACAATGAGTGTTGCCCTGCAACAAGTGGACAGAGCAAACCTCAAACTCACACAAAGCGAGAGGGGACTCAGGGGTCTCATCCATTGGACCCCGAGTGCCCCAGCGAGGGTTTCCCAGGGGCCCCTAGACTGGGTTTGCTAAGAGTAATCCCCAGGCAGGGTACTGCTAACCAGCATCTAAGCTACCAATCAACACTGCTAATGATGAACCCCCGGGACATGTCCACTCACGAGGGCAAAGCAGGGGGAGTAACACAAAACGAAAACAACCCTAATATAAAGGAGGGGACACACCAAGGCAGACCCCCCCCCCCACCAGGCAAAAAGAAAAGAAAAACCTCGCAAGAGGACATCGTACCTAGAGGAAACCGAGCCGGCCACTGTTATAGGTGAAAACTAGCTGTGCAGTACCCCTCACCCCTACCAGCACAAAAACTACCACTTACCACAAAACAAGGGTGGAAACCCCCAAAACACTCGGGGAGGTTAAATGCCAAGCAGCAAAACACCAACAGAGGTAGGACAAAGGTGACTTGTGGAAGAGAACCCCAAGCCCCAAGGGCAGTACTTACAGGGCACTCAGAAGGTGACCCTAAGCACATGCAGCCCAAGTACCTGTGAATATTACTCCCAGCTTGCACCCCACCATAAGAGCATTACTGAAACAGAGGACAGCACAACAACAGGCCAGAGCTGTAGCCACACGACCATGCTGTATCCCATCAGCCGAAGAACTGAAGGAGTGGATCGTGGGCATAGGGGTCTGGGGCTCACCATTCCCCCTCCCGAGGAGGAGAGAGCTGTGCAGACATGCGGGGCGGCTCGTGTGACGTCATGCTTCTTTGCTCGTTTTCATTTTGGGAGTTCTGTCCACTCGTTTGTCTATTTTTGTTGTTTTTAACCAGAACAGGGGTTTGTTTTGGGGCACTTACCTTTCTGGGTGCCAGTCCCGGTCGATGGCAAATATAAAATGCTCCAAATCACATGTGCATTTATATAGGCCATTGCTCTTCGTGCCTCCCTGGGAGGACCAGGTTCTGGCTCATGGTCCCTGGTAGGCCTAGAACTCCACCCACATTGATTGATGCCAAAGTTAGGAAGGAATATCCATATCAGCCTGGATAGCTCCGGGGAACTGTAGGGGCTCCCCTTCCCTCCCCAGAAAACCCACAGGAACACACAACGTAACCCGGGGAGGGGGTAGACACCAAATCCAATTCGTACGAGGAAGGAGAGAAGGAGAACCCCACTCCTTGCAACACCAAACCCCGCTCCGAGGGTACAAAAACTCAGGCGGAGTCCAACGGGGCCCAAGGCTCCCAAGTCAACCCCCACCCCACTCAGGAACCTCACTCCGAGGACCTGGAGCCGAGCCGTTCTGCAAACTCCCCGCTTCTAAGAGGGAGTTTGTTCTTTCGGCAGGAGCTACCGAAAGAACAGGATCGAAAGGGGCCCACTGGTCAGACCCACAAGCTTAAGCCAGAAGACCAGGCTCAAATGGATCTGCCGCCACCCCGGAAGGGGACTTCCCCAAAACGGCCAAAGTCTCAACACCAATTAGACCCTGCCCTGACTCCGAAACCCTGAGACGTTTTGGAGCTGGAAGCAAGGGACCGGACACTCCACAGAAGGGAGGAAGGACAAGGAGGGGGGACGGAACCAAAGTCGAAGTGACTCCCACCCCCAAGTCCGGGTCACTAAAACCAAAACAGACCAAAGTCGAAGTGACTCCCACCCCCAAGTCCGGGTCACTAAAACCAAAACAGACCAGTCTCGGGGCATCCGGGGAAGCAACTAACCTATTGCATTGCAGCAGCCTAAACCTAGTATGCAAAACGGCTGCTGCCTGCACCCTCATATCATGATCAGTGGCATAGGTGAACTGGAAAACGTACCAACAACAAACGTCACATGACTCTGGGTCAAAAGAATCACCGACCCTACAGGCAACATGGTGGAAGCACAACTGGAGCTTGTCACCCTGAAACAAGGGGACAGAGCAACTATCAACCTCACACAAATGGAGAGGGGACTCAAGGGTTGCATCCATTGGACCTCGGAGCCCCCCGCGGGGTTTCCCAGTGCCTTGTTACCTTGGTAACAAGCTAAGGGAAGCCCAGACAGTGTACTGCAAACCGGTGCCCAAAACTACCATGCAAACTTCTAAAAGCTGAACCCTCGGGACATGTCCACTCACAGGGGGGCCTATCAGGGAATACCACAAAGAACACAGATATGTATATATACCCTAAATATAGATAGGGGCAACCAACCGAAGGCAGACCCACCCATCAGGCAGGAAAACAAAAACAAAAAACCCTGCAAGAGGACAACATACCCAGGCGGAACAGAGCCAGCCGCTATAATAGGTGATAACTAGCAGTGCAGTACCCCCGTGCTACCACCAGTGAAAACTACCTCCTACCCAGAGACAAACAAGGGCAACAAAAACCCCAGTTGACTCCAAGGGCGATCAAGTACCGAGCAGTAAAAGACTCAGCAGAGGAAGATCCTAAAGAGACTTGTGGAAGGTGGCCCCAAGGGCAGTACTTACAGAGCACCTAAGGAAGGTGACCCTAGGAGCATGCAGCCCGAGTACTTTAGAATATTACTTCTGGCTTACACACCACCCGTAAAGACAGACCATGCCTCAAAGCACAGAAACTGAGACAAATTCAGGAGTCAGAGGCACAAGACCTCCCCATTATCACATCAGCCAAGAACTGAAGGGTGGATCACCGGCGTGAGAGGTCTGGGGCTCTCCCCCCCCCCCCCTCCTCCTACCGGGAAAGGGGAGGGAGTGCGCAGACAGCGGCGTGGCAATGTGATGACGTCATGCTCGTTTGCTAATTTTTGTTTGGGGAGTTCAGCTTTCGGTAGCAATATTTTCACCAGAATAGGGGTTTGTTTTGGAGCGCCTACCTTTCTGGGTGCCAGACCAGGTCAATGGCAGACATAGAATGCTCCCAACCACACGGGGATTTCTATAGGCCATTGCTCCTCGTGCCTCTCTAAGGGGGCCAGGTTCTGGCTCGTGGTCCCCGGTAGGCAAGAACTCCATGCACATTGACTAATTCCAGAAAGCTAATATAGCCATATCAGACTGGATAGTTCAGGGAACCAACGGGGCTCCCCCCAGAAAGTTTCCTATATATAAAGTCAACTCTCATCTTGATGTGTCTCCATGTCAAAAGTGTTTATATAGAGGCAATACTACACTTAGTTGGGTGAGAACAATGTGACCTTCAGCAGCGTACCTTCACTGAGGTGTGGACAGTCTTGACATCTGGGAAGAGTTCCTGGCACTTCTGGAGCCAATCTTCTACCTTTATGCTGCACTCATCAGCTGTGTCTATGGTTGTGCCAACCTCCTGTGGGGTGTTGACTGTGTCGAGGCTCCCCAATATGGCCTGCAGCTGAGTCTTCCCTTCCTCTCCTTGTGTTGTCATATCCACCACACTGGTATCCTCCAGTTCCAAGAGCTTCATTGCTGACTTGTTCTGCTCTACCAGAGCATAGAGTCTGTCCTGGAGCTGGAGGTGGTGAGTCTTCCAGTCCCCCAGCTGCCCCCGGTACTCCCCCAGCTGGGACAGTACCTCTTCACAGCTAGTAATGAGGCTGCTGATGATGCTCTTCTGCTCCTGCACCAGGGTACGTAACTTCTTGCTGATTCCTCTCGCAGGAGTTTTAATGGGTTTTGCTGGTACTGTTACCCCTGGTGCAACCACGATACCTTTTAGTTTTCTGATAAGAGCCTCCATACCATAACTAATTGGGAACTGAGTAGCAGTTGTGGCAGCATGCTCGGCCCGGCAGCTGGGGCAGTTCAGCTGACCATTCTTGATAGCATTGTCAATACACTGGGAGCAGAATGTGTGGCCGCACGGCAGTGTGCGAGGCTGTAGCTGATTGTCGTCATAATCGTTAAAACACACTGAACATTCCTCTGGTTTGTTATCCTGTGGAAAAGAATATTTGGTTAAGCTAGATGTATTTGCAACAAAAAGTAATATTACAGTACTGTACTGTATTTATCAATACAAATTATATAATATTTACATAATTTCCTTGTACAGAGGAACCTCAATATTTGCATTGCTTCCAATTCACACGTTACAGTATTCAGACACTGTGTTCATGTTCGGTATTCATTCGTTTGCACGGCATTCAGAAGTAAACATGCATCCCTGCCGCTTCAGTTTCACCATAGCTGTTGTTCACTACACAACCCACTACACTTTTCTCTTGGATATTTTGGATATGTTTGATATTCTTAGTGTAAATAAGTCGCCATGTCACCTATGAGGGTTAGTGATAAGGGCCAAGCAAAAAAAAAAAAAAGTTATATTTTTCATCATGATACAGATGAAGAAAGAACTCGTACCTGAATATGAAAGTGGTGCCCGTGTGTCTGCTCTCGATACAGAGTTTGGTATTCCTAAATCTAGTTCTCTAATAAAAGGAATGTGTGCAAAATGGCAAACATTTTCATGAAAATTATCACCCTGACAAACCGTGTCACAAACCTGCTGAATGACAATGCCATGTCTCAGTTTAGAAACATCTTAACCACTGGGCTGCTCGGCTTCCGAATACGGCACCCCCCCCTCTCCCCCATGCGTAGGAAATAAATTCTCTGGATTTTTTTTTTTTTTTTTTTTTTTAAAGTATCAAAAACCTTTCCCTGAGTATGGATATGTTAACAAAAAGTCGAAATTGTACAGGGGTACCTCGGTTTAAGAGTTTAATCCGTTCCTGGAGACGGCTCGTAATCTGAAAACTCGTAAACCGAAGCTAATTTCCCCATAAGAAATAATGGGAAATGAATTAATCTGTTCCTGACTACCCAAAAACCTCACTTCAAACTAAATTTTATACCTAATTCATATAAATCTTCACTACAAAATATGTTCAAGTTATTACTTACCCTTGCTGATGACTACTGTTGGTGTATGGAAGATGGTGAGGAGGGGGGAGAAGGAGAGGTGTTACTGTTTGGAAGGGGAGTCCTCTTCCATTATAACATTAGGCAGTGAGGACTTCTCTGGTGTGCACTCTCTGGCACGCTTTTCCTGCATACCACTAGGACCTGCTTGTGGCTCATTGCTTGCTTGTCTTACTAAGAATCTGTCTAAAGACACTTCTTTTTCCCTACATTTTAACACTTGACTGTAGTAAGACATCACATTGTTATTTAAAAGGTCAATGCAACGGCCTGCTACAGCTTTATCTGGTTGAGTTTTTTCAACAAAACTTAGCAGTTCTTCCCATACTTCACATATTTTCTTAATGAGGAAGGGACATTCTCTACTGCCTCTACTAACAACTATTTTCTTAGGTTGAACCTTACCACTGGCTTTCTTGGGACCCATTGCAAGATATATAATAATAACTTTTATGCTCAAATGGCCAAATATTTGACAAAACACTGTAAATCCTTGTGAAGAATTGAGGCGGGATAGTCACTGGGCACGAGGCAATGGTAAACTGAGCGGCGATCGCTGTGTCACCATGCACTAGGTCGGCCTGTACGAGTATCAACACCCTTGTATTCCGAAGCAACGCTCGTATTCCGATGTAAATTTTCCAAGCAAATCCTGCTCGTAATCCGAAAAACGCGTAAACAGGGACGCTCGTTCTCCGAGGTACCACTACTTACTTTAGCTACTATGGGGTCCGTCAGTTCGCGCGTGATGTCATCAATCCGCGGTCGCCTGTGGCATATGCTCCCAGGGCCAGTAGGGTGCCCAGCTCAAGATGCGCGAGTTGCCACGAATATATTTTTTATTCACTTTTTGCGCTCAATTCCCAGTCTCCCTGGTGTAGTGGTAAGACACTCGCCTGGTGTTCCGCGAGCGCTTTGTCATGGGTTCGTATCCTAGCCGGGGAGGATTTACTGGGCGCAAATCCTTAACTGTAGCCTCTGTTTAACTCAACAGTAAAATGGGTACTTGGTTGTAAAAACAATTCTCCGCGGCGGGGATCGTATTCCAGGGACCTGCCCAAAACGCTGTGCGTACTAGTGGCTGTACAAGAATGTAACAACTCTTGTATGTATCTAAAAAAAAAAAAAGTTACAAATACATTTCATTTGTTTTTTTCATGCCAATCCTATGTATAATGAACACGTATACTATATTATGGCAGTAGAACATCCGTACTGTCCGAAGACACTGTGTTACGTGCATGACACACGTGTACACATATCTTGCACATACTTCTAATGTATCATGCTAATTTATGTATATATACAATCTATTTACTCACTATACACTATCACACACTATATACACACACCATAAACACACTCAGAACTCCGCGAGTGTCAGCTGCCACATCCAGCTAGTCCTCCCTCACTCCTCCAACATCGTACTCACCATCACTCCTCCTCCCACCATACTGTTACTCACACCAATGTTTCATGTTCATTTATGTATATTTACAACATATTTACACATTATACACTATCACACACTATATACATTCACCATAAACACACTCAGAACTCCGCAAGTGTGAGCTGCCACTCCCAGCCAGCCCTCCCTCACTCCTCCAACATCGTACTCGTCATCACTCCTCCTCCCACCATACTGTTATTGTTTTTATTACACTATTTACACATGTTATGTATATGTATCTACATGTTTTATTAACCAGAACTATGCAAGTAAGCTGGTATTGTGTCCAAACAGCGCAGTGGCCGCCATACACTGCATGAGAAATCACACAGCAGCCAGCAGACGATGCTACTATTATGACGTCACCTCCCTCACCAAAATAGCTCCTCCCAACTTACTCCTGTTGCTGTTATTACACTACATATACACATTCTATATATCCATGCACATATGTGTTCACCATAGCGAACCACTAAGCTAGTATAGTGAGCAAAACAAGAGTGACTGCCCCACACAGTGACGCTATATGGATTCTCTCCCTCCCTCACCAAACTTCATCCTTTCACAATACTACGCACAGCGCTAATTATCACCAAAATCCAGCTATTATCATAATCCTGGCCACTAAATCCTGTAAATGAATAACTGACTACAGCTTTATTTTGTAAAGTAACATAAGAAATCGTTTGAAGGTTCCTAGATGGATGAAATAATGCTGTGGTGCTGTGGCTAGCGCTGTGAACATTGTGAACAGCATTGAATCACTGATATTTGAACATTGTACCCAGTCATTATCACACTCAGGCTCTTCTATAATACTATCATGGCTAAATAATACAAGTTATATATATATTTTGACATTATTTGGTGATGCTGTGGTCACAAGCTGAACAGCAGTGCTGTGAACTCATGATGCGTGTGCCAGCCTTGGTTGCTCACTCAGTACTGAGGCTCTCACACCCGGGAATGTTGCCCACGATTTTTTTTAAAGATGGCATCTGTTTATAAGAGCCCTGAGGAAGCTGATGTGAACCCCATGTAGCCGCGGGAGTTTTGAATTATACGCTAAAAATATAAAATTCCTGGAGGCGCGTTGCGCACCCCCCGTCGAGGGCCTGCAGGCGTGTTGCGCAGTTGAGGGGTTAACCCTTGTATGACGCCTGGCTATTTAGCACGTGTCACTCACAGGCGCATACCAAAAAAAAAAAAAATTATATTTTCTTCTAAACCTGTTAATGTGTGTTCACTGATCATGGGAAAAATAATAAAAAAATCGTAGGTGGCATATATTGCCCGCTATAGGGAGGGGAAGTCTGGCAAAAAACAGGCGCTGACTCAGCGTGCGTCCCAGACGTTTTGTTGCTTGCCAGCTGTCAGGCCAGAGTTGCCACAAAGAGATAATTACCTAATTATTTCAATGTCTCTGATTGATTTTTCGTAGTTTTTTTGCTGTAATATTATTCAATAGTGTGTAGTGCGATATATTTATACAATAAAATGAGTGAATTATCACTGTACTCAAAAATATGGTGTGCATATTGTTGATTCAATTATGTTCATCAAACAGTGAACAAATACTTTGTCGGTTATTACACTATATACACAGGTTATATATAAGTATCTGCATGTTTTGTTCACCATAACGAACCACTAAGCTGCTATTATGAGTCAAAAAGTATCGAGAAGTGACCGCCACACACCAGCCAGCCACTCACTCCCTCCCTCAACACCTCACTCGCCCACATTCTCCTCCCACCATACTGTTTTTGCTTTTATTCACTATATACAGATGTTATATATAAGTACTGTATTTACATTCATGTTCACCATAACGAACCACTAAGTTGGCATGCTGAGTGGCAGCCCGCCACTGGCACTGCCACTCACTCCCTCAACACCTCACTCGCCCACATTCTCCAAAATGGCGGCTCCCAACCTTCTCCTATTGCTGTTTATACCCTCTATACACACGTTATATAGAAGTATCTACATTTGTGTTCACCATAGCGAACCACTAAGCTGCTATGGTGAGTGCAGTCAATAAAAGGTGGCCACACACAGAAGACAACGCCACCACCCTCCCTCCCACAGCATTACTTCTCCCTCCATGGAGGACAGCGCTAAATATCACCACAATCCAGCTATTATCAGAACCCTGGTCAGTTTTATCACAGTCAGGGGTCTTCTGTAATAATATCATCACTACATAATAGCATGAACAAGTATATTATGGCATCTTTAGGCGACGTTGTGGTCACAAGCTGAACAGTGGTGCTGTGAGCTCATGCTGCGTGTGTCAGTCTTGGTAGCTCACTCAATACTGAGGCCCCTAACACCCGGGAATTTAGCCCACGATTTTTTTTTATGGCGTCTGTTTACAAGAGCCCTGATGAAGGTGTGGTGAACCCCGTGTACCCGTGGGCCGTTTAAATCTTGCATGGTACTCCAAAGCATCATATGATGCGATGCGCAATTTACTGCACGTCGGTCAAAGCATCATATGATGCGATGCGCAATTTAAGGGTTAAAGTGCCGACAAAATTAATTATCCTTGGACAAGTTTCTTGTAAGAAAAGCATCCAGTGAGTGTAATGAGGGGAACAGAAAAGGACAGAAAAGAGAAAGAATCCCAGAAGCACAACTACCAGAAGTTATAATGGTATGGGACTCCCCTGCCAAAGAACATCTCTCTTCCTCTGCCTCACCACCTTCCACATATGCCATCAACATATGTCTAAGTGTTGGTAAAGTGTGTTAGCATTTATTTCATTTAATTATTGTATAACTATATTTATTTTTGTGGTCTGGAACTGATTAATCTAATTTACATAATTCATTATGAGAAATAATTGTTTGTCATTCACACTTTTTGGCATTCGTCTCGCCTTCAAGATCCAATTAAATCCAAATACTGAGGTTCCACTGTATTAGCTATTCTAGAACAGTGATTCAGTGAAGTTACAGTGAAGTGTAACACGACACATAAAAGTTGAAATGTAGGAATATTGCCATGTGAAAAAGTGGAGATGTATAAGAGTGCCAAAATAAGGCAACACCCTTGAATGTGTATACACTAGCCACGAGGTGACCAGGGCTAGAGCCATCCTCAGTGAGAATATACTGTGAATTTATATTGAAATATGGGAATGGGAATCTAGAAATAAATAATAGAGTAAGTCAACAGAGGAAGCCAGAAAGTAAGCATAAAATTCCTTATGATAATGGATACAGCCAACCAGTCATTAATGGTTTAAGAACAAAGAAGTGGCAACAGGACTCATCAACCCAGAGACCTGAGGGGAAGGTTACGGTCAACAACAGTGACTTGTACTCCTCTACATACGATAAGTACCTGTACATAAGGGTTAAGCATATAAATTTAAATATACATATACTGTAATATTAGAAATAGTAAAATACTGAGGACCGTTTACTAAATACTGAAATACTAAGGACACTAAATAGAAAACTGGCACCTCCACACTGGTGGTGATGGTGACCCGCGGAACAGCCAGGGAGTGGAGCCACTCACTAAACTCCAGGTTGCCATCTACAGTATACCCTGGAACATGCAGCTGGGTAGGGTTTGAGATAAAGGGAACAGACAAACTGGTCTTGCATATTGAATGTTGTAATACACACTTTCAAGATTAGATAAGTACAAGAGGTTGGCATTCGTGCAAATATAGAACACTGGCAACCCCATTCCAAGTGCACAGCAAAACAGGACAAAATGGCAGTAAACAAATTAATTTGCTGCCACTAATAAACCTTAAAGTCAAAGGCAATGGGAATTGAATGTTATATATATGTAAGAATAGATTACATTCAGCTTGTACAAGAGTAACACCATGGGACTGAGAGCTGGCCATTTGCTCTGGGTGTGTAAATTTTACCTGCCATCTTGGAATATCCTAAAAAAAACTTCTAGATAACATGACGCATGACCGGAAAACATAATTCATTGAAAGCGTACCAGCCATCCAGAGAGAGTTTGAAATGAACAACAATAATTCTAATAGACCAGAGGCAGAATCTATAGTCAGGGAGAAAACTGAAGCAGAAACTCTGGAAGTTCTAAACTCTGATTCAGTATGCCCGGATGCAGACGACCATAGACTAGAAAGTGTAATAGACAGCACAATAGGTACAAACACTACAACAGTCCCAGATAGAGCGAGTCAGACCCGAAAGACAGACATATAAATTTTATGTAAAGGGCATATGCAGACGTAGATATGCTGGTAATAAGAAAGGATTAGAATGCAGTTACCACCATCCCAAAAAATGTTTAAATGTACTTAGGAAAGGACAATGTCAATTTGGATCAACATGTAGGTTTTTCTATCCTGACATGTGCCAAACCTCACTCGAGGACAGAAAATACTATGACCTCAGCTGCCAATACTCTCACGTGAAAGGCACGGAACGTTACATAAAGAGTGGCAAACAAGATAACGAATTTTGAGGAAACTCAATTAATTTTTTATACCAAGCCAAAAGAGATTTCAAAAGGGGGAACATAGAGAATGTATGGAACTGGATGCCAGACCCACTTGCATACCAGAATCACAGATACAATTACACACTTATTCTTATTATTCACTATTCACTCTTATTATTCTTATTCTTATTATATCACTTATTAATATTACAATTATTCCCATAGACTGGGAAGCATATGAAGCTAAAACAGAAGATTTTTGGACCTGTAAATTTGTAGACCTCATCCTGGAAACATTCTTGTATCAACATGTTAAACAAGCTACGAGGATGAGGGAAGGGGACGTCCCCTCCATGCTAGATTTGATATTTACCAGGAAGGAGGAAGAGATATTTGACATTCAGTACCTTCCTCCTTTGGGTAAAAGTGACCATGTCTTTTTGGGAATAAAGTATGCAATGCGTTATAAGCTGGAAGAAAATAAGGAGGTTGAAGCAGTTGAAAAACCAGACTTCAGGAGAGGACATTATTGTCACCTTAGAAATTTTTTTAGTGAGTATAATTGGACAGACTTGATGCTAGGCAAGGAAGTGAATGAGATGTATGTCAAGTTTTGTGAAATATATGATAAAGGCACAAAAAATTTTATACCAAAACAGAGATGCAGGGCCAGAAAACAGGATTGGTTTGACAGAAATTGTGAGAGGGCAAGAGACCAAAAGACACAAAAATGGAATCAGTAAAGGAAGAGGCCAAACCCCCAAACATACCAGCGATACAAAGATGCGAGAAACAACTATACAGCAGTAAGGAGAGAGGCAGAAAGAAATTTTGAAAAAGGGATAGCGGATAAATGTAAAACAGAACCTGGCCTATTCTACAAATTCATAAACAACAAATTGCAGGTAAAGGATAATATCCAGAGGTTGAAAATGGGAAACAGATTCACGGAAAATGAAAAGGAAATGTGTGAAACATTAAATGAAAAGTTCCAAAGTGTGTTTGTACAAAATGAAATCTTCAGAGAACCAGACACAATAAGAATTCCAGAGAACAACATAGAGCGGATAGAGGTGTCTAGAGATGAAGTGGAAAATATGCTAAAGGAGCTCGGTAAGAACAAAGCAGCTGGCCCAGATGGAGTTTCACCATGGGTTTTGAGAGAATGTGCATCTGAGCTCAGCATTCCAATTCACCTGATCTTTCAGGCATCCCTGTGTACAGGAATCGTAGCAGACGTGTGGAAACAGGCTAACATAGTTCCAATCTACAAAAGTGGCAGCAGGGAAGACCCCCTCAATTATAGACCTGTATCATTGACAAGTGTAGTAGTGAAAGTATTGGAAAAACTAATCAAAACTAAATGGGTAGAACACCTGGAGAGAAATGATATAATATCAGACAGACAGTATGGTTTTCGATCTGGAAGATCCTGTGTATCGAATTTACTCAGTTTCTATGATCGAGCCACAAAGATATTACAGGAAAGAGATGGTTGGGTTGACTGCATCTATCTGGACCTAAAAAAGGCTTTCGACAGAGTTCCACATAAGAGGTTGTTCTGGAAACTGGAAAATATTGGAGGGGTGACAGGTAAGCTTCTAACATGGATGAAAAATTTTCTGACTGATAGAAAAATGAGGGCAGTGATCAGAGGCAATGTATCGGACTGGAGAAATGTCACAAGTGGAGTACCACAGGGTTCAGTTCTTGCACCAGTGATGTTTATTGTGTACATAAATGATCTACCAGTTAGTATACAGAATTATATGAACATGTTTGCTGATGATGCTAAGATAATAGGAAGGATAAGAAACTTAGATGATTGTCATGCCCTTCAAGATGACCTGGACAAAATAAGTATATGGAGCACCACTTGGCAAATGGAATCTAATGTTAATAAATGCCATGTTATGGAATGTGGAATAGGAGAACATAGACCCCACACAACCTATATATTATGTGAGAAATCTTTAAAGAATTCTGATAAAGAGATCTAGGGGTGGTTCTAGATAGAAAACTATCACCTGAGGACCACACAAAGAATATTGTGCGAGGAGCCTATGCCACGCTTTCTATCTTCAGAATTGCTTTTAAATACACGGATGGCGATATACTAAAGAAATTGTTCACAAATTTTGTTAGGCCAAAGCTAAAATATGCAGCGGTTGTGTGGTGCCCATATCTTAAGAAGCACATCAACAAACTGGAAAAGGTGCAAAGACATGTTACTAAGTGGCTCCCAGAACTGAAGGGCAAGAGCTACGAGGAGAGGTTAGAGGCATTAAATATGCCAAAACTAGAAGACAGAAGAAAAGGAGGTGATATGATCACTACATACAAAATAGTAACAGGAATTGATAAAATCGATAGGGAAGATTTCCTGAGACCTGGAATTTTAAGAACAAGAGGTCATAGATATAAACTAGCTAAACACAGATGCCGAAGAAATATAAGAAAATTCACTTTCGCAAACAGAGTGGTAGACGGTTGGAACAAGTTAGGTGAGAAGGTGGTGGAGGCCAAGACCGTCAGTAGTTTCAAAGAGTTATATGACAAAGAGTGCTGTGAAGATGGGACACCACGAGCGTAGCTCTTGGGGGGAAGAAAATCCCCACTCCTAGTAACAACAATCCCTGCTCCGAGGGTAAAAAAAAAAAACAAGCAGGGTCCAATAGGGCCCCAAAGCCCAGGGAACCTCCACATCAGGACCCGGGGCCGAGTCGTCCTCCAATGCCCCATCCTGAAAAGAAATACCGGAGCAGCTGGAAAGGCAGGAAGGAATGGGAACCACTGGTCAGACACAGATGCCACAGCAGGAAGAACCGACTCAAATGCCTCCATCGCCAGCCCGGAAGGGGCATCCTCTGAGACTGCTCAAGTCTCAAAACCAGCTAAACCCTGCTCCGACCCTGAAGCCCTTAGACACTTCAGAGCCGGAAGCAGGGCGGAGGAGGGGGAGACCAGAATGAACCAGAGCAGAGGAAGGACGAGGGGGCGCAGACTGAACCAGAGTCGAGGTGACTACCACCCCCAAGTACAGGGGTACCTCAGTTTAAGAGTTTAATCCATTCCTGGAGATGGCTCGTAACCTGAAAACTCATAAACCGAAGCTAATTTCCCCAAAAGAAATAATGGGAAATGAAATAATCCATTCCTGACTACCTAAAAACCTCACTTCAAACTAAATTTTATGCCTAATTCATTGAAATCTACACTACAAAACTATGTTCAAGTTATTACTTACCCTTGCTGATGACTGCTGTTGGAGTATGGAAGATGGTGAGGAGGAGGGAGGAGGAGAGGTGTTACTGTTTGGAAGGGGAGTTCCCTTCCATTATAACATTAGGCAGTGAGGACTTCTCTGGTGTGCACTCTCTGGCACGTTTTGCCTGCATACCACCTGGACCTGCTTGTAGCTCACTGCTCGCTTGTCTTACTAAGAATCTGTCTAAAGACACTTGTTTTTCCCTATATTTTAACACTTGTCTGTAGTAAGACATCATATTGTCATTTAAAAGATCAATGCAACAGCCTGCTACAGCTTTCTCTGGGTGAGTTTTTTCAACAAAACTTTGCAGTTCTTCCCATACTTTACACATTTTCTTAACCCTTTAACTGCACAACGCGCCTGCAAGCCCAGGTTTTGGGTGCGCAACGCGCCTCCGGGTGTTTTTATTTTTCACGTTCTATTCAAAACTCCCACGGCTACATTGGGGTTCACATCAGCTTCCTCAGGACTCTTGTAAACAGACGCCATCTTTAAAAAAAATCATGGTC
Organism: Procambarus clarkii; assembly: GCF_040958095.1. Lineage (NCBI taxonomy): Eukaryota > Metazoa > Arthropoda > Malacostraca > Decapoda > Cambaridae > Procambarus > Procambarus clarkii. The sequence goes on from NW_027189256.1 coordinate 192,768, forward strand.
CACATTGCCGAGTGTGAGAGCCACAGTAGTGAGTGAGCAACCATGGCTGGCGCTCGCAGAATGAGCGCACAGCTCTGCTGTTCAGCGTGTGACCACAGCATCGCCTAATAATGTCAAAATATATATATAACCTGTATTATTTAGCATGATAGTATTATAGAAGAGCCTGAGTGTGATAATGACTGGGTACAATGTTCAAATATCAGTGATTCAATGCTGTTCATGATGTTCACAGCACTAGCCACAGCACCACAGCATTATTTCATCCATCTAGGAATCTTCAAACGACTTCTTAGGTTCCTTTTCAAAATAAACTTGTGGTCAATTATCCATTTACAGGAATTAGTGACCAGGATTGTGGTTATAATTAGCGTTGTGCGTAGTATGGTGGAAGGAGGAATTTTGGTGAGGGAGGGAGGGAGGGAGAAAATTGAGGTAGCCTCACTGTGTAGCAGTCACTCTTGTTTTGTTCACCATACTAGCTCCGTGGTTCACTATGGGGAACACACATATACATGGGTATATACAGTGTGTGTGTGTATATAGTGTAATAACAGCAACAGGAGTATGTTGAGAGGAGCTATTTTGGTGAGGGAGGTGACGTCGTAATCGTAGCGTCGTCTGCTGTCTGCTGTGTGATTTCTCATGCAGTGTATGGTGGCCACTGTACTATTTGGACACAATACCAGCTTACTTGCATAGTTCTGGTAAATAAAACATGTAGATAGGTATATATATAACGTGTGTAAATAGTGTAATAAAAACAATAACAATATGGTGGGAGGAGCAATGTTGACAAGTAAGATGTTGGAGTGAGGGCCTGTCTGGGTGTGACTGCTCACACTCGCGATGTTCTGAATGTGTTGATGGTAAATGTATATAGTGTGTATATATGTTGTAAATATACATAAATGAACATGAAACATTGGTGTGAATAACTGTATGATAGGAGGAGCAATGTTGGCGGCGAATACAATATTGGAGGAGTGAGGGAGAGCTGGCTGGGTGTGGCTGCTCACAATCGCGGTGTTCTGAATGTGTTGATGGTAAATGTATATACTGTGTGACAGTGTATAGTCTGTAAATAGATTGTATATATACATAAATTAGCATGATACATGGTAAATATGTGCAACATATGTGTACACAAGTGTCATGCACGTAACACAGTGTCCTTGGACAGTACGGATGTTTTACTGCCATAATATAGTGTACGTGTTCATTATACATAGGATTAGCATGTAAAAACAAATAGAATGTATTTGGAACTGTGCGCAAAAAATGAACAAAAATATATTCGTGGCAACTTGCGCGCCCCACCGGCCCCGGGAACTTACGGCACGGGCACACGGGGAATGATGACGTCACACGCCACCTTACGGACCCCATAGCAGCCAAAGTAAGTACAATTTCGAAATTCCGTTGCTATACCCATATTCAGGGAGGGGTTTTTGACACTTTCAGAACAAGAATTTTTTCCCGTGAATTTATTTCTTGCGCACTGGGGGGGGGGGTGTCATATTTATAGGCCGTACAGTTAAATGGTTAATGAGGAAGGAACATCCTCTACTCAACTATTTTCTTAGGTTGAACCTTAAGACCGGCTTTCTTGGGACCCATTGTAAGATATATAATAACAACATTTATGTTCAAATGGCCAAATATTCAACAAAACATTGTAAATCCTGGTGAAGAATTGAGGCGAGATAGTCACTAGGCGCGAGGCACTGGTAAACTGATCGGTGATCACCGTGCCACCACGCGCTAGTCGACCCGTACGCGTGTCAACACCCTTGTATCCTGAGGCAACCCTCGTATCCCGATACAAATTTTCCAAAGCAAATCCTGCTCGTAACCCAAAAAACTCGTAACCAAAGGCGCTCATAAGCCAAGGTACCACTGTACGGGTCTCTATAACCGAAACGGGGCAGCCATCAAAAGAGCGCATTGCAGCAACCTAAACTGTGCATGCAATGCCGGAGCTGCCTGCACCCAAATAGAATCATCAGTGGACTGGGTGAACCGAATCACAAACAAGCTACAAAACTTGCAGGACTCTGGGTCGAAGGTGTCACCAACCTAACAGGCAGCACGATGGAGGCAAACACGGTGAGTCACCCGAAGATAAGGAGACAGAGCAACCCCCCCCCTTAAACGTGTACAAAGTGAGAGGGGACCCAGGGGTCGCATCTATTGAACCCAAGTGCCCCATGGGGATTCCCAGAGCCCTTAGACTGGTATCGCTAAAGAAAGCCCAGGCAGGGTACTGCGAATCGGCACCCAAGTCTGCCAAGAAAACCACTAAATGCTGCACCCTCGGGACATGTCCACTCACGGGGAACTAGTGGAGGTACCACTAAGACTCAATGGTAATAACCGAACACAAGGGGCAACCCCCCCCCCCCCCACCAGGCTGGGTAACAAGAAAAACCCCCGCAAGAGGACAACGTACACAGGCGGAACAGAGCCGGCCGCTATGAGAGGTGATAATTAGCTGTGCAGTTCCAGTGCAAACTACCCCTTCCCAAAGGCAACCAAGGGTGCAGAAAACACCCCAGCACACTAAGGGTGGCAGATCACCGAGCAGCAAAAGACCAAGCAGAGGTAGATCCCAAGGTGACTAGTGGAAGGTGGCCCTAAGTCCCAAGGGCAGTACTTACTCCTGGCTCACACACACCAAAGAACGGCACCACACCATAAGGCACAGAGCTAGAGGACAAATCTGGAGCCAGAGTCGCACGACCATTGCCTATCACATCAGCTTACGAACTGGGGTCTGGGGCTCCCCTTTTCCCCTTTTTGGGAGGGGTGGAGCTGCGCAGACAACGGCACGGCACATGGTGACGTCATGCTCGTTTACTCGTTTTCATTTAGGGAGTTCTGTCCACTCATTTGACTTTCAGTAGCAGTTTTAACCAGTTTGTTTTGGGGTGCTTACCTTTTGGGTGCCTGATCCGGTCGATGGCAGACATAGAATGCTCCAAACCACATGTGCATTTCTATAGCCCATTGCTCCTCGTGCCTTTCTGAGGGGGCTAGGTTCTAGCTTGTGGTCCCTGGTAGGCCTAAGTACTCCATTCTGAGTACTTTTTGACATACTTTTTGAGTAGCATTTTGACTGATGCCAAAGTCATATATATATCCATATCAGCCTGGATAGCTCCGAGAAGCCGAAGGGTCTACCCCCAAAAATATGCCCAGATATAAAATGGTAAGAAGGGAAAAGTCTTTGCACACCGCAGTTAGCCACAAAAACAATACTGGGTCGTCGAGCAGGTGCAGAGGTTGCGCCGCTGCAACGCAGTGGTCGGATGTAAAACTACATAAGCCTCTCATGAATTGAGGCGCCGCTTGGGGCTGGACAGCAAACGAATAGATGGAATAAACGAAAGATTGAGGTCCGGCAGTTAGGTTGGGGAGTGTAACATTCCAGAGCTGGGTTAATATTCTGAGAAACATCCCAGAGCTGGGTTAATATTCTGAGAAACATCCCAGAGCTGGGTTAATATTCTGACAAATATCCTAGAGCTTGGTTAATATTCTGAGAAACATCCCAGAACTGGGTTAATATTCTGACAAAAATCCCAGAGCTGGGCTAATATTCTGAATAACATCCCAGAGCTGGATTAATATTCTGAGAAACATCCCAGAGCTGGGTTAATATTCTGACAAAAATCCCAGAGCTGGGTTAATATTCTGACAAACATCCCAGAGCTGGGTTAATATTCTGAGAAACATCCCAGAGCTGGGTTAATATTCTGAATCACATCCCACAGCTAGATTAACATTCTGAGAAACATCTGAGATATGGGTTAATTTGCTGACAAACATCGCAGAGGACAGAACTTCAGTACAGTATTGAGCAAACAAACTTTTGAACATGAACAGAGATGCCAAAGACAATCCTGGGAATTAGGAACCTCCCTGATGAACATGTACAGAGAAGGATGACAAAGACAATCCATGGAATTAGGAACGTCCCTGATGAAGAGATTAAAAACTTTCTTTACATTCTTTACAAAGGTTAAGAACAAGTAGGAGAGAAGACTCAGGTATACAAAGTTTAAAAATAAAGAGTATAAGTGCATGAACTTGTAAGCCGTACCCTAGAGTACGAACTCACAAAACCAATCCTTTACTTCCTTTCTTATAGTGTAGATATGTTACTTTAAAACAGGGATGTAGAGCCAATGTATATTTATAAACACTTCAAACCTTCAAACACGAGAGTAACAACGTGGGACCGGTACCATATTTTTTGAATTGGCAGAACTCGACAATCAAAGTACAGTACATGCATTACATTTATTAAAGCACAGGAAATGGGACAATACACTACCAAGGAATAACATCTCGCTCACCATTAATGACAGTATTCCAGTCACAGAGATATAATGGAGGTAAATAACCCCACACAGTGAGGTGGACTCCTCACCAGCACACACCACACACCCGCAGCGTGTGAAGTCTCGCTCCTCCCTCTCTGTCCTCATAGAGTGCTGGGACGGTACTCTCACGAAAATTTGTGGGAAAACTTAATACACACAATCATACACATTTACTAATGTTCAATTTAACATACTCTCACATTACTGGAGTGACAAGACACAGGAATACAAAGGTTAAGAATAAAGAGAGACAAGACTCAGGAACACATATGTTACAAGTAAGGGGAGACAAGACTCAGGTACACAAAGGTTACGAGTAAGGGGAGACAAGACTCTTGTACACAAACGTTACGAGTAAGGGGAGACAAGACTCAGGAACACATATGTTACAAGTAAGGGGAGACAAGACTCAGGAACACAAATGTTACGAGTAAGGGGAGACAAGACTCTTGTACACAAAGGTTACGAATAAGGGGAGACAGAAGACTCGGGTACACAAAGGTTATGAGAAAGAGCAGACAAGACTCAGGTACACAAAGGTTACGAGTAAGGGGAGACAGAAGACTCGGGTACACAAAGGTTATGAGAAAGAGCAGACAAGACTCAGGTACACAAAGGTTATGAATAAGGGGAGACAAAACTCAGGTACACAAAGGTTATGAGTAAGGAGAGACAAGACTCAGGTATATTAATACACTCACCAACACACGTTAGCAACAACTGTTATGAGCCACCAGTCCCTCATAATATCCACCCCACCCAGTATGAGAGTTATAGTATTCCATACTTATACCCTGTTTGGACTGGCTTATAACCCATTAATATGCAATACAGTACTGTATGTGTAGTTAGGTAGGTAGTACAGTGGAACCTCGAATAACGAATTTAATCCATTCTGGCACCGTGGTCGTCATGTGAAACTGACGTAATTCAAAACGAAGTTCCCCATTGAAAATAATGTAAATAAAAATATTCCGTTCTACCACCAAAAAACATCAGTATAATATTCGATGTTATAAATAATGGAGAGCAGCCTACCTCACATACACTGAACAAACCTTTATGACATTTTTCTTTCTCAAAATTTGTTCAATTTTTTTTCTTTTTTTCTTTTTTTGTATAGCAAAAGGTTCGTTCGGTGTTTGTCAGGTAGGCTGCTCCATGTTTCTTAAAAAAAAAATGAAGAATTTTGAAAAACAGAACAAATGTCAAAAAAAGATTCATTCGAGGTTCAGCAGGTAGGCTGCTCCATGTTTCTAAAATAAAAAAAAATAAAAATAAAAAAATAAAACAGTTGAAACACTTTGAAAAACGGACAAATGCCATAAAGGTTCGTTCAGTGTTTGTCGGATAGGCTGCTCCATTATGACACTCTTTCTGTGTTTCAAATGTGTTCCATTTGTTTTGTATTTTTCATTTATTTCTCAATAATGGAGCAGCCTACCCGACAAACGCTGAACGAACTTATATGGCATTTGTCCTTTTTCAAAGTTTTTCAAAGTTTTTTTTTTTTTTTTAAGAAACATGGAGCAGCCTACCTGACAACCAATAAATGAACCTTTTTGACATTTATTCTTTTTTTTAATTACTTTCATTTTTTTTACAAAAAAAGTCAATGCTTTACAACATCCCAGCATCAATAGCATCATTAACCCTTGAGCCGCTAAAGGTCATAATGGCTTCAACACCCACAGGCGCAACAAAAAAAATAAATAAAAAAATTCTTTTGTTTTATAAAAGTGTTCATTTGTGTTCCATGGTCATGGAAAAAATAACAAAAAAATCATAGGTGGCATATTTTGGCCACAATTGGGTGGGAAAGTCTGGCAAAAAAGAAGCGTTGACAGAGCAGTCGCCAGACAAGGTCTGCTCTGCCCAAGCTGTCAGGCTTTGTTGCCACAAAGATATTATTACCTAATTATTTCAATGTCTCTGATTGATTTTTTCTTTGTTGTTTTGCAGTAATATTATTCAGTAGTGTGTATTGTGATATATTTATATAATAAAATGTGTGAACCATCGCTATACTCAAAATTATGGTGTGCATATTAGTGATTCAATTATTATGTTCATAAAACAATAAACAAATAGTTTTGCTGTTATTATACAATATACACAGGTTATATAAAGGTATCTGCATGTTTTACTCACCATAACGAACCACTAAGTTGGTATTGTGAGTCAAAATGCAACGAGGAGTGACCGCCACACACCAGCCAGCCACTCGCTGGCACTCCCTCCCTCAACAACACCTCACTTGCCCACATTCTCCTCTCACGCTACTGTTTTTGCCTTTATTCACTATACACAGACTTTATATATAAGTATTTACATGTTTTGTTCACCAAAACTGTACATCTAAGCATGTATGATGAGTAAAGACAATAAGACATAGCTACTCACACAGTCAGCTGGTGGCGGCCGCCTTCACTGGTTTGAGGCCAGATGCACTAATATTTCTCCTCCAACAATACTGTTTGTGGTGTTATTACACTATATACACACATTATATATAAGTATCTACATGTTTTATTCACCATACCTGTACAATTAAGCTTGTACGGTGCCCAAAGACCATAGTGGCCACCAGTAAACAACAAGACATGTCTTGCAGATGATGCACCTCTCTCACCAAAATGGTGGCCCCAACATACTTCTATTGCTGTTATTACACTCTATACACACGTTATATATAAGTATCTACATTTGTGTTCACCATAGTGAACCACTAAGCTGGTGTGGTAATTCCAGTCAATAAAAGGTGGCCACACACAGTCAGAAGATGACGCCACAACCCTCCCTCCCTCAACATTACTCCTCCCACCATGGAGCAAAGTGCTAAATATCACCACAATCCTGCTATTATCAGAATCCTGGTCAGTTTGATCACATTCAGGGGGGTCTTCTGTAATACTATCATTGCTAAATAATAGCATGAACATATATATTTTGACATTTTTAGGTGATGCTGTGGTCACAAGCTGAACAGTGGTTCTGTGAGCTCATGCTGCATGCATCAGCCTTGGTGGCTCGCTCAGTATTGAAGCTCTCACACCCAGGAATGTTGGCCAGGATTTTTTTTCTAGGTGGTGTCTGTCAACTATCGGTCATGGCTGCACTATAGCTGCCCCCTATCCTATGCGGGGTGTTTAAATTAAGGCACTAAACACTAACACAGCTATTAATGTATAATGTTAAACAAAGAAAAATAATTTATTTGCATCGTCGGAGGCGTTCGAGAATCTGCGAGAAGCAGCGCGACCCCACCATGTGGTGTTGACATTATTCAAACGAGTGCTCGCCAAACAAGACGAATTGTCGGCAATCGAGGTGTTCGTTAACCAAATTGCTCGCCATTTGAGGCGGTCGTCACTCGAGGTTCTACTGTAATGGATTTATAAGTGTTTCAGGTTCTCCAAACAAGAGGGATCAACAAAAACTCCATGATTTGCTCATCAGCTCTACTGAACTGCCTGAAGAACAAGAATGTGAGAACTACTCAGGTGTAGCTCATCAACTGATTAGATCAGAGATAAACTTTAATGATACTATTAAATCTATCAGAATAGATAAAAACAATCACTAAAGCACCAGACAGGTAAGCTCACTAAACTAGCTTATCCCAATGATAAGTAAGATCTCATTCAATCTGCTATAAATATAAAACCAACCTTTATATTAATGAGTGCCTTACCAAGCAGCGTTGATCCTCCTCTACAGACTGCATCATGTTCACAAACAAAACCTAAATCTTATCAAGCAGTGCTGCACCAGGAATGGAACAATCATTGGCAAGAAAGAACAGGCAAAAGACGTGACATAAAAAGTGCCCAACAATTATTGTCTTTCTTTATTGATTGTGACATAACTGGAAGCCAGCAAACTTCCAATGTCATTGCTGAAACTAACACATAAGTGACCAAGCCTTACCATATTAAAATTTTGTTTTTTTTATATCAATTAATATATGCTTCTTTTTTATATAATTGGCTTCAAATACATGCAATTTACCCTCTTATAACTATTACTACATTGACTTCAATTTTATAAAATGTAATAATATTTTGAATACTTAATTTGTCTAGTTATCAGATTCTTAGCTTACAATATTTGCAACTTACCCATTTATCTGTTGATACTAACACTTCAATTTCCCAAAATGTAATAAACCTTGAACTCTTAATTTGCCAAATTATCTGAATCTTTAATTCATTACTTTGTGAATTAAAAATTAATAATATAATTTCACACTTATATATCTGCCCATTAATATTAGCTACTAGTCTTGTTTGTTGTCTAATATTCCAGTATTGTTAATGGATTCTTAAGCTTTAAGTACATCAGTGTTTCCAGCCCATATGTGTTTGTTTCTATTGCATACCCTTGTCCAACTTGTCTTATTACCATATGATATTACTGTATTACAATCTTAAGAGATTACTGAATTTTTAATTTGATTAATTATGTTTCCTTTTTTATTAATTATTTTGAATCTGAATCCATTTATTTATTCATAATCTTAATCTAATTGTCTAATTCTCACTTTGTTCTCTTTTTTTTTTTTTTGCCTGTGTATTACCTGTTTATATTGCATATCCTTGCCCATCTTGTATTATTACCGTATAATATTCATGTATTACAATATTAATCTAATTCTTAAATTAGCTAATTATTTGTATTCCATTTGATTAATTATTTGAATCTTAATTTGTTTACTCTAGGAATCTAAATTTGATTAATTATCTAATTTCCCACTCTTCTGTTCTTTATTATTTTTACTTTTATATCTGGTAAATTTTATTACTTATATACAGTATCTGCTAAATTTTATTACTTACATATCTGCTGAATAATATTTGCAATCACTTCTCTATTCTTGCATTTTTTTCTTTTCAAATACAGTGCATCATCACTCTAACAGACCCCGCTCTAACGAATTCCCGGATGGTCCAAGTGAATTGCATTTGGCACTAAATGTTCAGTGGAACATACAAAAATTCATTTGTGTTGTTCCACTGATGGTGATGACCTAGTCCGGCATGGCAGGGCTGTGAGAGCTGTGTATTGTACACACTCTCCACATCGTTCACTTCAATATGCATATCACTAGTAGCAGATACCTGTGTTAGGTCTTTTTCCAGATTTGGGATATCAAAATCATTGGCATGCTCATCTTCAAGCAATATGCCTTTCTATTCCAACATCAAATGATGTTTTCTTGAAAACAAGGCCGACTAGGGCTGGGAGCTTGATATGGATGAATACGACATGGTTGCTACCTTGAATATGAGCCTGCCCATGACCGTGGGGAATGCTGGGAATTTTTTTCAATCTGGCAAACACCTCAGGAATCCATCTTGTACCCAAGTCAACACCGTGTTGGACAGGTGTTTGGGAGCCAGAGGCGCGTGTGCCACCCATTGTTGCTCACTCAGTACTTACCCAGCCAGCAGCCCTACGACATTCTGGGAATTTTTTCCAAGATGGCTGCCTCTCACAGTAAGTCCTAAGAGTCCATTTTGTACCCAACCTACCGCGAGCATGCTTCGACCGTATACAAAGAAATAAAAAATACTTTTGTCAGTTGGCGCAGTAATTGGCGAATGGCATTTGTCGTTTTGCGCAATGCAGTGGTTAAGGTATTATGCGCACCCCTGATTGAGCAAAATTATGCGCTATTTGCATTTCAGAGGGTTAATACACTCAACATAACTGGGTAATAACACCATGATTAACCCTTAAACTGCGCAACACATCATATGATGTGTTGAGTAACTTGCTATATATTGGGCAAATGACGTGATGGAATACCGCACAAGATTTGAATGGCCATCGGGGTAGGGGGGCCCCCATACGCTGCCCAGGGGCTATAGTAAACCAGCTGCCATTTTGTAAAAAAAACCCAGCTCACGCTACCAATGCATGGGAGGCCCCAATTACCCATCGGTCACCATGGCAAATGCACAGCCAAACGCCTCCCGCGCACGCACCACGCAATCACTTACTCAAGAGCAAATAAATAGTGAATTATTTTCTGATGGCGAGGAAAGTGATTTTTGATGACCCTGATATTGATAAGGACTACAGACAATTGACCGATGATAGTAGCACAGACAGTGAATATGAGATACAGTCTCCTCCCACGGCGAGGCATACATGCTCACCCGTGCTTCCTCGCCCAGTGTCTACTCCAATTCACCCACGACCACACAGTTCTTGTGCTTATTTAGAGTACGAGGATATTTTGGGCGACGAGTCAGAGGAAGGTGACTCATTTTCTGGTTTTAGTGAAGTGGATTCAGAGCATAGTGTTACCGTGCCTGTTGCTAGTACCAGTGGTGATACCGGGCGAGAATTTGTCGCGTCAGCAGCGTCTCGCCCAGCCAAGCGCTGCCGTATGGCACCACTTGAGGAACCAAGACCCTCATGTTCACATGATTTCACCTCACGTTCACATAGCGGCCGTACTTTGTGTAGACGGGCTACAGCTCCTGGTCCATGGTGTGCAACGCTTCCTCGCTGTCGTGCCACCGTTGCGCCTCGCAGGACCCCAGGTGTCCTTGTGTGGAGTGATAGTGACGATTTTATTCCTCTAATTCCTGCCTTTGACAATAAAGAAGTTGGGATTACAGACCTTTTCCCTGATAATGGTGAGGACATGTGTGAAATGGATTACTTTAGAGCATTTTATGATGAGCCGCTCATGGAATATAATGTACACCAAATGAACCTTCATGCGACTCATCTCATTGGAAAAGAGATAACAGAATATTCACGATTGCAGCATTGGAAAAACTCAACTGTAGGTGAAATGTATGTATTTTTGCCAATATGTATGTTGATGAAACATTGTGTCAAACACGCTATCACAGATTATTGGAGCAAAGACCAGACTATTCCAACACCTTTCTTCGGGAAATATATGTCCTGAGACAGGTTTCAGATACTCCTCAGGTGTCTTCATTTTGCAAGTAATGAGGACCGGACAGAGGATGATAGATTTTGGAGAGTCAGACACTATATGAATGAAGTGACTGGAAAGTTCAGAGATTTCTACGTACCTGCACAGAAGCTGGTGATTGACGATTCCCTTGTGCTTTTCAGAGGACGTGTTGCATTCAAGCAGTATATTCCCTCCAAACGCAACAGATCTGGATTGAAATTCTTTGTTCTTTGTGACTGTGAAACAGGATACGTGTTACACACGATTCTGTATTCTGCTAGTGATGTAGACATTCCCGGTAACGACCAACATGGTTTCTCAGGTAGTGTGGTAAAGTCACTGATGGTACCATGGATGAACAAGGGCCACATTTTATTCACGGATAACTGCTATACAAGTCTCTTGCCAGCTAGGTTCTTGATTTAAAATAGAACTGGATTGTTTGGTACAGTAAAGCCAAGAAGAAGGGAAATGCCAGTGTTTGACAATACACTTGAAGTTTAAGACTGCCAGCTAAGAAAAAGTGATCAAATACGTTCAGTTACGTGGAAAGACAAAAGAGAAGTGAACTTGCTGACAACCGTTCGTGATGGTACAATGATGAACAGTGGCAAGGTGAACTGAGTAATGCAAGAACCAGTATATAAGCCAGATTGTGTTCTTGACTATAATATCAACATGCGCTTGGTTGATAAATCTGACATGATGGTGGGCACTGTCGAGTGAGTGCGGAAAACATTGAAGTGGACGAAAAAAGTGTTTTTCCGTCTTGTTGACATAAGCATGCTGAATAGCTATAATATGTATCTGGTGAAAACTTGACGTAAACCAAGTTTCCGTTCGTTTGCTTTTACACTTGGGACACAGTTATTAGCAAAGTTTGGCAAAGATGTTCCTGGCATACAAAGACCCATCATGAACCCAGTGTTGCAGCATGCTGCTACACCCAGGCACGCTCACATGGAGGTCATTCAAGCACACAGACTAAAACATTTGCCACCAGCTGGAAAGCATGCAATAGGCCAACGTGATTGCTTAGTTTGTAGAACAAAAAAAAAAGAGATCAGAAACGTAAACATGTGCAAACATGGTGTGAAGCGTGTGCAGTTCCATTATGTGCTGTCAACTGCTTCAATGCCTACCACTCTCTCCAAGACTTCTTAAATGTGCAATAATATTACAAAAACCTGTAAATAGTGTGTGCATGTGTGTGTGTAAATATAATAATGAACAATGTGAATACATATTATATTGGCATAATGGGAAAACATTTTTGTGCGCATGTGTATACTCAATGTATGCAACATTTATTACCATTGAACATGAAGTAACATTATATGCAACACAATTAGTGAATATTTGTGATAAAATATGCGTAGACACTATAAATAATGCCGCGAAAATAAATTCGTAGCAATTCTGGCTGCTTGAAGACTGCGCCCGATGCCTCTGGGCCGCACCTTGCATGAGCAAGCATGCAGGGTGTGACGTCATCGCTCATATTGTCGACTCATTTATGCCATTTGCATGTACGATTAATTTTTTTCTCTCTTGTGGTCAGGGAACACAAATTAACAGGTTAGGAAACAATTTTTTTTCTTTTTTGTTATGCACCTTTGGGTGACAAGATGCAAATAGCCCTTAGCAACACAAGGGTTAACCCTTAAACTGCGCAATGCGCCTGCAGGCCCACGTCTTGTTTGCGTAACGCGCCTCCGGGTATTTTTATTTTTCACGTTCCATTCAAAACTCCCGCGGCTACGTGGGGTTCACATCAGCTTCCTCAGGGCTCTTGTAAACAGACGCCATCTTTAAAAAAAATCGTGGTCCACATTCCCGGGTGTTGGAGCCTCAGTAGTGAGTGAGCAACTAAGACCGGCGCATGCAGTATGAGTGCACAGCACTGCTGTTCAGCGTGTGACCACAGCATCGCCTAATAATGTCAAAATATATATATAATCTGTATTATTTAGCCATGATAGTATTATAGAAGAGCCTGAGTGTGATAATGACCTGGAACAATGTTCAAATATCAGTGATTCAATGCTGTTCACGATGTTCACAGCACCACAGCATTATTTCGTCCATTTGGAATCTTCAAATGACTTCTTAGGTTCCTTTTCAAAATAAACGTGTGGTCAATTATTCATTTACAGGAATTAGTGACCAGGATTGTGGTTATAATTAGCATTGTGCGTAGTATTGTGGAAGGAGGAATTTTGGTGAGGGAGGGAGGGAGAGAATTGAGGTAGCCTCCACTGTGTGTGGGAGCCAATCTTGTTTTGCTCACCATACTAGCTTAGTGGTTCACTACGGGGAACACATATGTACATGGGTATATACAGTGTGTGTGTATAGTATAATAACAGCAACAAGAGTATGTTGGGAGGAGCTATTTTTGTGAGGGAGGTGACGTCGTAATCGCAGCGTCGTCTGCTGTGTGATTTCTCATGCAGTGTATGGTAGCAACTGTACTGTTAGGACACAATACCGGCTTACTTGCATAGTTCTGGTGAATAAAACATGTAGATAGGTATACATCACATATGTAAATAGTGTAATATAAACAGTAAGAGTATGGTGGGAGGAGGGGTGATGGCGAGTACGATGTTGGAGAGAGGGAGGCCTGGCTGGCTAGGTGTGGCAGCTCACACTTGCTGAGTTCTGAGTGTGTTTATGGTGTGTGACAGTGCAGAGTGTGTAAATGTGTTGTAAATATACATAAATGAACCTGAAACATTGGTGTGAATGTGGGAGGAGGGGGGTGATAGTGAGTACGATGTTGGAGGAATAAGAGAGGACTGGCTGGCTGGGTGTGGCTGCTCACACTCGAGGAGTTCTGTGTATGTTGATGGTGAATGTATATACTGTGTGACAGTGTATAGTGTGTAAATAGATTGTATATATACATAAATTAGCATGATACATGGTAAATATGTGCAACATACGTGTACACATGTGTCTTGCACGTAACACAGTGTCTTCGGACAGTACGGATGTTTTACTGCCATAATATAGTGTACGTGTTCATTATACATAGAATTAGCACGTAAAAACAAATAAAATGTATTTGGAACTGTGCGCAAAAAATGAAAAAAAATATATTTGCGGCAACTCGCGCGCCCCGCGCCCTACTGGCCCCGGGAGCGTACGTCACGGGCGAATGGGGAATGATGACGTCACGCCCCAACTTATGGACCCCATAGCAGCCAAAGTACAATTTCGATTTTTTTTTTTTACATACCCATATTCAGGGAAGGGTTTTTGACACTTTAAAAAAAAAATTCCAGAGAATTTATTTCCTGCGCACTGCGGGGGTGTCATATTTGGAGGCAACGCAGTTAAGGGGTTAATACACTCAACATCACTGGGTAATGCCAATATGATTAATACACTCACCATCACTGGGTAATGATTATAATTAATACACTCGCCATCACTGGTAAATGACAACACCAACATTAATACACTAGTTAATGAAAATATCTTGATTAATACACTCACAATCACTAGATATCGACATCAACATGATAAACACACACACTGGTAGTACAGTAAGAATAAAATTGTCCTTACCATCATTAATGGGCAGAAGTTGTGTTTGCTATCGTCCTGGGTAGCCGAGCAGAGACTGGAAGCAGTATTACCTATTAAGGCAAAATAAAACAAATTTAAGGTTTCTATGACTAAATTTTTCCCACCAAAACACAGTAAATATTTAGAAAAATTAAATAATTTTTTTTAGGTATTATGCTTTGAGCAAAAGTAAGGAGGGTGGGCAGGAGTAAGGAGGGTGGGCTGGAATAAGGAGGCTGGGCAGGAGTAAGGAGGGTGGGCTGGAGAAAGGGGGGTAGCCAGGAGTAATGAGAGTGGGCAGGAGTGTTACGAACCCGGATCCAGCGTCCGAGCACGGAGCAGTGACGACCGCGCCATCTGTGGGTCAGCTCCCGAAACCCCCTCCAAACGGACGACGACACCTGGTGAGGACGACGTGTACTAGCTACGAGGGCCAGTTTCCAGTCCCGTTCAGCACTCAACACCGCCGCCGCTGACCTCTGGTGAGGTGGTGCTCAGACTATAACGCCATCTATGGAGTGGATATGTCGGGCGTTTGTGTCTGAGCCTGTAAGTGAGGTGTTTTAGTGTCCCTGTTATTGATGACGTGTCTGCTTACAGAGTCGACCTGGGACTGCTGTGATGGAAGTTGAGTCAGTCTACCCAAGGCAGCCGTCTCCATAACTTGTGCTTTGCTGCAGCAGCTGTGAAGTCGTCCCCCGGAAGAACACTGTGGTGTTACCCTGCCAGTGGAGTGGCAGTAGAAGGATTACCCGGGAGCGACTGCTGGAGACGATTATCCACTGGGGTACTGAGGACAGGAGAGTGATTGGTGGTATCACACGAGGCTCCTGTCTAGGGCGTTACCCTAATATCGTTCGTGGAGTGGCCTGACCAGCGTTGCGGGTCCGGAACCTGCCAGCAGACCTGCTGGATTTGTGGTTGACGGCCTCCACGGCGGTGCCCCCAGTGGACCTGTGTTTTGGCTGACCTGTGGCCAGGGTAGGCTCAGCTTCCCAGAGGATTTGTTGTGAGGCCACGAAGAAGCACCGAGGATTTAGCACCGAGAGCCTGTGTCCAGAGTCTTCAACAGAAGACAATTGTGTATTTCCCCTGTACAGTGTTAATACCCCTCCCCCTGTGCACTCTTTTATATATTATTTATTTGGTGATGGGAACAATTATAGCCTTAAGTTCTTAACTTTCTTTCCCTACCCCCTTTAAGTTACTTGCGTCACGGATCACATCCCTTGAAAGCCACTACTGGCTTGGGGTCGGATACAACTTCCTCTAACAACATCAGAGTAAGAACCCCGTTGCGTCCCGAGAGGGCTGTAACATAATTGGCATCCCCAGCGGGATCCGTCCCCTTGTTAAGTATGTTTGACAGGGGTGGTGAAGTGGCGTAATCCCTGTATATAATTCCCCCTGTGTGGCGATTGTGACGTTATACGTCCTGTGCGGTGCTCAAGAGTGACTAAGTGCAATATTGACTAGTGCGGTGCTCAGTGATTCAGTGCAATATTGTAGAGCGAAGGGTTCGCTGTGATTAAGTGCGATATTGCGTAGTGCGGTGCCCGAAGTGATTACGTGCAATATTGGCAAGTGCAGTGTTTGGTGCGATAAAGTGCAATATTGACGTAGAACAGTGCTCGGTGCGTTAAGTGCTAACGTGTAAGCGGTGTGTTAAGTGCTAAGTGTTCCATCTGTGACAATGGCAGAAAAAGCTACCATCGATGATCTGGACGATGTTCAGGCTTTTCTGAACAGAGAGGACTGTCTTGCCAGATTAAAATATCTGAACAAACAGGAACTAGTACTAGTGAGCGCCTACCTGGAGATCAAGATCCGTGCCAGTGATTCCCGTCTGGAGATCTTGTCCAAGGTTCACCGGCACTTGAAGGCAGAAGAGAAACAGGAAGGCGAAACTCCTAGTACAAAGGAAAGTGAAGAAATAGCTTCCACGGAAAAGGAAGATAAAGGTAGTGACATTGACAGTGATGCAGGTGAGCTGAATATAAGCTTGTTAACTGTCAAGATGCGTGCCTTGGAAATTAAGCGAGAAAGAGAAGAGAAACGAGAGAGAGAAGAACGAGAAAGAGAAAGAGAAGAGCGAGAAAGAGAAGAGAAACGAGAGAGAGAAGAACGAGAAAGAGAAAGAGAAGAGCGAGAGAGAGAAGAGAAACGAGAAAGAGAACAGCGAGAGAGAGAAGAAAAAGAAAGACAGAGACAACATGAACTAGAAGTATTGCGATTAGGCGGTGGTCGGAGGCCAACAACGGACACCAGCGGTTTCGATCCGGTAAGGAACATCAAAATGGTCCCCAAATTCAATGAGAGGGAAGTTTCAAAGTTCTTTGCAGCCTTCGAGAAAGTCGCTGCCTCTTTGGAGTGGCCAAGGGAGAATTGGGCCATCATGATACAGTCAGTCTTGACTGGGAAGGCCCAAATCGCCTACTCTACGTTATCCCTTGACGACTCCGGCGATTACGACAAGGTGAAGAAGGTTGTGCTCATGGCGTACCAATTGGTACCTGAGGCGTACAGGCAGAAGTTCCGAAACCTGAAGACCTCAGAGCACACTTTCACCGAATTCGCCACCATCAAGGAGCGACTTTTTCAGGAATGGTGTACCTCTCGGAAGGTGGAGACCAAGGAAGACCTCGAGCAGCTTATACTGCTAGAGGACTTCAAGGATTGTTTGTCTGTAGACCTGAAGACATACTTAGAAGAGCAGCAGGTGGAGACCTTGAGTGCAGCAGCCACAATGGCTGAGGAATATATCCTGACTCATAGGCCGTCTGCTAAGTACGTCCCAAGGCATTACCAACGCCGGTTTGATAAACCTCAGGACGAAGAGGAGACCCCCGTCCCACGAAGCGCTAAGAAGACGCCCCCAAGTAGCCCTCGAAGAACAAGTCCTAGCAGTCCGAAACACTGGAGCCCGAGGAGGAATATGGTGTGCTGGACTTGTGGGCAGAAAGGGCATGTAGCTGCTATGTGCCGAGGCAGAAGAGGTGGTGGCGCACGTAGGGAAGTGATGATGATGAGCTGTGTTACACCACCAGCAGGAAACCAGTCGACGACGACACAGGAAGGATCAAGTTTGTTCGCCCCTCACACTTCAAGCGGGTATGTAACGAGTGATCATACTGGTAGATCTGTAGTAGTGCTCAAAGATAGTGGAGCAGCCCAGTCCCTGATCGTGAAGAACTCGTTACCCGAGCGAGTAAGTGTGGATGGGAGACAAAAGGTTGTCCTGGTTGGGTTTCCTAGGACGCAGTACATCGCCCCCTTAGTGACGGTACATCTCGACTCGCCTTACTTCAGCGGCACATGTGCATTGGCAGTAGTCGATACCCTCCCTGTGGCTGGGATTGACGTGGTACTAGCCAACGACTTTGTGACAGATTGGAGCATCAATCTTCCCAAGGTTGCGGACGAGTCTACCGGAACAGCATGGTCTGAGGTAACAGGCAATGGTAATGTCCAGGTAAAGACAGACCCGGATGTAAGTATGTTTAATCCTTCCTCTCACCCGCAGATCGACAGTATTCTAACAGTGTCTCCTGGTTCTTCTCCCGATGAGGAACATGCGGTTACGATAGCAGAAGTACCCGAGCTAGAAGAGAGGCCTTGTGTGCGGGCACCCACGGATACCAACGAGTCTGGAGCGAAGGCGGATGTGTGCTTGCGGTATGGCAAGTTACAGCGTGTATTGAACCAGCCAGAGATTCCCCAGACGTCGGAGGTATGTGAGGTATGTGCAAAGTTTCTAGTGCCCTCTTTGGTCCAAACAAGGCTAATGGATGTAGCCGGCTATGGACATTACAGGCTCAGGAAGCTTATCCCTCAGGTAACCAAATGTTTCTTAGCGGTATTTTTGATTCTCGTATGTGCTCTCAGTGAGGACCGGTGGACGACCCGAAGGATGATGGCTCCCTTGAACATCGTGAAGAGATCCCAGGGATTGGAGACCTGCACAGTGAGTGTTGCAGTTGAAGAAGGGACCTGGAAGGTAATAGTAGATACAGGAGGTACGAGAAATGATAATATGAGTGACTGTTTCCGACAGGTTGACACCCCCCGCGTGATTGCTGAGCCTCAATACAGCGTTATACGGAACGTTGGTCGACTTGATGTGGGCAGAGCGAATGCCATCTTCGGTGAGCAAGCAGCCCTGTTGGAACTAGGTGTGGGCCTAGTAGAGGAGTGTGTAGTAAGTACTGACTTGCCCACTGTCGCTATCACTCTGAATTATCAGACCCCTGTATTCCAGGTGCCCGACTCCCTGAAGGACCGCCGGATCGGTACCAGAAATGCCGTCTGTGTCCAGCCATCATCGGTGCCACGACATAGGGAAGTGTCGAGTCGCCCCAGATCGTGTCCACACCGATCCTTACTTGAGAGATGTGAGATGATGCCCCTGCTTGACATCGCAGTGGAGACGTGGAAAATTACGTCAGGCAGGTCATCGCCTGCCATTTTCAAGGTCCCTTTGTGCCAGGGTTTTTCCTCAGTACAGTTCTGTGGACGAGACAGCCTCGCCGTTCCAGTATACAAAGCATGTGAGTCCATTTGGAGTTGTGTCGCCGTACTAATTTGGTTTGTGTTTCTTTTTCTAGAACCCCAAACCAAATTCTTTTTGGTGGGGAGGTGTTACGAACCCGGATCCAGCGTCCGAGCACGGAGCAGTGACGACCGCGCCATCTGTGGGTCAGCTCCCGAAACCCCCTCCAAACGGACGACGACACCTGGTGAGGACGACGTGTACTAGCTACGAGGGCCAGTTTCCAGTCCCGTTCAGCACTCAACACCGCCGCCGCTGACCTCTGGTGAGGTGGTGCTCAGACTATAACGCCATCTATGGAGTGGATATGTCGGGCGTTTGTGTCTGAGCCTGTAAGTGAGGTGTTTTAGTGTCCCTGTTATTGATGACGTGTCTGCTTACAGAGTCGACCTGGGACTGCTGTGATGGAAGTTGAGTCAGTCTACCCAAGGCAGCCGTCTCCATAACTTGTGCTTTGCTGCAGCAGCTGTGAAGTCGTCCCCCGGAAGAACACTGTGGTGTTACCCTGCCAGTGGAGTGGCAGTAGAAGGATTACCCGGGAGCGACTGCTGGAGACGATTATCCACTGGGGTACTGAGGACAGGAGAGTGATTGGTGGTATCACACGAGGCTCCTGTCTAGGGCGTTACCCTAATATCGTTCGTGGAGTGGCCTGACCAGCGTTGCGGGTCCGGAACCTGCCAGCAGACCTGCTGGATTTGTGGTTGACGGCCTCCACGGCGGTGCCCCCAGTGGACCTGTGTTTTGGCTGACCTGTGGCCAGGGTAGGCTCAGCTTCCCAGAGGATTTGTTGTGAGGCCACGAAGAAGCACCGAGGATTTAGCACCGAGAGCCTGTGTCCAGAGTCTTCAACAGAAGACAATTGTGTATTTCCCCTGTACAGTGTTAATACCCCTCCCCCTGTGCACTCTTTTATATATTATTTATTTGGTGACGGGAACAATTATAGTCTTAAGTTCTTAACTTTCTTTCCCTACCCCCTTTAAGTTACTTGCGTCACGGATCACATCCCTTGAAAGCCACTACTGGCTTGGGGTCGGATACAACTTCCTCTAACAACATCAGAGTAAGAACCCCGTTGCGTCCTGAGAGAGCCGTAACAAGGAGTAAGGAAGGTGGGCTGGAGTAAGGAAGGTGGGCTGGAGTAAGAAGGGTGGGCAGCAATAAGTTGGGTGGGCAGGAGTAAGGAGGGTGGGCAGGAGTAAGGAGGGTGGGCAGGAGTATGGAGAGTGGGCAGGAGTAAGGAAGGTGGGCTGGAGTAAGGACGGTGGGCTGGAGTAAGGAAGGTGGGCTGGAATAAGGAGGGTGGGCAGGAGTAAGAAGGGTGGGCAGCAATAAGGAGGGTGGGCAGGAGTAAGGAGGGTGGGCAGAAAAGGGGAAGGGGGTATGGGTGGGTTCTCGGCTGCCTCCCCACCCTCTCTAACAGCCTACGTAATACAAACCACGTGCATTAACCCTAAAGCTGCTACAGCCTGGGCTGTAAAAGCTGGGGCTGGGCAAAAAATATTTGAATTATGTGAAAATTAATATTAAATGTTAAACAAATCTCCAACTTATTGGCATAAGCATCATGAAAGTTTCATTCCAATATGTTCAGAAATGTATTTTAGACAATTTTTTTTTAAAAGGAGAACATTTTGTTGATAAGGAGAACAGCTCCTGTTAACTGGAAATAAGGGATAATGCAGTAATAAAGAGATGCAAGCACTTGTCCAATGCACAAAGAAGAAGAATAGTAGCAAGAAGTGCCCACAAAGTAAATATGCAGCTTTTGTCTGTATAGCATTGCTGAGTAATACATAATAATACCAATAATAATGAGTATGTTATCATGCTCTATTTTGTTAAATATCATAAAAATGCATTGCCTAATGTTAATATCTGTTACTTTCACCAATGTCCATTTTTTTTTTTTGTCTCCTTTGTTTATTATCACATTTTGTTGTAACCTCTACATCCTGGAGAGTGCATACCCATCCCCTAACTATGTCAAGATAGAATGAAATTGGTCACCAAATGAATCAGTCACAACTGGCAGAACTGATTCTGCCAGTTGATTTGATTTTTTGATTTTTTTTTACTGAGTTTTTCACAGATTTCAGATTGTATTTTCTTTGTCTCTTTAGGCTGTTTTGATGATTAGGGACCAGATTAGGGCTTTATCACTTTTATAAAATATACATTTTTATTCCCTAAATCATTATAATTTTCCCTATATTTAGTTTTTGGGGGATTTTTTCTTGACATCATTACAACACATATTGACCTACAACTTTCCCATATTCGAGTACAAATGCCAAACAACGTTTATTAAAACATATAAGTAAATTAATGAATTAGAACTACCCTATTCATTGTCGATAACTTCAACTTCAATTATCTCTAAAACTTTGAGTCAGCTTAAAAAAATTCAGTTTCTGACCGATTCTCACCATTGTTACAAATAATGTGCACAGTTGTCTGTTCTACAATCCTATTAGAATGGATTTTTCACAAACCCTAAATGTTTGTAGTTATCAATTTTTTTCTAAATTTGGCGCATAATTCAAATGCCACATTGACTATTTTTTTACAGTAAATTAAACTGAAAACATATATTCTAAATCTATGAAAATGAAGATCCTATACTATTCTGAGAGCATAATAACACCAAATGAACAATTGGTGATAGTTTATATTTTTGCAGCTGATCTTAAAATCTGAAGTTTTCAATATTCAATTTTATAATTATTTTTTATTTTCTTATTTTTCAAGTTACGTTTGTGATCATTTAGACAAAGTTGCAGGATTTACCAGTATGCACAAAAAAATAGAAAGCATTAGTGAAAAATTTGAGAAATTGAACTTTGCCATCAGGTCCTGTCATATATGTATGCCATGCACAGCTTAAGGGTTAATACAGAACTGTACTGTATAAAATGCATAAAACTTCAAAACTAACAATATTTCTCTAATTATAACAATACAGTGGCACCTTGACATACGATTGCCCCTACTTACGATAATTTCGAGTTATGATGTAAATTTCATCGAAAAATGCGACTCGACATCAGATGGTGTCGTCAACTTCCGATATTTGTTGGTACACGTTCGGGTCGACCGAGCGCATGGTTCCCTGTCACGCGGCCGACCTGCCTCAGTTTACTACAGCTACCCACTTAGTGACGATCGCGCCTATAAGAAATTCCGCTTTTGTGGTGATTTTTTGCATTTTGAACATTAAAGTAATTATTATATATCCTGCCATGAGTCCCAGGAAATTCAGTGGTAAGGCTCAACATATGAAAACCCATGTAAAGATGACCATTGAGCAGAAACAAGAGTACAAAATGTCTCATCCTCAACAATTAAGAAAATGTGTGCAGCATGGGAAGAATTGCAAACCTTTGCTGAAACGACTCGCCCAAATCAAGCTGCAGTAGGTCGTTGCCTTAACCTATTCAATGACACTGATGCATCATTACAATCATTACAGACAAATGTTAAAACGAAGGGAAAAACAAATGTCTCTTGACAAATTTGTAGTGAGACAAACAAGCACTGAACCACAACCAGGTCCTAGTGGTATTCAGGAAAAACGTAGGAGAGAGAGTACCCCAGAGAAAACATCACTGCCTGATGTGATAATGGAAGGGGACTCCCCTTCCAAACAGTAACAACTCTCCTCCTCCCCCCTGATCACCATCTTCCATACGTCATCAAGACCCCTCCATAAAGGTAAGATCAACTTAGGTACTGTATTGTAGTTAGAAAAAAAAAAAACATTGTATTCAGTATAAAATGTATTTGTATGTTAATATTTTGGAGAGTGGGGAACGGATTAATTCAATTTCCTTTATTTCTCATGGGAAAAATCACTTTAACTTACGATCCATCTCTGGGAACGGATTAGCATCGTAAGTCGAGGCCCCATTGTAATAATATTTTAAATAAAACAACTTGTAACAGTCATTTGACAACTTGTAACTTGTACAGTACATTAAATTTTGAGCATGCCTATAAAATAAGCACAGGTCATGTCAACGCATTGGGCCTGGATGAGATGACTGGCACCATGTGCTTCTCCTCTTCCTGGGGTAAAAATGTCGGGCTCGCGCGCGAAGGATTTTCGTGATAAATTTGAACAATTTTTACTGTTTGAACTCATTTAATCTGCCAAGATGTCTCAGAGCAGCATTCATGGTATTGAAGGTATAAAACAAAAGAGAAAATATTTGTCAATTTATCAGACAGTTGACTTGACAGAGAAAGTAGAGCATGGATACTTTGTCACTCGACTCGCCCAAGAATTCAACAACGGTAAAGCTACAGTTTGTGATATAAAAAAGCAGAAGGATAATATTAAGAAATTCTTTGCTCAAACTGATGCAATAAGCAACAGAAAAAATTGAGGTCTGCTAAGTATACGGATTTGGACTCGTCTGTATTTAAATGGTTTACACAGCATGGTACGAAAGGAATTGCTGTTTCAGTTGATTCTATTAGAAATGCAGCTGAAAGACTTGCTGTAAAGTTAAACATAGACAATTTCAAGGCTTGTATTGAATGGGTATGTCAATTTAAAGAGAGGTATGGCATCATTAACAAGAAAAATTGTGGCGATGCATTAAGTGCAGATGTTGGAAGTGCTAATGCATATAAGCATAAACTTTTTCAGTACATTATATCAAATAATCTAAGCTGGTTTTAAGTGTACAATGCAGATGTAACAGGCTTTAACTGGAAATACCTTCAAAGAAACACTTTGGCCTTCAGGCTTGAGAAGGGTATTCCTGGTTGCAAGGTAAAGAAGGAAAGATTTTCAGCATTATTGTGCTGTAACGCAGATGGCAGTCACCGAACAAAGTACGCAATTGTTGGGAAATCTGCCAACCTCAGAGCATTGAAAAACTGCATGAACAGACTACCTGTCATCTACTACAACACAAAAAATGCCTGGTTCACACAGATTATTTTTGAGGATTGGTTCCAGAATCACTTTTGTAAAGAAGTAAAAAAGCAGCAGATGATTAAATGAGTTCAAACAGTAAAAATTTTTCAAATTTATCACGAAAATCCTTCGCGCGCGAGCCCGACATTTTTACCCCAGGAAGAGGAGAAGCACATGGTGCCAGTCATCTCATCCAGGCCCAATGCGTTGACATGACCTGTGCTTATTTTATAGGCATGCTCAAAATTTAATGTACTGTACAAGTTACAAGTTGTCAAATGACTGTTACAAGTTGTTTTATGTGTAGAATTCATCCAGCTGAGGTAAGGGCAATGTTGTTGACTGATAATGCCCCAGCTCACCCCATTGCTAAATTAACATCACCTGATGGCAAAATAACATGTATGGCTTTACCACAAAATACTACATCTGTAATACAGCCAATGGATTAGGGGTTATCTATGCTCTCAAAGGCTTTATAAAAGAGCTATGAATTCAGATATTATGGAAGTTCTGCTGTCTGAGGAAGACGAGATGCCTAATAAGGATACGAAGGCTAGTAGAACACTAGAAAATTTCACGAAATATTCAATTAAAGATGCAATTTACAACTAGGCCAAGGAATGGAGCGAGTTGAAGGTCACCACATTAAAGAATGCATGGAATAAAATTCCGAGTCCGTACCTGGTTAGAATAAAGACGAAGATGACTATGATTTTCAGGGCTTTGATAATGCGATTTTTGAGACATTCAGAGATGCAGGTGAGGAAGATTTGCAACTTTCTGATGTGAATGAGTGGTTAAATAATGATGCTGATGATCCAGGTTATAGTGAATTAACTGATAATGAGATTATCCAGTGTGTTACTGGTAATAATGATGAGGATGTGGAAGAGGAAGATGATACTGTGTTATCTATTCCATATGCTGCATCATTGCAAAAGGTTAATGATCTGCTTGATTTGGTTGCT
Source organism: Procambarus clarkii (assembly GCF_040958095.1). Taxonomy (NCBI): domain Eukaryota; kingdom Metazoa; phylum Arthropoda; class Malacostraca; order Decapoda; family Cambaridae; genus Procambarus; species Procambarus clarkii. The sequence goes on from NW_027189256.1 coordinate 218,125, forward strand.
GTAACTGATAATGAAGAGCTGACAAATTATTACCAGCACCTAAAGGACATGAAAGATATTATAATGAAGCTCACAACAAAGAAACAAACTAAGATTCAAAAGCTTTTGGTACGGTTTCACAGTAGGCCTACAGGACCAGCACCCAGCACTAGCAAGGACTCACCTTCTGAGGATGTCCAGGCAACTGGACCAGCACCCAGCACTAGCAAGGACACACCTTCCGAGGATGCCCAGGCCACTAGACCAGCACCCAGCACTAGCAAGGACTCACCTTCCGAGGATGTCCAGGCAACTGGACCAGCACCCAGCACTAGCAAGGACTCACCTTCCGAGGATGTCCAGGCAACTGGACCAGCACCCAGCACTAACAAGGACTCACCTTCCAAGGATGTCCAGGCAACTGGACCAGCACCCAGCACTAGCAAGGACTCACCTTCCGAGGATGCCCAGGCAACTGGACCAGCACCCAGCACTAGCAAGGACTCACCTTCCGAGGATGCTCAGGCAACTGGACCAGCACCCAGCACTAGCAAGGACTCACCTTCCGAGGATGCTCAGGCAACTGGACCAGCACCCAGCACTAGCAAGGACTCACCTTCCAAGGATGCCCAGGCAACTGGACCAGCACCCAGCACTAGCCATAACTTACCTGGGAGTACCAATTGAGCTGTACAGCACAGTTCTAATGACATTAAATATACAAAGTGTAGTTTATATGATATAAGTGTACTGCAGTAGTGTGATTCTAGTGGTCTGTACTTCATGTACAGTGGTCTGTACTTCATGTACAGACTGTAGAGTATAATGTACATTTGTTAGAAAAGTTACTGTTCTTTAAACAATTTATATTCATATGTGTGGCACTCTCAGGATATTAAGGCTAACAAAGTTTGCACTACAAAACTCAACTGGTAGAGTAAGTACAGTACTGTAACGTGCAATATCAATTTATTTCATTGCAATACAAATTCTTTATTATTTAAATTTTTCATAAGGCAAATGTGGACTGGCATATGCATTAATGTGATTGTATTTTTTTTTGGGGGGGGGGAGGGAGTTGCTGGGGCCGAACGGATGGAATGAATTCCACACTGGAATGAATCGGCTATGCCCCATATAGTTCATTCAAGCGAGTACACACATTTAATTTCTACATTTACTATCTACATTTAATGTCATTTAATTTCATGCATTTCTTTGATAAAGTGTTTACTCGTGTCCTTTATGATCTTGGTTATTTGAAATTGTTGGCCAAATTAAACTTAAATTATAGTATGTTACTCTATGTTCTGATATGTTCAAAGAAAATGTTATGAGGAATAGTTCACTTGCTTTTCTAAATTACACCTTGTATTTCCATTCTATAATTAATGTAAATAAACTACTGTACTGTTGCTAGAACTACTGACTCCATAATGTAATAGTCTATGCTTGTCATCCTTAAGTATCACCTTCTTTGTATTAATTTTTTATTTTCCTTGAACATTCTCATTTTGTTAGCTTACTTCTCTAACAGTATTAAGTGTTTTATCCCGTCACAACTTTAATTAAAAAATTTCTATATTATTATTAATTTTACCCAAAACGCTTTGCGTAATAGTGGCTTCATTAGTATGTGTAACTTCTGTCCCTTCAATTGAACAATATTCTTATGTTCTTTGTACACACAATCTTTTGAATAAATAATATTATTATTAATATTATTATTATTATTTACACAGAAAATCACACTAAAGTGATATACAGTACATAAATGAGAAAATTCCCTCGGGCTGTGAGATGATGCAAACCTGCAATGTTTGCATCACCTCATAGCCTCAGTGGATTGTTCATTGATGTATATCACAGTGTGATTTTCTGTGTATCTGAAGTTGAGCATACAATGTTGAACTACAGTACTTTATCCTTCACCTGAGTGCTTGGGGGTCTTACATAAAACTTGGACTGGCTTCAGGACTGTGATATCAGGATATCACAGACTTGAGGTTATCTTGAGATGATTTCGGGGCTTTTTTTAGTGTCCCCACGGCCAGGTCCTCGACCAGGCCTCCACCCCCAGGAAGCAGCCCGTGACAGCTGACTAACACCCAGGTACCTATTTTTACTGCTAGGTAACAGGGGCGTAGGGTGAAAGAAACTGCCCATTGTTTCTCACCGGCGCCTGGGATCGATCCCAGGACCACAGGATCACAAGTCCCGCGTGCTGTCCGCTTGGCCGTTCCTGTGATATCAGTAGAAATCCAATTGTAAGAAAGTCAGTGGTGGTACAGTAGTAGAGTATGCAGCTGGCAATACCTTGGTCATGGGTTTGCAACACTACACAGTCCCAGTGAAATTTCTTATTATTATTATTATTATTATTATAAAAGTTATCATTATTTGATAGGCCAATGTCCACACCCCAACAATGCCAGGCATATAATTTACCCCAACAATTCCACTGGCCAACGTCCACACCTCCAACAATTCCATAGTCCTATTTCTATACCCCAACATTTTTGTTGAAGAAAAAAAAACATGCTGTTTGTTGACCAACTTGTATATTGGCTATTTTCTACCATGTTCCCCCCCTTTTTTCATCTTTTATTATTTTTTTTTCTTTCAATGCAATTATACTTTAAGCTTAATTACTATTAAGTTTTAGTCTAAGTGGGTTTTTTTCCCCACCTCACCTTGCCCAAAACGCTATGCGTACTAGTGGCTTTAGGTATTGTATGTACTACCTCTATCTTTAAATCAAACAGAATGTTTGTACTGTAACTCTGCAACTATGTATGTACTTTTCCTAAATAAATTTTTATTATTAACAATTGTATGTTAGGGGTGTAAGACAATATTGGAGCAGACAATGGTGAAGCAGAAAGCTCAGTACTCACTTCCCCCCTTCAGAGCAGGAGAGATTGCTGAAATAGAGGGAATACAGAGAACATATACGGCACGCATCGTTGAGATAAAACACCTAAATTATTGGGATCGTCTCAAAGCTCTCCGAATGTACTCTCTAGAAAGGAGACGAGAGAGATACCAAATAATATACACATGGAAAATACTGGAGGGCCAGGTCCCAAATCTACACAGTAAAATAACAACATACTGGAGTGAATGGTATGGAAGAAAATGCAGGATTGAACCTGTGAGGAGCAAAGGTGCCATAGGCACAATCAGAGAACATAAGAGCAAAGGCAACTGCAGACGGCCTATTGGCCCATACGAGGCAGCTCCTATCTATAACCACCCAATCCCACTCATTTACATGTCCAACCCGCGCTTGAAACAATCAAGGGACCCCACCTCCACCACGTTACGCGGTAATTGGTTCCACAAATCAACAATCAACAACCCTGTTACCGAACCAGTATTTACCCAAGTCTTTCCTAAATCTAAATTTATCCAATTTATACCCATTGTTTCGTGTTCTGTCTTGTGCTGATACTTTTAATACCCTATTAATATCCCCTTTGTTGTGTCCATTCATCCACTTGTAAACCTCTATCATGTCACCCCTAACTCTTCGCTGTATGAACATCAGAGGTCCACGGTTGTTCAACGTTCTCCCAGTGACTATAAGAAATATTGCCGGAACAACCGTGGACATCTTCAAGAGAAAACTGGACTGTTTTCTAAGAGAAGTTCCGGATCAGCCAGGCTGTGGTGGGTATGTGGCCCTGCGGGCCGCTCCAAGCAACAGCCTGGTGGACCAAACTCTCACAAGTCGAGCCTAGCCTCGGGCCGGGCTTGGGAAGTAGAAGAACTCCCAGAACCCTATCAAGCAGGTAATGCACTCAAGTACTTACGGAGGATGATGAGAGTGCGAGAAACAAGGTGGTCAGGTGGAGCCAGTGACTCCTTCCTTCAACAGTTTTGTCTCTCCCTCGTGGTATATCCTTAATGTCTTCAGTGGTGTGGCCTCACCACACACTTACACTGCCATAAGTGTCCTGAGAGTACTGTGGGAGGGACAATTTGGCGGGTATTGTGGACACAGGTCTTTAAGACAGGCGAACTTCACGAGTCGTGGAGACGTCTATAGCAACCTTTGTTGTGATGACGTCACTCGCTCGCTCGCTTACTCGCCACCGTGCTCTTCCCATTTTCTTTGGTTACTGATCTTTGCCGACCTTTAATTAACCTGAGAACCACTAATATTGGTGGCCTCAATGAGGACAGGAAGTTGGCGGCTTGTCAAAGGTCCTACCCATTTGCCTGGACGATCTTTTCTATCTGTATTTTAAAACCCAGTAGAGTTTTGGCGTTTACCTTACCTACTCTTTGGCGGGTAGGCTGTTCCACGGGTTTACCACCATACGGGAGAAAAAGCCTCTCCTGTTTTCTGTCCTACATTGTGGCTTGTTGAGCTTGAACCCGTTGCTCCTCGTTCGTGTTACATCTGACCTTGTGAAGAAAGTGTCCGGATCAACATCGTCCAAATTGTTTAGTATTTTAAGTGTTTCGATGAGCTCCGCCCTGTCATGCCTGGTTTACTGTGTTGTTTGGCCAGTGGCCCTCAACCCTTCCTGCTACGAGAGATGACTAAGCTCTGGTATGATTTTTGTTGTCCGGTGTTGCATCTTCTCCAGAGCAGCTATGTCTTTCTGAAGATAAGGTCTCAATGCCTGTAGTGTCGTCCCAAGATATACCTGTGGAACATGAAGGTGAAAATTGTTTCGAAATAGCTCAGGATCTCTTAAAAAACAAACTGCAGCTCAATCTAAACAAAACTGACGTTATTGCTGCCTACAGAGTAGGCAAAAAGAATCCATCAGGTCTAAATCAACGGAAAATTCGCCTGAAGCTGTCTTCCCAGTTCACGAAATCCAATCTAGTCCGGACAGCTGCATCCCTACGGAAGGGATTATACATCAACGAGTGCTTGACTAGGAACAGACAGCAAATCCTCTACCGCCTGCGTCAAATCCGGCAACAAAACCCAGATGCTATTCATCAGTGCTTCGTTAGAGATGGTCTGATAAAGGTGAGAAAAACCGCAGAGGGCAAAATGTTTACTATTACTAGAGAAGAAAACCTCAACACTTTCCTCTCCCAATGTGGTTTGTCTCACCTTATCACTCCCAATGAATTAACTTAATTAACCCCCTGTCAACTAGTGGGGCTAGGTATCCTAAGTCTCCTTGGTTCATTTTCTGACTTAATTTTTAACTTACTCTTACCTAGTCATTTACCGAAATTATTTAATTGAGTTTTAAGTAGTTCTTCAGGTCTTTTTAATTATACAGTCATTACTGAACTATCTATAGTTAATAATCATTAGCTTAAATTTGCCTATGTTTATTATTCAACTTTTCTTTGATTTCATTTATTACCTAGGTTGCCTAGCCTCGCCATGCTCCCTTACTCCATTGTACCCCTGGCTTTGCCTGCATCTCAAATTGCAAATTGTTACTTACAGTGTACCTGTGAGTACTCGTAAGCAATCTACCTCATTTTTGCTCAATTTGTTTGTTTTTTTTTGTATTGCTTAGTCTTGCTTATATTTTTTGTTTTGTATTTCCATATCTTGTGTTTTGTATAGTCCATGTTTACATGTTTTTTCTTTAATCTCATTAATTGCCTAGGTTGCCTAGCCTAGCCATACTCCCTTACTCCTTTGTACCCCTGTAAGCCCCTTTTGTGTTTGTTTTGTACAGTATTGTGTATATATTTTTCCCTATTTTATAGCTTTTTTCTACTTATTTCTGATTCTACAATCAGCTTTTTTTATGCAGTCAAGTATAGACCCTGAACTTAACCTCTTATCCACTATCTATGACAATAATCACTTTAATGATCTAAATTGCAGATATTTTGCAGCACATGATGTAAACAATGTATTAACTCATAATCACAATATCTCTGTAATCAATTTGAACGTTAGATCCCTAGGTAAACACTTCGATGATGTTAGTGCCTTGATTGAAACTATTGGCAACAAATTCTCTTTTATTATACTTACTGAAACATGGTTGAAAGAGGATACTACTCAACTCTTTAACATGCCTAACTACTCAGCAATTCACAACTGTCGTCAACTTCAGAGAGGTGGTGGCACTGCTCTTTACTACCACCAAGAACTAACATGCTTAAAAGAAATTAGAACTAGAGACTGCTATGGGGAGTATATCTTCGCCAGCTTCAGAGTCAAGGGTGCCGAGTCTGTCCTGTCTGTGGGTGCAGTCTATAGAATTCCCAACACTGATGTGTCTGGATTCAACTCAAACCTTAGAAATCTAATACTTGATAACAGACTGAACAAAAACCACCTAATTATCGCAGGGGACTTTAATATTGACCTCTGCGAGCCAGAACACCCTACTGCTGTTAGCTTCCTCAACTGTATGAATTCCTGCCTCCTCATACCCTTAATCACTAGACCTACTAGAATCACTGATAGCACTGCCACGACTCTAGATCACATCTGGACCAACATAACCTCTCCGCTTACTTCAGGTATAATCACCGATAGCACTACAGACCACTACCCCACATTTCTTTTAACTAACATTAGCAAACCACCTCTAGAAACAAGGGAGTTAAGCTTTAGGCTGCACAATGAAACTGCTATAAACAATTTTATAACTGCTGCTGATAATGTCAACTGGGAGTCCGAGTTAGGTAACATAGGGGACATCAACCTAGCAGTGCAATCTTTTCTACAAACAACTCTTAGCCTTTATAACACCCACTGTCCTAGGCTTACAAAACAAGTCACAAGCAAAAGGCTTAACAATCCTTGGCTTACAAAGGGAATACTGAAATCCCTTAACAAAAAACACGACCTTGAGAAGAAGTATAGGTTAGGAATTGTCTCCAAAGAATTCTCAAAGAATTACTCATTATTGCTATCTAAGATAATTAGACGAGCCAAAACTAATTACTACGAAGATAAATTTACTCAAATAAAGAGCAACATTAAACAAACTTGGAGCACAATTTCACAAATATTGGGATCAAAGAAATCTTTAAATAACAAACCGACTCTCCTGTCTAATAACGATGGTCAGCTTTCAGCCTCTGATTCTGCTATTGAGTTTAATAGGTTCTTCTCTTCCATTGGTTCATCCCTTGCAAATGATATTCCATCTTCCAGTACTGACATTAAGGACTATCTTACAGGTAACTATCCACAGTCTCTGTACCTAAAGCCTATTAACTCCACTGATGTCAATGAGATAATCCTTTCCCTTAAAACCAAGTCTGGTGCCCTTGAGGAGATACCAACTTTAATTTACAAAAAAGCCTCCAGATCTTTAGCCCCTGCTATTGCTTTGCTCTTCAACAAGTCACTTGAACTCCAAACCTTTCCAGATATTCTAAAAAAAGCGAGAGTAACGCCTGTCCACAAATGTGGTGACCCCACAGATGTTAACAACTACAGACCTATATCAATCCTGCCAAACTTGTCAAAAATTTTTGAAAAACTTATATACAAGCAGCTTTACTCATATCTAGCCAAACTCAATATACTTAGCCCTTGCCAATATGGCTTCAGACCCAAAAAAAGCACTAACGATGCACTTATTAGTATGCTTAACTCGATTCATACAGCTCTTGATAAAAAGGAGTTCCCTGTTGGGTTATTTGTGGACCTGCGTAAAGCTTTTGATACTGTCAACCACCATAAACCTTCTTCTTAAATTACATCATTATGGAGTCAGAGGACACTCAGATTCAGATTCAGATTCAGATGTTTATTCAGGTAAGGTATATACATACAAGTTATGTTACATTAATGGATTGATATATAGATAGAGCTAGTACATACAATGCCTAAAGCCACTATTACGCAATGCGTTTCGGGCAAGAAAACATAATATCTAGAACTTAATACTAATTGAGCATAAAGAATGAAAGATGTTGAGAACAAATACAAATAAAGATAAAAAAAAAGGGGGAACATGACTGAAAAAGCAGCACAAATACAATAGGTTGACAAACAGTGTTGATTAAAAAAAAAAAAAAAAAGAAAATAACAGACATGGGTTGACAATAGAGGAGTGAGGTAGATTACAGGGAATTTATTTGGTAGTGTTTAGTTTTTATCTTAAACTGGTTGAGAGAGGTACAGTCTTTAACAGATTCAGATTCAGATTCAGATGTTTATTCAGGTAAGGTATATACATACAAGTGATGTTACATTAATGGATTGATATATAGATAGAGCTAGTACATACAATGCCTAAAGCCACTATTACGCAATGCGTTTCGGGCAAGAAAAACATTAATATCTAGAACTTAATACTAATTGAGCATAAAGAATAAAAGGTGTTGAGAACAAATACAAATAAAGATAAAAAAAAAAAAAAAAAAAAAGGGGAACATGACTGAAAAAGCAGCACAAATACAATAGGTTGACAAACAGTGTTGATTAAAAAAAGAAAATAACAGATATGGGTTGACAATAGAGGAGTGAGGTAGATTACAGGGAATTTATTAGGTAGTGTTTAGTTTTTATCTTAAACTGGTTGAGAGAGGTACAGTCTTTAACATGGTTGGGAAGGTCATTCCACATTCTGGGCCCCTTGATTTGCAGAGCATTTCTAGTTTGATTAAGACGTACTCTAGGAATATCAAAACTGTATTTATTTCTGGTGTGGTGCTCATGGGTTCTGTTACAACCTTCTATGAAGCTTTTAAGATCAGGATTGGCATTATAGTTTAGCGTTTTATATATGTATAATACACATGAGAGAATGTGCAGTGACTTAATATCTAACATATTAAGAGATTTGAGTAGGGGTACCGAGTGATGTGACTCCCTACTCCCTACAATACCTCGAGTCCTACCTTACTGACAGGCTCCAATATGTTTCTGTGAATAATACAATTTCTCCCACCCTACCCATCAACATTGGTGTTCCTCAGGGCAGCATACTTGGCCCTCTCCTCTTTCTCATCTACATTAATGACCTTCCAAATGCCTCCCAACACCTCAAACCAATTCTATTTGCTGACGACACAACCTTCATTTACTCCAGTCCTGACCCTCTTGCTCTAAATGCCACAGTAAATACTGAGCTCAATAAAGTCCATCTTTGGCTAACTGCCAACAAACTCACCCTTAACATTGACAAAACCTTCTATATTCTGTTTGGAAATAAATCCTCTAGTCTTATAAATCTCAAAATAAACAATACCCAAATTTGTAACAAATTAGATGGCAAATTCCTTGGCATTCTCATTGACCACAAGCTGAATTTCCAGGGACACATTCTAAATATATCTAAAAAAGTTTCAAAAACTGTGGGCATTCTTTCTAAGATCAGATATTATGTACCACGCCCTGCCCTGGTGACTCTCTATTACTCCCTTATCTATCCTTATCTCAACTATGGTATTTGTGCTTGGGGTTCTACTACCCAAAATCACTTACGTCCTCTAATTACCCAACACAAAGCCGCTATTAGAACAATATCCAACTCTGGCCCCAGACATCACTCGGTACCCCTACTCAAATCTCTTAATATGTTAGATATTAAGTCACTGCACATTCTCTCATGTGTATTATACATATATAAAACGCTAAACTATAATGCCAATCCTGATCTTAAAAGCTTCATAGTAGGTTGTAACAGAACCCATGAGCACCACACCAGAAATAAATACAGTTTTGATATTCCTAGAGTACGTCTTAATCAAACTAGAAATGCTCTGCAAATCAAGGGGCCCAGAATGTGGAATGACCTTCCCAACCATGTTAAAGACTGTACCTCTCTCAACCAGTTTAAGATAAAAACTAAACACTACCTAATAAATTCCCTGTAATCTACCTCACTCCTCTATTGTCAACCCATGTCTGTTATTTTCTTTTTTTTTTTTTTTTATCAACACTGTTTGTCTACCTATTGTATTTGTGCTGCTTTTTCAGTCATGTTTCCCCCTTTTTTTTATCTTTATTTGTATTTGTTCTCAACATCTTTTATTCTTTATGCTCAATTAGTATTAAGTTCTAGATATTAATGTTTTCTTGCCCGAAACGCATTGCGTAATAGTGGCTTTAGGCATTGTATGTACTAGCTCTATCTATATACCAATCCATTAATGTAACATCACTTGTATGTATATACCTTACCTGAATAAACATCTGAATCTGAATCTGAATCTGTATGTAATAATCCAGGTGGGGGCGCACCAGAGACTTATTTTTTGTTTGAGATATATACAAGAGTTGTTACATTCTTGTACAGCCACTAGTACGCGTAGCGTTTCGGGCAAGTCCTTAATCCTATGGTCCCTGGAATACGATCCCCTGCCGCGAAGAATCGTTTTTTCATCCAAGTACACATTTTACTGTTGCGTTAAACAGAGGCTACAGTTAAGGAATTGCGCCCAGTAAATCCTCCCCGGCCAGGATACGAACCCATGACATAGCGCTCGCGGAACGCCAGGCGAGTGTCTTACCACTACACCACGGAGACTGCAATTGAAGGACTACTTTAGTTTACTTGAAGGTAAAGGCACGCTTGATTATTCCCAAAGTTTGGTTCGCTTTTTTATTGCCGCTCCCACTTGTTGTGCAACTTTTAGTGAATGATGGATTCTGATTCCAATGTCGCATTCTTCATCTATCTGTTGTAAGGTAGTGCTGGCAATTTGGTAGTTGTGACGTGGAATGTTATGCCCTACAGGCAAGGTCTTGCATTTATCGACATTAAAGAGAATTTGCCAGTCATCTGACCATTGGTGGAGTTCATGTAGATCTCTTTGTAAGGTCTCAATATCACTTTCACTTCCTTCTTTATCATAGATCTTAGTGTCATCTGCAAATGTGTCATCTGGCCAACATTCCATCTCCCAGGATGAACAGGACCAGCAAAAGCTGCTTGACTATGTTATTGTGTCGTCCCAAAATATTCCTGTGGAACGTGAAGGTGAAAAGTGTATTGAAATAGTTCATGCTCTCATAAAAGACGAATTGCGTGTCACTCTAAATAAAACCGACATTATTGCTGCCTACAGAGTAGGCAAAAAGATTCCATCAGGTCTGAACCAGCGAAAAATTCGCCTCAAGCTAGCTTCCCAGTCCATAAAATCGCATCTTGTCCGGACAGCTGCATCCCAACGAAAGGGAATCTACATCAACGAGTGCTTGACTAGAAAAAGACAGCAACTCCTCCACCGCCTGCGTCAAATCCGTCATCAAAACCCAGATGCGATTCATCAGTGCTTCGTTAGAGATGGCATGATTAAAGTGAGAAAGACCTCAGGAGGTAAAATGTTTACAATTGCTAATGAGGATAACCTCAACACTTTCCTCTCCCAATGTGGTTTGTCTCACCTTATTATCCCTCTCATTGAAATTGAAATTGAAATTGAAATAAGTTTATTGAGGTAAAATACACACAAAGGGATGAGGTAGCTCAAGCTATTCTCACCCCATTCAGTACAACGTGTTAATATATACATAGACACACATCACAAATAAACATATTACCAAACATTCTGAGAGGTAAAAATATACATTTCCTCCCTCACAAGTAGTATGGTATCAGACGTACACATAAATACTTTTATGACCTAGGTATACTGTATAGACAATTTGCAAGACACCTGCAGATAATTCAACAAAATATTACAATCTTGGTGCAAAATTCTTATATCTCTCAAGAATATCATCAACCTTTCCGTTGTGACACATCCAGGCTATTTGTTCAGGAACAGTCCTTATCTCAGTGTTTCTATATACATTAATCAACGGACAATCAAGAATATAATGGGCAAGGGTGTGAGACCTTAACATACCACATAGTTTACACTTCGTGTCATTACCATGAACATCTATCCCATATTCCCAGTAATATTTGTACCCAAGCCTGAGCCGCATGTACACAGAGTCACTCCAAGCATTTCTCCTTTTACCATAAGTGAAATGGGTGTTTTGACTCACATACATGTAGTGTTGCATGGTTTGACTACTCTCATACATTATCTCTCTCCTCTCCACTCCCGCCTGTGCCTGAATATTTCTGATTTTGCTTCTTATTTGTCTCATTGTGAATTCACATTCAATGTCAACTTGTGGTTTTGATGTGGCACGTTTGGCCAAGTCATCCGCCACCTCGTTGAGCACTATTCCAACATGAGACGGAATCCACATGAATTTCACACTATAACCTTTCAGCTGTATCTCAGTTATTCTTCTCTTACAGTCCTCCACTATAGACATGAAGACTGGGTTTCGACTGTTTAAGGACTCCAGTGCTCCTCGGCTATCGACAAATACAAAAACATTTTTGTCGTCATGACGTACTTCCTCCAAACACGCCAGAATGGCCTGCAGTTCAGCTTGTGTGGATGATATATAATTACTAAGCCGGAGTTCAATTATCCTGTCCACAGTCCCAAACTCCGTATAATCCCTTATTAGGACACCACACCCTGCCCTGCCATCTTCCGCCACCGACCCGTCGCAATATACATGTAAACTGTTGCCTCTTGGTAACCGAGATATCATGCTTCCATACAAACACCGTAATTGTCCCGGTTCATGATGAATCTTTTTCACCTTGAGGGGTACAATTTCGACGTCTATATTCTGTACTTTCCAGGGAGCAGACATATTACATTGTCGAGAGGGTTTACAGCAGTCAAGTACGTCGTATTCCCTGAGGTCATGAGCTAATCCTCTCGTATAGCGTGTCTCCCTCAGTTTCCTGGAAGTGTGTACGTCACTCAAGCAGGTCTGAACGCTCTCAAACAGCTTATCCCCTCCTTTTCTCCGCATGAAACGAATAGATACTCTAGTGTTAATGTCACGGACTCTATCACACACACTCTGTAAATTTAATTCCATTCTCATTATTTCAATCATTGCATTTCTTTGACATCCAAGAATAATCCTCATAGCCTCGTTCTGTATCAGCTCTATTTTTTTAATTCTGCCTTGGCCTGTGTAAGACAATACGGGTGCTGCGTAGTCTATCAGGGATCGAACAGTGCTTATGTATAACATCCGCAAGATAGGTACCCCAACACCTTTACCAGAAAAAGCCAGTGCTTTTAGAGGATGCAGACGGGCTTTACATAAGGTGCTGATATGATTTATTTCAGCATTTTTACTCTCACATGTGTATCCAACATACATGCCCAGATACTTGTACTTCTGTACACGGCTCAGTTCCACACCATTTAGAGTAAGTGTTATATTTCTTCGTTTCCTATACTCGTATTTGGTTTTATCTGCATTTATAACTAAGCCTAACTTGTGACAGGTTGTACCAAGTATGTTAAGAGCATCTTGAATTTTGTTCCCAGAAGTGCCTTGTATAAGAATGTCATCAGCATATATGATCGTCGTGACCCCTGGAGGATACATCTCTGATGCTAATCTGTTCATTAATACATTGAATAAGGTGGGACTTAATACTCCCCCTTGTGGGGTACCTAACTGAAACCTCCGTTCCTCAGACATGTATCCCTGGTAATACACCTGACCTTTTCTGCCTTGTAGATAATCCCTTATCCAGTGTAGCAATCTCCCTGTTATTCCCAGATTGGCTAATTCGTATAAGATTACTTCCCCATTGGCTTTATCAAACGCTCCTTGTAGATCAACAAAAACTCTACAATTGTCATCCACATTAGACAAGCACTTTAAGAGACAATCCGCAGTACTTTTGCCTTTGATAAAACCAAAGAGATTACTGGACATGTTATCACCTACAAGGTAGAGTAGCCTATTTAACAAAATCCTTTCCATCATTTTACAAAAGCAGGATATTAAGGAGACAGGTCCGTAGCCACCGTTTGACTTAGGGATAGGAATGATGACAGCCTCTTTCCATTTTCTTGGTAACTTTCCCTCTCTATAACTCATATTAAACAAATCAAGTAAGGGATTAGGTTTCATACCGGCTAAATAATTAAGTATGTCATACGTTACTCCATCTTTTCCCGGAGCAGTGGAACTGCCACTTTTTATAGCATCCAGTAGCTCATCGTGGGTTATCTCAGTGCATGTTATAGATCTTGTATTTAAGGCACATAAAGTTACTCCATTTCTAATATTTTCCCATGACTCAATGGTGACTCTCGTGTCTGCAGGTAAGGACTCCATACCAGCAGCACTTGCCCATTTATCTACTAACTCATTAGCAACTTTCCCTGGATCTGAGTGAGCAATGAATTTGGTCTTACAACCCCTGACTTTATTTACTGCTCTCCATATGTCTTTAAGGTTCTTAGTATTACCAATGGACTGAGCAAAGTCTTGCCAGTATCTGTCCCGCGCCTCCTTCCTCACCTGACTGCATTCCCTAGCCACTTCCAACATTGTATTTTTCTCTTCATCCCTCATTCCATTTTTTAACCATGCTTTATGCGCACTCCGTAGCATTCTCTCCCATCCCTTGACTTGCTGATCATTGGAATATTTAAATTTCTTAGGTCCGTGCGTCTTGCTTCCCGTGCCTCCGTTATTTTCCCTCTGTACTAATTTCTCTATGTTCTCGACCATGTCCTCGTAAAAACTATCAACGCAGAGCGGCGTGTAATGTTGATACCAATCTCCCATATTTTGAATAAAGTAATTTTTCATATCTTTATTAATATTTAGCCTTTTCCTTTGAAAGTGGACTTGTTTTTTCCCCAGTGGTAATTCAACGTTCAAGGCAAAGTGGTCACTAAGTAGTTCCCGAACAACCCGAGCCTCCCCCATAATCCCCTGAGAGTTTAAAACGCAGGCATAGTCAAGCCGTCCTCCCCTGATGTGAGTTGGTTCATTGTTTCCTAAGAGACAGGTATCTGGATGATCTTGTAGAAACTGTAACCACTTGACCCCATTAGCATTAATACTACCCACTGACCCAAGGCTTGTGTGCCGAGCATTACGGTCCCCAATGACCAGTGAAGGATTAGTATAAATGCAGTCAGGTAAATAGTTAGCGTCGAAGCAGTTCCTGGATACATACAAATTAACTACAATCAATTCCCCTTCCCTTAATGATAATTTAACACAGACACTCTCTATACCTTGCGTTTTTGATGGTGGTTCTACTAACTCTGCTGGTATGGAGTTCTTAACATAAATTGACGTGCCTCTGATGTTATTTGCGGCGAAGAGGTTAAACCCTTTATAACCATTTAATTTCAATATGCCTTCATTCCTATCCCCTGTCTCCTGGAGAGCTACAACATCAATATCATTTCCCATCACATAACAATGAACATCTGTAACCCTGTTTCTTAAACCATTAACATTCCATGACAACACTTTCAGTCTAGGGTGATCCATTATTAATCAATTCACTGTCTGTCATCCCTAATAAGTTCACTAAATGATAGCCATACGTTGTATAACATCTCCCACCTCCTCCCAAGTTCACCAGTAAAAGCGACATTGCGATTCTCAAGAGATTTTTTCAGTCCTGTGACGTCCATTATTGGCCCAAATGATTCCTTCATTTTATGTGTAATTATAGGGTTCTTCCTTTCACTACGACTATCATCATTCACACACACTTCACTTTCCTTCATTTCATCACTCAATATTTCATTTTTGTCCTCAACCACTATATCCTGACTATCCTTCACCATTTTGTGATTTTCCTTGACCTCCTGAACGTTTAATTTAGCCTCGATGGACTCGATTCTCTGCCCAAGATTTTGGAGGAACTCACCAACTTTTCTAAGCTCAGCCCACACTTCCTTGACCATATTATTATGGCCCTCTTTCTGAGCCACAGTAGCCACTTCACTCACCGTTACACTGTCACTGCCGGAGTCCTGAGTGGTGGTGTGGCTGCTTGTTGCTGGAGCCTGCCTAAGTAAAGGTGACTCCTTTACCCACGCATTCGTCCGGTTCACTGGCACTCTTTGGGGCAGACTGTTTTGCTGTGCTCCCGGCTTTCTGACAGTCCAAGAAAATACACTCTTTCCTACCTAATTTGTGTTGCTTGGTCATAGAATTCTATTAGGCCTGTGAGGCACGATTTACCATCTCTGAACCCATGCTGGTGGTGTGTTTCAAAGCTGTTTCCCTCCAGATGCTCTACGAGCCTTTTCCTCACAATCTTCTCCATCACCTTGCATGGTATACAAGTTAAGGAAACTGGCCTGTAGTTCAGTGCCTCTTGCCTGTCACCATTTTGGTAAATTGGGACTACATTAGCTGTCTTCAAGCTTTCCGGAAGGTCTCCCGTTTCCAGTGGCCTGTTTTATACACCATAGAGAGTGGCACACTTAGTGCTTCTGCACCTTCTTTTAGAATCCACGGTGAGATTCTGTCAGGCCCAACAGCATTTGGCACATTCAGCTCCACCAGATTCTTTTTGACCGCATCACTGGTGAGGTAAATTTCCTCCAAGGTTGTTCGGTTTGCCTCCTCATTTAGTGCAGGGACCTCTCTTTTTTCTGTTGTGAAGACCTGGAACCTTTTGTTGAGTTCTTCACACACCTCTTTGTCGTTTTCTGTGTATCTGTTCTCCCCTTTTCTCATTTTCATCACTTGTTCCTTCACTGCTGTTTTCCTCATGATGTGGCTGTGGAGCAGTTTTGGTTGGGTCTTAGCTTTACTCGCGATGTTATTTTCGTACTGCCTCTCTGCTTCTCTCTTCACTTTGATGTACTCATTTCTGGCCCTCTGGTATTTCTCCCTGCTCTCTGGTGTTCTGTTGTTCCTGTAGTTTCACCATGTTCTTTTACTCAATAGCTTTGCTGCTGCACATTCCTGGTTGAACCACGGATTCTTCTGATGCTTTTCATTTTTCACTTTTTGGACTGGGATAAACCTGTCTGCAGCCTCCTGACACTTCTGAGTGACATAATCCATCATATCCTGTACAGTCTTTTCTCTGAGTTCTGTTTCCCATGGTATTCCCATTTTTAAGTTCCTCATCTCGTCATATTTTCCTCTTCAGTAATTTAGTCTTTTTCCTTCCAATCCCATCCTTGGATAGGTTATCCCTACCTATACCAGATACTCAAATATCAATACACTGTGGTCACTCATTCCTATGGGGGCTTCATATTTGACTTCCCTTATTTCCGAGCCATTTAAGGTGAAAATCCAGGTCGAGTCTTGCTGGTTCGTCATTTCCTCTCATTCTTGTGGGCCCCTTGACATGTTGGCTCAGAAAGTTCCTTGTACTCACTTCCAAAAGTTTAGATCTCCATGTGTCTTCACCTCCATGTGGGTCCCCATTCTCCCAGTGGTGGACCAGTGATGATGGACCAGTGATGACGGACCAGTGATGACGGACCAGTGATGACGGATCAGTGATGACGGACCAGTGATGGACCAGTGATGACGGACCAGTGA
Source organism: Procambarus clarkii (assembly GCF_040958095.1). Classification (NCBI taxonomy): domain Eukaryota; kingdom Metazoa; phylum Arthropoda; class Malacostraca; order Decapoda; family Cambaridae; genus Procambarus; species Procambarus clarkii. The sequence continues at coordinate 235,376 of NW_027189256.1, forward strand.
TGACGGACCAGTGATGACGGACCAGTGATGGACCAGTGATGACGGACCAGTGATGACGGACCAGTGATGACGGACCAGTGATGACGGACCAGTGATGACGGACCAGTGATGACGGACCAGTGATGGACCAGTAATGACGGACCAGTGATGACGGACCAGTGATGACGGACCAGTGATGACGGACCAATGATGGACCAGTGATGACGGACCAGTGATGACGGACCAGTGATGGACCAGTGATGACGGACCAGTGATGACGGACCAGTGATGGACCAGTGATGACGGACCAGTGATGGACCAGTAATGACGGACTAGTAATGACGGACCAGTAATGACGGACCAGTGATGGACCAGTAATGACGGACCAGTAATGACGGACCAGTGATGGACCAGTAATGGCGGACCAGTGATGGACCAGTAATGATGGACCAGTGATGGACCAGTAATGACGGACCAGTGATAGACCAGTAATGAATGATGGACCAGTGATGACGGACCAGTGATGACGGACCAGTGATGATGGACCAGTGATGACGGACCAGTGATGATGGACCAGTGATGATGGACCAGTGATGACGGACCAGTGATGACGGACCAGTGATGATGGACCAGTGATGGACCAGTAATGACGGACCAGTGATGGACCAGTAATGACGGACCAGTGATGGACCAGTAATGACGGACCAGTGATGGACCAGTAATGGCGGACCAGTGATGGACCAGTAATGACGGACCAGTGATGGACCAGTTATGACGGACCAGTGATAGACCAGTAATGACGGACCAGTGATGACGGACCAGTGATGGACCAGTGATGGACCAGTAATGACGGACCAGTGATAGACCAGTAATGACGGACCAGTGATGGACCAGTGATGACGGACCAGTGATGGACCAGTGATGACGGACCAGTGATGATGGACCAGTGAAGGACCAGTAATGACGGACCAGTGATGGACCAGTAATGACGGACCAGTGATGATGAACCAGTGATGACGGACCAGTGATGACGCACCAGTGATGATGGACCAGTGATAGACCAGTGATGGACCAGTATTGATGGACCAGTGATGGGCCAGTGATGACGGACCAGTGATGATGGACCAGTGATGACGGACCAATGATGACGGACCAGTGATGGACCAGTGATGACGGACCAGTGATGATGGACCAGTGATGACGGACCAGTGATGACGGACCAGTGATGATGGACCAGTGATGATGGACCAGTGATGGACCAGTGATGATGGACTAGTGATGGACCAGTGATGACGGACCAGTGATGATGGACCAGTAATGATGGACCAGTGATGGACCAGTAATGAATGATAAACCAGTGATGGACCAATGATGGACCAGTAATGACGGACCAGTAATTACCTAATTACCTAAGTGTAGTTACAGGATGAGAGCTACGCTCGTGATGGACCAGTAATGACGGACCAGTGATGGACCAGTAATGAAGGGCCAGTGATGATGGACCAGTGTTGGACCAGTGATGACTGACCAGTGATGAGGAACCAGTGATGGACCAGTGATGACGGACCAGTGATGATGGAGCACTGTTGGACCAGTGATGATGATGGGCCAGTGATGGACCTGTGATAATGGACCAATGATGGACCAGTGATGGACCAATGATGACGGACCAGTGATGATGGACCACTGTTGGACCAGTGATGATGATGGGCCAGTGATGGACCTGTGATAATGGACCAATGATAGACCAGTGATGGACCAATGATGACGGACCAGTGATGATGGACCAATGATGGACCAGTGATGGACCAATGATGACGGACCTGTGATAATGGACCAATGATGGACCAGTGATAATGGACCAATGATGATGGACCACTGTTGGACCAGTGATGTACCAATGATGACGGACCAGTGATGATGGACCACTGTTGGACCAGTGATGGACCAGTGATGGACCAGTGATGGACCACTGTTGGACCAGTGATGATGGACCACTGTTGGACCAGTGATGATGGACTAGTGATGGACTAATGATGGACCAGGTATGATGGACCAGTGATGATGGACCACTGATGGACGAGTGATGATGGACTAGTGATGGACCAGTGATTGACCAAGTATGATGGACCAGTGATAACGGACCAGTGATAACGGACCAGTGATGGACCAGTGATGACGGACCATCAATGTACTGAATACCCGAAATAAATCATTATATATTTACATTTTACTGAAAATTTCCACTAAAATACTTAGTGGCAGTAAAGTGCTATGCTCTTTACGATTTTATTATATACTTTTGTGTATAATCTGAGCAGATGTTTATGTATATTTCTGTTGTATGACTTTTATTTTATGACTTTTTATGTTCTTTTCTAATGTTCGGGAGTCAGGGTTTTTATGGGAATAAATACCGTGTTGGGCTGTTTATCCTACTGCACCTTACTGGTCAGTAAGGTGGAGTGAGGCTCTTACTGAACACTTGGACGGTCGGGGATTGGACGCCGACCCATGGGCACCACACCACATGTGAGAGTTTGACTTAGATTAAGTGGGAATAAATGAAATTGGCATAAGAATTGAGCTCGGAAAATTTCTAAGAATTTTCTTTATTCTTTAACCTTTATTCCTGTCGTGATATTCAATTAGGTCGCCCGAGGAAGGACGTACTTAGCTAACACACCAGTGTAGTAAGCAGCTCATTCCTCACTTTGGGACCAGGTATGAACAATAGACTAGGCGCGAGCAAATACCGAGACCCCAATGAAAATTGAAATCCTTTCCACTTGGGCCAACGACCTTCGCCATTCGCCGAAGGGAATCTAAAGAGTTGGTCCTGGGCTCTCACAACAATAATTTTATTATTATTATTATTATTATTATTATTATTATTATTATTATTATTATTATTATTATTTTCTACCACAGACGTGGCCACACATTTACAATGCTAACCAGCATATATACATTTTCTTCTGTCCTCCATGAACAGGGTTAGAGAAGTGTTAAACATATAGTTCAAGGGTTTATTGAACACTCAACCGCAGAAGGTGATTCGGTGCTTTTAAAATGCTTAGCTAACCTACATACGTAAATACATAGATACACAGATTTACGTATGCCTGTTACGAACCCGGATCCAGCGTCCGAGCACGGAGCAGTAACGACCGCGCCATCTGTGGGTCAGCTCCCGAAACCCCCGCCAAACGGACGACGACACCTGGTGAGGACGGCGAATACCGGCCACAAGGGCCAGTTTCCAGTCCTGTTCAGCACTCCACACAGCCGCTGCTGACCTCTGGTGAGGTGGTGCTCGGACACCAGCGCCATCTATGGAGTGGATAGGTGGGCGTTTGTGTCTGAGCCTGTAAGTGAGGTGCCTTAGTGTGTCCCAGTTATTGATGACGTGTCTGCTTACAGAGTCGACCTGGGACTGTTGTGATGGGAGTTGAGTCAGTCTACCCGAGGCAGCCGTCTCCATACCTTGTACTTTGCTGCAGCAGTTGTGAAGTCGTCCCCCCGGAAGAACACTGTGGTGTGTTAGCCTGCCAGTGGAGTGGCAGTAAAAGGATTACCCGGGACCGACTGTTGGAGACGATCATCCACTGGGGTATTGAGGACAGGAGAGTGATTTGTGGTGTCACACGAGGCTCCTGTCTAGGGCGTTCCCCTAATATCGTTCGTGGAGTGGCCTGACCAGCGTTGCGGGTCCAGAACCTGCCAGCAGACTGGCTGGATTTGTGGTTGACAGCCTCCACGGCGGTGCCCCCAGTGGACCTGTGTTTTGGCTGACCTGTGGCCAGGGTAGGCTCAGCTTCTCAGAAGGATTCGTTGTGAGGCCACGAAGAAGCACCGAAGACTCAGCACCGAGAGTTTTGCACCAGAGTCTTCAGCAGAAGACAACGATTGTGAATAATCCCCTTGTATAGTGTTAATACCCCTCCCCCTGTGTACTTCTTTTATATCTTATTTATTTATTGGTGATGGTAATTACAATCTTAAGTTCTTGCCTTTATTTCCCTTCCCCTTTAAGTTACTTGCGTCACGGATCACATCCTTTGAAAGCCACTGCTGGCCTGGGGTCGGATATAACTTCCTCTAACAACATCAGAGTAAGAACCCCGTTGCGTCCCGAGAGGGCCGTAACAATGCCCTACATAAAGTGTTAGATGTGTCTTTTACATAGTGTCATTAATGTACATTCACAAAGGTGAAATGTAATTCTGATCAGCTTCCATATATACTTTATACCCATACATATACATATGCACACACACATATACATACATATATGCACACACATGCATTCACATACATTTGTCTCATTTACTCTGACAGGGTGAGATAGCTGATAAAGAAACTAGTGTGCAATTAAGCACTTAATCACTGAAGGTGATGAAGGTGCTTTTACAAGCTCAGGTTATATAGTTACATCATATATATACATTGTATGATTGATATATTACATGGTCAACCTTGGATACAAGTCCAATATATCATCAAATGTTCCAGTACTCATATAGTAATTACAAAGTTCAGCATACCTTAGCCCAGGAGGGCGAAAGTCAGTCAGTATGGGACATTCTACAATATAATGTTCAAGAGAGTGCATCTCTTCTCTTTCACAAAGTTGACACATTGTGTACTCGACATTTGGGTTTTTAGAAAGCTGCCAGATACGTCTATATCCCAGGCGTATTCTGGCCACTATAACATCACATTGCCGGGTTCTTGTTCTATTAGTCCCATATGTGAATGTCTCCTCACGATATTTATCACAATATTTAATGCTACAACTTTCAGGTTTTTGAGAATTTGTTAGGTCGGTTAGATTTTCATTAGATATTTGTTTAAGTATTCTCTTTGTCACTGCTAATGAAACACCCATATCAATTTCTACCACTGGTTTTCTGCAGGCTGACTTAGCAAGCATATCAACAGTGTCATGCCTTGAGATGCCAACATGTGATGGTATCCATAGGAATTTAATCTCAAATCTGTTTTCTTTGGCAGCTAAAACATTCATTCGAATATCACTGATTATTTTCTGGGTGTCACTACTATGTGCGTTCAATGTCAGGAGTGCACTCTGCGAGTCACAGTATATAAGTCCACTGCCTTTGTCTTTTACAAATTCAGTGGCAAGGTATATGCCTGCAAGTTCGGTTGTACTTGCCCAGTCATTGACGCGCTTCATTGCTGTATGTACGAGAGAAGATTGTTCAAATATGTTACATGCACATCCGGTACATCGTCCACCTTCTTCTACAGAGCCGTCGGTATAGCACTGATAAACATCGTTACCCATACTCTGAGTACTTTCAGTGATGCTTTTCAGTGTTAACTGTTTTAATAATGTAGTGTGCACATTATCTTTCTTGGGCGCATTTACAAAATCAACTGATTGATCCCAGTTATCCCATGGAGTAATTGGCTGATTAATCATTAGTTGAGTTGGGTACATATTTAATATTTTGTTTGACGGGAGACATCTCCCGTCACGCAGGGTGCAGTCGCACCTTCACAGATCTCCAGTATCATCTATTGATACTGGAAATGGCTCAAAAGGGCCACCACATATGGGCTATTCATGCCCATGCCACCTTTTGGGTGGCTTAATCTTCTCTCTCTCTCTCTCTAATATTTTGATGGAGTTGGCTACCTTGTAGAACCAATATATATAATCAGATTTCGTTCTTCTATAGACCTCAGGTGAGTGCAGCATATTAGAAAGTTTAGCTTGAAACTTCATGTGTTGTCCAGATCTACTCAATGCTTTCACGCCGAAAACTGTGCTAATAGACAAAATTCTCTCACTTATAGTAGGTAATTTTAACTCTGCTCTCATATTAACTATTCTCTTGGACATTGGAGCCCCAAGGATGAGACACATAGCTTCATTTTGCAAGATTTCAAGAGATTTCAGCTCTTTGTCAGTATACAGTGTGAGATGTAGAGCATTGTAGTCAATCACAGAGCGTATAAATGATACATAAAACATTCTAGTAAGTCTCACGTTAAGTCCATGATTGACACCAACAAGGACCCGCAAGGGCTTTAATCTCTCCCAAAGTCTCCTCTTGAGAGAAGAATGGTACCCAGGGTCGTTAATGGGGACACCAAGGTATCTGTAAGACTCGCAGTTCTCAAGTGCTCGCCCATCTTTATGATAATTGGCTGGTGGAATACCACATGGAATGAGGGCACGGGTTTTCTGTACAGAGATAAGGAGGCCACATTCCTCAGCTCTAGTAGCAAAAGCATCGAGCAGAACTTGCACTCTAGGCTCGGTGGCAGCCTGTAAACATATATCATCAGCATAACAAATGACAGTGTCTTCATTATTAGTTGGAAGATCTTTAATAAGTTTATGCATCAGAACGTTGAACAACAAGGGACTGAGGACCCCTCCTTGTAGAGTTCCCAGTTCAAAGTGTTTGCTCTCTGTGCTTTTAACACCATTAAACAAAACATATGCTGTTCGATTAGACAAATAGCCCTTTATCCATTTCAGTAATTTTCCTTGTATTCCCAGCTCGGCAAGCTGTTCCAGTATGATTTCTCTGTTTGCTGTATCAAAAGCTGCTGCTAGGTCGATGAAGACTGCTTGAGGGGAAGCTTCAATATGTAAATAAAAATAAACGAAGCACTAAAAAAATAAAAATAAACGAAGCACTTCAATAAAAACGAAGCACTACCTAATAAATTTCCTGTAACCTACGTACCTTACCCCTCTGTTGTCAACCCATGTCTGTTTTTTTTTTCAAAACAACGCTGTTTGAATGTAATTGTCTGTAATAATTTGTAATTGTATTTGTGCTGCTTTTTCAGCCATGTTCCCCCCTCTTTTACCTCTATTTTTATTTGTTCTCAACACATTTTATTCTTTATACCCATTAGTATTAAGCTTTAGTCATTCATGTTTTTCATGCCCGAAACGCTTTGCGTAATAGTGGCTTTAGGCATTGTATGTACTAGCTCTATCTATTAATCCAACAAACTTTGTAAAATCTCTTGTATGTATGTACCTTACCTAAATAAACATTTATTATATTATTATTTATTTATGTGCGAAGTACTCAGCAAAACAGTGTTGTGTACTGAGCCCAGGCATAAATCCAAACAGTTGGGGTGACAGGTGCCCCTGTATACGATACATGAGTCGGTTAAGAACAATCCGTTCAAACACTTTACAAACACACGATGTTAGAGATATGGGTCTATAATTATCTGAGTGTGGTTTGGGGATGGGAACAATGACACTCTTTGTCCAAGCATCAGGTAATACTCCTTCACGTAAACTCATTCTGTACAATACTAATAATGGATTACCTGGTACGTGTGAGACTAATCTCAGTAGACTGTAAGTAATACTATCCTCTCCAGGAGCAGTTGATTTTCCCATCTTTAGTGCATGATTTAATTCCCATTCAGTTACATCATTATGGTCCGACACGTCGATAGCTGTACAGGCAAGATTGATGGTTCGTTGTCTGTTGGGGCGCGTGTCATCAGGTTTGTGCTGTATGTTAATTGGGAGTGAGTCGTAGCTCGATGTTAGTGCCCATTAATCAAGGAGGATGTTTGCTTGTTCTAGTGGGCTGTGGTGCAGCGGTTTGGTTGGGCTGCTTCTAGAGATTTTTCGTATCTTTTCCCAAACTTCAACAAGTGTTGTTTGCTCATTTATACTTTGTAGGAACTCTTCCCAATGTTTATTACGTATAACGTTGCTCATGTCTCTCACCTCTCTATTTGCAACTAGAAATGTATCCAAGTCACCTTGTGCTTTGGTTCGTTTGTACGTATCTCCAAGTTGCTTTACTCGTTCATGTTCTTTAACAAATACGGGTTCAAGGACCCACTTGGGTGGTGGTAGGTGTTGCCCACTTCTGCTAGGCTTAATTACGACCTGTTCCCCAACACACCCATGTGTCATAGTAGGTAGTAATCGTATCAACGAGATCTCTGGAGAAGGCTTGTACATTCGTTATTGTGTAATCTTGATACCATTTTGATATACAATTAATAAAGTGGTCATGCAAGCCATATGGAATATTCATTTTCCGTCTCTGATGTCTATTAGGTACATCACACTGTACCTCATAGGAAGCAGAAACTGCATAGTGATCACTAAGTGATTTACCAACGAACATTCCATCCTATCTTGCACAAGGTTTCTACCCATTACATAATCAAGTCTGCCTCCCAATAAATGAGTTTGGGTATCCGTAGTATACACGGTTAATCTGTTGTCATAAACATATTTGATAAATTTGCATCCATTATCGTTGTTAGTAATGTCTCCCAGCGTAATATGTCTAGCATTAAAATCTCCCATGTATATTGTCCCATGATTGTCTAGATCTGGGAACAATGTTACATTGAGTTTCTGGCTTCTGGCATATACGTTGAGGAATGAAAAGTGGCCTGCTGTAGTTTGTACATTAAAGTGATGGTACTGTGTGTGACGTGCTCACAAGAATGTGCGGTAAATCACTTCTGACGTATGTTAATAGGCCTGTGGCGTTACTGTTATTATAGGATGCATACCCTCTGATCTTTGGTGGGGTTTTGTTTATCATGTTGGACGTGTAGGGCTCCTGTATAGCAATTATATCTATGTTGTTACTGGTAACATATGCAATTAGGTCATTCAGTCTTTTGTTGATGCTACGAATGTTCCAACTGAGAAACCTAATGGTTCTTGTGTCACCAGCAGCCATCGTCTTGGTGTTGTTCCTCCCTGGGACTGGTGGTCCCATTGTTGTCCTCGTCCCACTTACACAATGTGTCAATAAGTGACTTTATGAGTGCTAGTGTGCCTGTACAACACATGGTGGTGATGTACCATGGGAGAGTGTGCCTGTACAACACATGGTGGTGATGTACCATGGGAGAGTGTGTCTGTACAACACATGGTGGTGATGTACCATGGGAGAGTGTGCCTGTAAGACACATGGTGGTGATGTACCATGGGAGAGTGTGCCTGTAAGACACATGGTGGTGATGTACCATGGGAGAGTGTGCCTGTAAGACACATGGTGGTGATGTACCATGGGAGAGTGTGCCTGTAAGACACATGGTGGTGATGTATCATGGGAGAGTGTGCCTGTAAGACACATGGTGGTGATGTACCATGGGAGAGTGTGCCTGTAAGACACATGGTGGTGATGTATCATGGGAGAGTGTGCCTGTAAGACACATAGTGGTGATGTATCATGGGAGAGTGTGCCTGTGCGATGCATGGTGTTGGTGTACCATGGGAGAGAAAGCCTGTAAGACGCATAGACATACACCCCGAAATGCTACGCGTGCTACTGGCTGTACAAGAATGTAAGAACCCTTGTATACAAAAATAAAAAAAATAAAGTAATATACAGTATAATAATATATTACTGTATTATATCATAATTAAGTAAAATATCATAATTCCTATTGTTTAGCTTTCTAGGTTTTCTAAACTATTACATGGGTTACAGTGTGCGGGTATTTAACACTAGGGGGGGGGCAGGGGGCATACAGGCTTCACATACAGCTGTAATTAGGTCAGTTCCAGTCTCATCTGCCCTGCACCTCGCAGTGTTCTACAATGTTAAATATTTTTTTCTTTTAAAACATTTCATATATTATTGGGCCCCGGAGACATCATCTGTAACTTTTGTTACTCCTCTGCATGAACCTTTTGTTTCTAATTTCACTCAAAAAATCATAAAACTTTTTCCTTGAAAGATTATCGGCAACTTTTGATTTCACAATATTATCTTTCACTTTCTTAATCCTCTTTCTTGATGATATTGAGCCCTGGTGCCACACCTGAGCTGGGGCCACCAACCGTCTCTGGGGCCCCCTGCATCTTTACGTGGGTAATGCCAGAAGGTCTGGGCCCCCCTGCATCCTTCCATAGATTATGCCAAAAGGAATGGGACTCCCCCTGCTTCTTTCCGCAGATTATGCCAAAAGGTTTAGGGCCTGCTGCCTCTTTCTGTTTTTCATGCCAAAACGTCTGCAATACCATGCATATTTTTGTGGGTTAGGCCAAATGGTCTGGGACACCCTGCATCTTTCCATACGTTATGCCAAATGGTCTGGAGCACCCTGCAACTTTCCATAGAGTTTTCCAAAAGATCTGGAGCACCCTGCATCTTTCCGTAGGTTATGCCAAAAGGTAGATCTATTTTGAAATTCCCCTAACATGATTATTCCAACCAGGCATACTACTTCTTTAATTGGTTATATGATAAATACTCTCTTCCCCTGCCCTATCTAGCACTGAAACGACTGATGTGAAAAAGTCCTTGAGATTGTTCTGATGCAAATTGCACTGAATAATATTGCAAGCAATTGCATCACTTATGATTTGAGTATTCGTTAAGCAGGCATTTAAACTTATCCAGGTCAGCAAGAGTGGCCTTCCTACGTTTAGGTGTGTTCTAGGGAGGTTTATGTTATCTTTGGCAGCAGCAACTTGTGAGTGAGGTATATTGGAGGTGGCCATGGCAGGATGATACCAGGACAGGTTGTCATCACTGACAGCCTTATACTTAAAGGTGTGACCAGTTATATCAATAAGAAAATGATCAATATGAGACCTTCCATTCCTATCTCATGACATAAAGCTATAGTAATAGTAAATAAATCATTAATAGCAGGATTATGTAAATTTTCAGCATCCATAAATTCATTTAACAAATTTAAGTATACATCTTAGCGGGTAAAATCAGTGTTAAAAATCACCTACCACCCCATGAGTTCAGCATTATGATACAAATTAGTCAATTGATATATTTCTGATCATATATTTCCATACTCATCTGCACAGTTGATATTGCTTGTGGAAACCATGCATATACACACACACACAATCAAATACTGCTGAGCACCTTTCAGGCCCCTGAGCAAAGGGGCCTGATATCTGAGTGGACAGCACATCGGATTCGTAGTCTTGAGGTTCCGGGTTCGATCCTTGGTGGAGACGAAAACAAATGGGCAGAGTTTCTTTCATCCTGATGAGTCTGTTCACCTAGCAGTAAATATGTACCTGAGAGATAGACAGCTGCTACAGGCTTCTTCCTTGGGATTGTGTAACAAAAAAAAAGAGGCCTGGTCGAGGACCGGGCCGTGGGGGACGATAAGCCCCGAAATCATCTCCAGATAACTATAGGACACAATTATAGCAGGAGTGAGCCCTGATACAATATTGACAACCTCAACTTTACATTGCATATTGTTATGCCCAGGATAGCAGCAGCACCATAGGGTCTTCCAGGACCTGACCAGTCAATAGACATGTCAATACTGGCAGTGGAAAAAGAACTATCAATAAATTTGAAGTGGTTTTGAAATTCATAAGATGTAAGCCAGTGTTCTTGCAAAACAAGAATATTTTGCACATACCAAAATGCTTTTAACGTTCATATATTCAGGGTTTGTTATTTCTCTAATTACCTTAATAACCGGGAATTATAACTTTACAAATACTGAAGCATTGTCATGGGGGTAAATAAACCATATTACGCGAAGATCATTTATGTGCTAATTAAAACAACACTTATAGTAAGAGGACAGTAAATTGGAATGTTGAGACAATTGTCAAGTAATAATAATATAATAATTAACAGGTTTTAAGAGCCATCTATTGCACATTATTCTATCTATAAATAATCTGAACTAATAATAGAGCCTAAATAAATAATAATTAAACATCATTCACATCCATCAAGACAAGAAATTAAACGACCAATCAAAACCATATAGGTTACTCCTACACCTCATAATACAGGCCAATAATGATCATAAATATACTTATCAATTAAACAATATTCAAACTAAGGACATTACATCAAATTTTTTAAATCACTAATTTAAAAGCAGACATTCTTTTATATTAATAAATTGTCAGATTAAGGCATCTGTAAACAAATGAAATAAATATTAGTAATTAAGCCTTTGATGAAATACTCCGCATTATAATACAAATTCTGGGGTCACTCATATATATGCAAAGTTTTGGTTTATAAAATACCAGATATAAGATAATACAAATATCAGAATCAGGCTAATATTATTGCCAGATTCATATACAGTACTGTATATATATATATATATATATATATATATATAGAATTGCTTGCTACTTATATATATATAATTGCCAGATTCATATATACATATATCGAATTGCTAGATCCATATAAATATAAATCTGCCCGATTCAAGATAATGTAATTAACATATTTATGCTATATATATATATATATATATATATATATATATATATATATATATATATATATATATATATATGTCGTACCTAGTAGCCAGAACGCACTTCTCAGCCTACTATGCAAGGCCCGATTTGCCTAATAAGCCAAGTTTTCCTGAATTAATATATTTTCTCTAATTTTTTTCTTATGAAATGATAAAGCTACCCATTTCATTATGTATGAGGTCAATTATTTTTTATTGGAGTTAAAATTACGTAGATATATGACCAAACCTAACCAACCCTACCTAACCTAACCTAACCTATCTTTATAGGTTAGGTTAGGTTTGGTGGCCTAAAAAGTTAGGTTAGGTTAGGTAGTCGAAACACAATTAACTCATGAAAACTTGGCTTATTAGGCAAATCAGGCCTTGCATAGTAGGCAGAGAAGTGCGTTCTGGCTACTAGGTACGACATATATATATATATATATATATATATATATATATATATATATATATATATATATATATATATATATATATATATATATATATATATATATATGAGTTTTATAATTGCCAGTCTTAAGATAATGTAACTGCCAGATTCAGGTTAATATAATTGACAGTCAGGCTTTGATACTGTAAGCCATACCTACCTTTTACTTAAACTTAATCATTACGGAATCTGAGGCCTTCCTGATAACTATATTCTATCATATCTTAATGATAGACGCCAATATGTAGCCATTAAAGACATAACCCCCCCCTCCACATCTCTACTGTAACCGTAGGAGTGCCACAGGGCAGCATCTTAGAACCTCTCCTATTGCTTATACACATCAATGATTTACCAAATGTCTCTAACATCCTTAAACCAATACTATTTGCTGGCGATACTGCCTTCATCTATTCAAACTCCAATGCATCACACAATAACCAAACAATCAAACAATCATCAAACATCAAACAATACCCAAATTTGTAACAAATTAGATGGCATATTCCTTGGCATTCTCATTGACCACAAGCTGAATTTCCAGGGACACATTCTAAACATATCAAAAAAAGTTTCAAAAACTGTGGGCATTCTTTCTAAGATCAGATATTATGTACCACGCCCTGCCCTGGTGACTCTCTATTACTCCCTTATCTATCCATATCTCAACTATGGTATTTGTGCTTGGGGCTCTACTACCCAAAATCACTTACGTCCTCTAATTACTCAACACAAAGCTGCTATTAGGACAATATCCAATTCTGGCCCCAGACATCACTCGGTACCCCTACTCAAATCCCTGAATATGTTAAACATTAAGTCACTGCACATTCTCTCGTGTGTATTATACATATATAAAACGCTAAACTGTAATGCCAATCCTGATCTCAAAAGCTTCATAGAAGGTTGTAACAGAACCCATGAGCACCACACCAGAAATAAATACAGTTTTGATATTCCTAGAGTATGACTTAATCAAACCAGAAATGCTCTACAAATCAAGGGGCCCAGAATGTGGAATGACCTTCCCAACCATGTTAAAGACAGTACCTCTCTCAACCAGTTTAAGTTAAAAACGAAGCTATACCTAATAAATTCCCTGTAACCTACCTTACCCCTCTATTGTCAACCCATGTATGTTTTTTTTTTTTGTTTTGTTTTTCAAATCAACGCTGTTTTAATGTAATTTTCTGTAATAATTTGTAATTGTATTTGTGCTGTTTTTTCAACAATGTTCCCCCCTCTTTTACCTCTATTTTTATTTGTACTCAATGCATTTTTTTCTTTTTACCCATTAGTATTAAGCTTTAGTCAGTAGTGTTTTTTCCTGCCCGAAACGCTTTGCGTAATAGTGGCTTTAGGCATTGTATGTACTAGCTCTATCTATAAAGCCAACAAACTTTGTAAAATCTCTTTATGTATGTACCTTTGCCTAAATAAAAATTATTATTATTATTATTATTATTATAAGTAATATTGTAAACAACAAATTGAAACAAACTGGATGTGGTTGGATGTCAACCAACAAACTAAATATAGAGAATACCTATTACATTGTATTTGGAAGTAAATTACCAAATGAAATTCACCTTCAAATAGATAATGTCAACATTACCATTAAAAATGATGAAAAAGTTTCTTGGCCTATACATAAACAAGAGACTAAATTTGAACATTCACATACAGTACACAGGCAAAGTCTCAAACTGTTGGTATATTCTCAAAAATCACATATTATATTCCCCACTCTTCTGTCCTTTCACTATACTATTCCCTAAGCTATTCCTGTTTAACATAATGATAATGCTAAAGATGATAATGTTTTTTGAGAAACATACATAGAAAATGGGTTACAAGCACAATGTTGGATTTCTAGATAAAGCAAGAATATACTATGCCTAAAGCCACTAATATGCACAGTGTTTCAGGCATGCTGTGGATAAACACTTAAAACTAATTGTTAAAAATAATTGAGATGAAAAGCAAAAGTTGAACAAAAGTAGAAAAAAATAAAAAGAATGACAATAATTACATGTTGAACGGAACAGCAAAACTGCCACAGAACAGCCGATGGTAATTTTAACTATATAAACAGTATTTTTTTTTACTTGGCATATAGCAGTATTACAAGTTCAGTCATTATTCATTATTGTTTATTAATAGGAAGACATAGGTTGACAATCAGTAGGTAAGGTAGGTTGCATGGCATTTATTAGGTAGTACTTAGTTTCTCTCTTAAACTGGTTGAGAGACGGACAGTCTTTGATGTTATTGGGAAGAACATTTTACATTTTGGGACTCTTGATTTGTGGAATATTTCCACTTTGGCTAAGTCGCACTCTTGGAATATCAAATAAATATTTGTTTCTAGTGTGGATTTCAAAGATTCTGCTACAGCCCCCTACCATGTACTTAAGAACAGGTTTAGCATTGCAATTCAGTGTTTCATATTATATTATTATATATATATATATATATATGCAAACAAGCCTGAATGGTCCCCAGGACTATATACAACTGAAAACTCACACCCCAGAAGTGACTCGAACCCATACTCCCACAACTGGTATGTACAGGGACGCCTTAATCCGCTTGACCATCACGACCGGACATAAGGAAGTGATAGCCGAGGCTATATGAACCACTTCCCCGCCGGCACTCGGATGGTAATCTTGGGCATAGCATTTTATCAAATCACCTCATTCTTTGGGGCACACGTGAGGAACACAAATGCAAACAAGCCTGAATGGTCCCCAGGACTATATACAACTGAAAACTCACACCCCAGAAGTGACTCGAACCCATACTCCCACAACTGGTATGTACAGGGACGCCTTAATCCGCTTGACCATCACGACCGGACATAAGGAAGTGATAGCCGAGGCTATATGAACCACTTCCCCGCCGGCACTCGGATGGTAATCTTGGGCATAGCATTTTATCAAATCACCTCATTCTTTGGGGCACACGTGAGGAACACAAATGCAAACAAGCCTGAATGGTCCCCAGGACTATATACAACTGAAAACTCACACCCCAGAAGTGACTCGAACCCATACTCCCACAACTGGTATGTACAGGGACGCCTTAATCCGCTTGACCATCACGACCGGACATAAGGAAGTGATAGCCGAGGCTATATGAACCACTTCCCCGCCGGCACTCGGATGGTAATCTTGGGCATAGCATTTTATCAAATCACCTCATTCTTTGGGGCACACGTGAGGAACACAAATGCAAACAAGCCTGAATGGTCCCCAGGACTATTCAGTCCTGAATAGTCCCCAGGACTATATAGTCCTGGGGACCATTCAGGCTTGTTTGCATTTGTGTTCCTCACGTGTGCCCCAAAGAATGAGGTGATTTGATAAAATGCTATGCCCAAGATTACCATCCGAGTGCCGGCGGGGAAGTGGTTCATATAGCCTCGGCTATCACTTCCTTATGTCCGGTCGTGATGGTCAAGCGGATTAAGGCGTCCCTGTACATACCAGTTGTGGGAGTATGGGTTCGAGTCACTTCTGGGGTGTGAGTTTTCAGTTGTATATAGTCCTGGGGACCATTCAGGCTTGTTTGCATTTGTGTTCCTCACGTGTGCCCCAAAGAATGAGGTGATTTGATAAAATGCTATGCCCAAGATTACCATCCGAGTGCCGGCGGGGAAGTGGTTCATATAGCCTCGGCTATCACTTCCTTATGTCCGGTCGTGATGGTCAAGCGGATTAAGGCGTCCCTGTACATACCAGTTGTGGGAGTATGGGTTCGAGTCACTTCTGGGGTGTGAGTTTTCAGTTATATATATATATATATATATATATATATATATATATATATATATATATATATATATATATATATATATATTATATATATACAGTGGTACCTCGGAATGCGATTGTCCCTGTATGCGAGGTTTTCGGAAGGCGAGGTGTATTTACTCCAAAAATTTGTCTCAGAAGGCGATGGTTACTTCGGGAGGCGAGTTTGGACGCGAGTTTGTTGATACGCGTACAGCCGACCTAGCGCGTTCGTCGCCCCTCCACCCCGCCGCCCCTCAGTTTATTATTGTCTCGCGCTCAGTGACTACCCCCACATCAATTCTTCTCGCGGATTTTCAGTGTTTTGTTGGATTTTTGGTGATTTGTCTATACAATTTGTTATTATATATCTCACCATGGGTCCCAAGAAAGCCAGTGGTAAGGATAAAGGCCAGAAAGCTCATGTGAGGATGACAATAGAGGAGAAACAAGAGATCATTCGGAAGCATGAGAACGGTACACGTGTTGTTGAACTTTGTAGGCAGTACAACAAAGCCACATCAACAATATGCACTATACTTAAGAAGAAAAATAAGATTATGGGTGCTAAAGTGGCAAAAGGAGTAAGAACATTAACGGCACAAAGACCACAAATACTCGAAGAAGTGGAAAAGTTGTTATTAATTTGGATACACGACAAGGAGTTGAGGGGTGATAGTGTTTCGGAGGCCATTATTTGTGAGAAAGCCAGGGTGTTGCACGAAGACCTTCTAAAGAATACCCCTGCAACGAGTGATGCAGATAAGAAAGAGTTTAAGGCAAGCAGGGGCTGGTTTGAAAAATTTAGAAAGAGAAGTGGTATCCATAGTGTTACAAGGCATGGGGTTATGTGATGTGATTATGGAAGGGGACTCCCCTTCCAAACAGTAACTCCTCTCCTCCTCCCCCCTCCTCACCATCTTCCATACGCCTACAGCACTCGACAGCAAGGTAAGTAATAACTGGAACACAGTTTTGTAGGTTTATTTAGATGAATTAGGTAAATTAGGTATAAAAATTTAGTTTGATGTGGGGTTTTTGGGGTAGTCAGGAACGGATTAATTCATTTCCCTTTATTTCTTATGGGGAAATTAACTTCGGAATGCGAGTTTTCGGAAGGCGAGGCGTCTCCAGGAACGGATTAAACTCTTATTCTGAGGTATGCCTGTATATATATATATATATATATATATATATATATATATATATATATATATATATATATATATATATATATATTATTAAATATGACCGAAAAAGTAAGATTAATAATTCTAACACGAATTTTCTCAATCTTTCGTACATTACGCTTCACTGTTGGAGGTAAATCAAAAATCAATTCTCCAAAATTCATTTTTATTTCTAGTCTGACGCGACACGGGCGCGTTTCGTAAAACTTATTACATTTTCAAAGACTTTAGTTCACAAATACACAACTGATTAGAACTTACGTATCTCCGATTTTATATCTACATTTGAGTGAGGTGGGAGGGGTGATGTGGCATTAACACAAGACAGAACAAGAGGGGATATTAATAGGGTATTAAAAGTATCAACACAAGACAGAACACAAACAATGGGTATTGAATAGAAGTGTTTGTAGAAAGCCTATTGGTCCATATTTCTTGATGCTTCTATATTGGAGCGGAGTCTTGAGGTGGGTAGAATATAGTTGTGCAATAATTGGCTGTTGATTGCTGGTGTTGACTTCTTGATGTGTAGTGCCTCGCAAACGTCAAGCCGCCTGCTATCGCTGTATCTATCGATGATTTCTGTGTTGTTTACTAGGATTTCTCTGGCGATGGTTTGGTTGTGGGAAGAGATTATATGTTCCTTAATGGAGCCCTGTTGCTTATGCATCGTTAAACGCCTAGAAAGAGATGTTGTTGTCTTGCCTATATACTGGGTTTTTTGGAGCTTACAGTCCCCAAGTGGGCATTTGAAGGCATAGACGACGTTAGTCTCTTTTAAAGCGTTCTGTTTTGTGTCTGGAGAGTTTCTCATGAGAAGGCTGGCCGTTTTTCTGGTTTTATAGTAAATCGTCAGTTGTATCCTCTGATTTTTGTCTGTAGGGATAACGTTTCTATTAACAATATCTTTCAGGACCCTTTCCTCCGTTTTATGAGCTGTGGAAAAGAAGTTCCTGTAAAATAGTCTAATAGGGGGTATAGGTGTTGTGTTAGTTGTCTATTCAGAGGTTGCATGGCTTTTCACTTTCCTTCTTATGATGTCTTCGATGAAACCATTGGAGAAGCCGTTATTGACTAGGACCTGCCTTACCCTACAGAGTTCTTCGTCGACTTGCTTCCATTCTGAGCTGTGGCTGAGAGCACGGTCGACATATGCGTTAACAACACTCCTCTTGTACCTGTCAGGGCAGTCGCTGTTGGCATTTAGGCACATTCCTATGTTTGTTTCCTTAGTGTAGACTGCAGTGTGGAAACCTCCACCCTTTTCCATGACTGTTACATCTAGAAAGGGCAGCTTCCCATCCTTTTCCATCTCGTAAGTGAAACGCAGCACGGAACTCTGCTCAAATGCCTCCTTCAGCTCCTGCAGATGTCTGACATCAGGTACCTGTGTAAAAATGTCGTCAACATACCTGCAGTATATGGCCGGTTTCAAGTTCATGTCGACTAAGACTTTTTGCTCGATGGTACCCATGTAGAAGTTTGCAAACAGGACACCTAGGGGAGAACCCATGGCGACCCCATCTACTTGCTTATACATGTGCCCATCCGGGCTCAAGAAGGGTGCCTCTTTAGTACAAGCTTGGAGTAGTTTCCTCAGAATATTTTCTGGCATGTCAAGAGGAGTACAGGCTGGATCACGATACACTCTGTCGGCTATCATTCCGATTGTCTCGTCCACAGGTACGTTGGTAAACAGCGATTCTACGTCCAACGAGGCTCTTATCCCTGTGGCCCGTGTGCCCCGCAGTAAGTCAACAAATTCCTTTGGAGACTTCAGGCTGAAGGCGCAAGGAACATAAGGAGTCAGCAGGCCGTTGAGTCGCTTCGCCAGTCTGTACGTAGGTGTGGGTATCTGGCTAATGATTGGCCGAAGTGGGTTTCCAGGCTTGTGCGTCTTGACATTTCCATACGCATATCCAGGTTTATATTCCCCAATGATCTTTGGCAGGTGGAGTCCGGATTTCTTGGCGTTCACAGTTTCGATCAGTTTGTTGACCTTTGCTTTTAATTCGGCTGTAGTGTCCTTCGTTACCCTTTGGAACTTAGTTTGGTCAGAGAGTATGATGTTCATTTTCGCCAGATATTCGTCTTTTTTAAGAATGACATATATTGGCGACTTGTCACCTCTCCTGACAACTATCTCCTTGTTCTCACGAAGGCTTTTAGCTGCCGCTTTAAGCTCGGGGGACAGTATGGTGCTTCTGTAGTTGCCTCGATTCTTTCGTCCTTCTGCAATAAGTTCTGCTTGTAAGGTATCTTTGGTAGTGACCTTCTTTTGTGTCTCGAGGTCGAATATGTCGTCCAACAGAATTTCCAACTCTACTTTCCGGGCCATCTCACTCGGTCTGGACATAACATGACAGTTTATGCCCAGATTTAGGAGAGTGACTTGGTCCTCAGTGAGGTTAATTCCTGCAAGGTTCAGGAAGCCATCTCTTGGTCGTGGAATTGCCATAGGTCCTCCATATAATGTTGTTAGTTTCTTGATAATCCTTGTTTCAGTGCTGAGGTGATGTTGGTCTGTGAGGATGTCGAGGTGTTGTTCAATCATATACTGCAGGTATGTTGACGACATTTTTACACAGGTACCTGATGTCAGACATCTGCAGGAGCTGAAGGAGGCATTTGAGCAGAGTTCCAGAAGGCGACCCCGGCTGTTTGTCAGAACATCACCCCAGAGGGTATGTCGACAACTGAAATCACCCAGCAGGAGCACAAGGCTCTGGCAAGGAGTCCACTAGGTGTTTAAGATCGAGAAGAGAAAGCAGCACATTTGGGGGAGATAAATGGAACAAACTGTGTACCATTTATGCACAAAGACACGGGAAACAGAACATTGAAGAGGTGATGGAAAAAGTAAGGGGACGAAGGGAACATCAGAACGAATCAAAAGCAGAAAAGTTATTGGCCCCAGCAAAATATGAAGGGGGGGTGGGGCAGGGGGAGAGAAAGGAATAATCACGAGCACCAAGCGTCGGCTCCTGGAGACGGACACAAAGGAGCGAAAACTGTGAAATCAAAAGTTGCAATTCATGGAAATTAGTGTAATATCCATGAATATTCCATTGAAGAATAGACATCGACAAAAAGAGAAAGGACAAGAACAGAGAACAATGAAGAAACAAAGGTTAAAAAGGAACACAGCATGTCAAAGAAATGCAGGATCAGGATCAGGGTCAGCGAAGTCAGGGATAGTGGGCATGGGTAAACTGAGTAAAGATGGAGGGAAGGGAGTGGGAGGACAGACCAGAGGCAGATGAGCAGGGACCAGAGGAGGAGGCAACCGAGAGGGACTTTCAAGGACAGCAGGAGGGGCAGAAACCAGGAAGCACACCTCAGCAAGGGCAGGAACCGAGAGGGTAGCGGGGGCCAAAGAAACCTCCACAGCAGGAACAGGGGGCTCGACCACCAAAATGGGAGGGGTGGAGCGATAGAGTCAGAGGTAGGGGGCGAGGATGAAAGTGAAGCTTTCTTACCAGCCGGGGAGGAGAAAGGAGATAAGCCAGGCTTTTGCTTCTGACTCAGAGAGGCAGGTGTTCCAGCAGCAACGTACTGGGCAACAGACTCAAACGTCTAAACAGAAGAACGAAAGCGAGCAATACGATGATTGCTAGGAGAAGGATGGACATCAGCCCGCACAGACAGGCGGCGTGGAGAGCTAAGAGACAGAGGAGAAGGATGGGAAGGAGGATCAAAGGGAGATGAGAAAGAAGACACAGGAGACATGGCAAACTGGGTAGAAAGAAGGGGAACCACAGACAGAGAACCAGGAGAGGGGACCTTCGGGTCAGAATGTAAAGGAACAGGGGAGCAGGCGGTGGGCGTATCTGGGTCTAAGGCCTGGAAACTGTTGAGACTGAGGAAGGTCGGAAGGACGAGGAGAGGAAGAGCGCAACACGTGAGCGTAAGAATCCCCAGCAAAAGGGGTAGGAGGGGGATGGTGAACTTGGCGCCTCGCCTCAGGAAAAGACAAACGTTCCCAGTGCTTCAAGTTGAGGACAGCTGCCTCGTGTTTGTAATGGATACACACGCGAGAGAAGGTAGGGTGGGCATCACCGCGATTGAGGCCGCGAGCCTGGGGAGAAGTGCACTCCGACTTATAGTGACCTTCGTTCCCACACATAGGGCAGAGAGAGAGAGAATACTGGAGCATTTGAGGGCACCATGTCCGAACTTCCAGCACTTATTACAAAGCCGAGAAGAGGGTATGTACTCCTGAATGGAGCATTTGGCACCAGCAAGAATAACAGAGGGCGAAAGTGTCCAACCATCAAAGGTAATTTTCACAAGCCAATGGGACAGACGGCGATGGCCACGAGGGGGTCGTGAAAGTGTAAACCTGGAGAACAGAATGGCCTTGGGCCTCGAGGACATGTTTAATATCCTGGTGGCAGTCCTTGAGGTTCCTAATACCGGTTGTAACATGGTGTGGGAGGAGAACAGTGCCAACACTGGCACTTAACTGAGCATTCTTGGAGACCCCAACAGGGAGGGTCACCTCAATGCAGGACAAAGTAGCCAAGTGGACAGCTGCATCCCAAGAAGAAGCAGCAACAACATGCGTACCGAGATGGGTAGGGTTAAAAGTAACAGAGGCATCTACTGAATCAACAAGGTGCCTATGGAGGGAGAAATTGTCAGGAGTAGAATCTAAATGATGGAGGTCAAAGTACTTAGTCCACGTAGCAAGATCAAACAAGGCATGGTACGAATTGGTATGGGAAGGAAGCATGCAAGAGCAGCCATGGCGGGGACGGTGGTGAGAACCCCCTAGAGAGAGAGAGAGAGGGGGGTCATAAGGTGCAGTAGTCACAATGAGAGATGGAGTCGTACTAGGGGACGAGGTAATCACCACAGGGGGCTTGGGGCTCAACCCAACCACAGAAGAGGAAGGGGAGCGGGGGAGTAGTCCAGTCTGGGCCCAATGTAGCGGGGGCTACAGAGCCCAGTCTTCCAGCACAGTCCGACTCAGGGGCCTGGTCACCCACCCCCCATGAGCCTGGGAAAGGGAAGTCGTTTCATCAACCATGCAGCAGTCTTTCTAAAAGTTTGGGGCCTGGAACAGCACGGGCCAGTGCAGGAAGGGTGCATCGTCTCTCAGCAGGGCCCCCCCCCTTTTTAACAAGGAGTCCTACTGCATAGTTCATTCTCCCACATTGGTGCAAAGACCCCACTCCCCCTATTGCCCCAGCCTGGACACCCAGCCATCCTCTCAGGGCTACCCCTCCAGCGGGCGGTCCGATGGCGTACAAAGCCCCTACGTGGTGCCTATCTGCATGTACAACACACAAAGAGGGGACAGGAGAGTGGGCAAAGGCAACCCTCACTAGTCCCAGGGTGGTGTACGTGAGCCCCTCACCATGACAAGGTGACACCACAGAGGGGAGGGGGCCGAGAAGAGCAGATGTACTCCTGAATACAGCATCTGGCACCAAGAGTTACGGAAGATGGAAGGGACCTATCAAAAGTGATTTTCATTACACAAAGAGACTGGCCATGATGACCACGAGGGAAGGCGAGTAACATATTAATAAGGAGGATAGAATGGCCTTGGGCCTCAAGGACATGTTTATTATGGTAGTCTTTAAGTTCCTTATCACCAGTTGCTACATGGTATGGAAGAATAACTGTGCCAATCCTGGCATTTATTTAACCAGGCATTTTTTTATATTCGAACCGGTGTCTCCCCAATGCAGGACAACGAGGCTAAGTGGACAGCTGCTTCCCGAGAAGGAGCTGCAACAACACGTGTACCAGTATGGGTGGGGTTAAAAGCGACAAAGGTATCCACCAAATCAACTAGAGTAAGAGTAATTAGGTCAAGTGGAGGAGTAGGTCTGTATATTAAAGAGGAGCTGGAATGCACAGAGCTCCTGAACTTGACCAATGAGGTGGTAGAGGTACTTGGAATCAAGGTAGAGAATATAAATCTAATTATTATTCTAATATACAAACCGCCAGATGCAACAGTTCAGGAATTCACTGAGCAGATCCACAAAATAGAAAATAGCCTTGATAACCTAGCAAACCCAGTACCAGATATTATCTTCCTTGGAGACTTCAATCTACCCAGTTTACAATGGAGAATAATAAACAGTAATACTATAGCATGAAATCAACCTGGAAATAACCAATCACAGGTCAGAGAACTACTGAGATTCTGTGACAAATTCTCGCTCAGTCAGCAGATTACAGAACCGACTAGGAATGAGAACACGCTGGACATCATATTCATGAACAATGATGAGCTAATCAGAGACATTACTGTCTCGGACACTATGTACTCGGACCACAAGCTCATTGAAGTGGAAACTAACATTAATAATGGTAGTAGGCCCAAGAGAAACAACAAGCGAGAAGGGCTATTCAATAAATTGAATTTTAATAATAAAAGGATAGACTGGGAGAAAATAAACAGGGAACTTACAACATTCAATGGGAAAATGTTTAAGTAATAAAAATCCTACACAAGGTCCAACGTAGAAAGAGAACACAGACGACATTACAGAAGAAGAAAAAAGTTAACAGAAGTGCTGAAGCAGACATGACTTTCCATACAAAGAAGGAATAATTTAAACAGGGAGATTGAAGAAATTGAACAGACTGAAGCATTCATATCAACTTGACGAAAGGCAACTAAAACAGAAAGCAATTCAAAAAATAAAGAAATACCCAAAATATTTCTTCACATATACTAAATCAAAAGTAAAAACCACTGCCAGTATTGGACCTATTCGTACTAGTGAAGGTTCATACACTGAGGATGACAAAGAAATTAGTGAAATCCTAAAAAAGCAATATGAGGACATGTTAAGCACCCCGATACACAGCATGAAAGTGGAAGATCCGGACAACTTCTTTACGCGTGATATACAAACCCCTGTAAATATAATTGATATCAACACGAGCGTGGCAGGTTTTGAAAGAGAAATTGACAATATGCCCATGCACTCAGCCCCGGGTTCAGACTCATGGAATTCAATATTTATAATGAAATTCAAAGTGCCAGTAGCACAGGCACTCAGTATAGTGTGGAGAAAGAGCTTGGACACGGGGGAGATACCAGATGCGCTTAAAGCAGCAGACATAGCCCCTCCACACAAGGGAGGTAGCAAAGCATTGGAAAAGAATTATAGACCAGTTGCACTTACGTCCCACATAATAAAATTACTGTATTTGAGAGAGCGATCAGGAGTCAGGTCACTAGTTTCATGGAGACCAATGACCTCCACAATCCAGGCCAACATGGATTTAGAGCAGGAAGATCATGCCTCTCACAGATACTTGACCATTATGACAAAATCACTGAGGCATTAGAAGAAAAACAGAGTTCAGATGTAGTATACACAGATTTGCAAAGGCATTCGATAAATGTGACCATGAAGTGATAGCACACAAAATGAGGTCAATGGGAATAACTGGTAAAGTAGGACGCTGGATACTCAGTTTTCTGTCGAACAGACCAGAGAGAGTAACAGTTAACCATATAAAATCGAGTCCAAGCGCAGTTAAAAGCTGCAGTACCTCAAGGTAGTCCTTGCACCACGGCTTTGCCTTATTCTCATATCAGATATAGACTCAAATACAAGGCACAGCTTCGTATCATCCTTTGCAGATGACACAAAAATCAGCATGAAAATTACCTCTGCTGAAGATATTGAAAAACTACAAGCAGATATTAATAAAGTTTTCGACTGGGCTACAGAAAATAACGTGATGTTTAACAGTGATAAATTCCAGGTACTAAGATACAGTAAAATTGAGAACCTTAAACTTAATACAGGGTACAAAACACAATCTAATTTGCCCATAGTAGGAAAGAAACATGTAAAGGATTTGGGAATAATGATGTCTGATGACCTAAATTTTAGGGAGCATAACCAAGCAAATATTGCGGCAGCCAGAAAAATGATCGGATGGATTACGAGAACTTTCAAATCCAGGGATCCCATCACAATGGTTGTACTCTTCAAATCACTTGTGCTGTCCCATCTTGAGTACTGCTCAGTACTCACTTCCCCATTTAGAGCAGGAGAGATTGCTGAAATAGAGGGAGTACAGAAAACATATACGGGATACATGAACGAGATAAAGCATCTAAATTATTGGGATCGTCTCAATGCTCTCCGAATGTACTCACTACAAAGACGATGGGAGAAATATCATATAATATACAAGTGGGAAAATACTGGAGGGCCAGGTCCCAAATCTGCACAGTAAAATAACAACATACTGGAGTGAACAATATGGTAGAAAATGCAGAGTACTGTACAACCAGTGAAGAGCAGGGGTGCCATAGGCACAATTAGAGAGAACTATATAAACATCAGAGGTCCATGGTTGTTCAACATCCCCCCAGCGAGCATAAGAAATATTGCCGGAACAACCGTGGACATCTTCAAGAGGAAACTAGATAGTTTCCTCCAACGAGTGCTGGACCAACCGGGCTGCGATGGGTATGTGGGCCTGTGGGCTGCTGCAAGCAACAGCCTAGTGGATCAAACTCTCACAAGTCAAACCTGGCCTCGGGCCGGGCTTGGGGAGTAGAATAACCCCCAGAACCCCATCAACCAGGTATCAACTAGGTGTTTATGGATGAATAAATCATCAGGACGAGTAGAATTAACATGACCGAGATTAAAATACTTAGTCCATGTAGCAGGACCAAACAAAGCTTGGAAGGTATTAGAACCGGAAGGAATCGTGTGAGTGTGACTGTGGAGAGGATGGCACCGAGCACCCCCAGTAAGAGGGGGGGGTAAAAGGTGCAGTTGTTACAATGAGAGATGAAGCCACTCCATGTGATGAGGTGGTCATCACTGGGGGCTTGGGGCTCAACCCTGCCACAGAGGTAGAAGGGGAGCAGAGATAGTTGGGACTGGTAGACCAAGCTCTCACAAGTCAAGCCTGGCCTCGGAGACTAGAAGAACACCCAAAACACCATCAAGCAGGGAAAGTCCGAAGCTGCTTGGTCTGGGACCAAAGTAGCAGGGGGCTACAGAGCCCGGCTTTCCATCACAGTCCGACTCGGGGGCCTGGTCTCCCACCCCACATCTGAGAACTTAAAAATAAGGGTCAGATATCAGCATGTAAATGAACAGGTAATCATTTCATCAACAAACAAGCCCCCATACCCACCATGGCGACACAATTCGAGGATAGGACACTCGATAAGACGTGGGCCTTCCCCAGGGGTATATCGTGGATATATGCCCAGCAATCACATGTACCACTTTAAGAACCATCAGTCCGTCAAGATTGGGCTCAGCAACAAAGAAAAAGAGTGACAATAAAAGTGTCCCTTTGCTCAACAATTTCGGGTACCACAGTTTTACTTGCGAGAGACTGTGCCTCACCTAACACCCAGTGTCAAAACAGAAGATGACATCTAAAAGAATGATCAAGAATAGCAAAAAGTCGCTGGGAAATAGCAATTAAAAAGGAGACTTGGGAAGGAGAAATTAAACTTAGTAGGAAAAAGCATTCAGCACAATTAGTGAAGAAGGCAGCAGGAGCATAAGGCTTCAAAAGGACAGAGGACACTGTCCCATGGAGCATCACACTCTAGCATCCGCCAACCAAGCCCCCTCACGATGGCAACGGGCTGGAAAGGGAGGGAGAGATGAAAAAGACGAGAGGGTGAAGATTACTGCCCGGTGAGACACCAGTGTTTATGGGTAGAGTGGGAAAATTGGAATTATTCACAGAGACATACTGGAGCCTGTCACTGAGGTAAGATTATAGGTATTGGAGGGAGTGATCTCTTACTCCGTAATGTTGCAATTTAAGAAAGTTAATGTGTTTACAATGTCAAAACGTCTTATGTAGGTCAACAAATAAATGAATAAGTTTTCCAAGGGCTGCATAAATGAAATTAATCATACTAACTGGGCATGATTGGTCCTTTTTTGGGCCTGAAGCCATTATGGGAAGAACTAAGTATAAATAGGAGTAAGGCTGCGTGTAAATTAACTTTAAAATAATTTAGACAAAATCGGCAGAATTGATATTGGTCTATAATTGTTGACTTCAGTGAGATTGCTGATTTTATGGACTAAGGTTACTCTTGCTTTTTTTCTCAAAATATCAGGAAAGGTTTAGAGTTCAAATAATTTGTTGTAGAGCAATGCAATGGCTGGAGCTAAAAATCTAGAGGCTTTTTTTGTAAATTAGGGGTGGTATCTCAACATACAGTATCTATGCATGGGGTTCATTCATCCACTGCAAACTACCTCAAACCCATCATCACCCAACAAAAATCTGCTATCAGAACAATAAAACTGTCTTCAAACAACACCCAACCTCTGTTTAAATCCCTGAACATGCTACATATACACTCGCTCTACACATTCTCTTATGCTATTTACAAGTACAAAACCTTGTTCCTAAATGCTAACCCTGATCTGAAACTCTCCATTGATAGACGTAATAGAACCCACAAGCAACACAACATAAATATCTCTGATATAATTTTTTTTATATAAATTGACAGTCAGGATAATATAATTGCCATTCAGACTAATATAACTTTGAATCAGGCTTTTTCACCCACAGGGTTATTGATCAATGGAACTGCCGACCCACCAAACCCATAACTGCCAAAACTGTGCTGAATTTCAAAATATACCTGGAAAAAATCATGAAGGCAAACTGGGAGGGGGAAGGGAACCTTCAACAAGCCGACGACTTCCTGTTCTCATCGAGGCCACTTGGGTTAGTGGCCCTCAGGTAAATCGGGTAAAATATTATTCCCAGACAATTACAGCATAACCGGTAAAGTTAGGCTAGAGTAATAAATTTCTGGTAAATTTAGAGTGATAAATTTTTAGAATAATATAAATAAATTTCATATTAACTTGACTGACAGCTATAAATGCCAATCAGCCTTCAATATGCTCTTCGGTGAAATATTTATAATCAAGAATAGAACTCATAAATAGGCCTAAACAAAAAATAAAAAATGGACATCAGTTTGCATATGAATCTCCTGAGAAGATTCCTCGATTAATATACATTTCCTTACCAATCAAATAGTGTCACCTTAAGTACGTCTCAGATTGTCTTCTTCACCAACTCCAATGCTAAATAATATTACAACAAAAATGTCCATAACTTAGCTACAGAGTATATTACATTTTAAATAAATTTCCACAGGAAGCAAAAAAAGGAAGCACATTATTTACATAAATATGAAGAAAAACATTTAAAGCTTTGTTTTACCTTTGCTAAATTAAAGAGATATTTCTATACAGTACTTATAAGCAATTTTGAGTTTTCCTAGTGACAGCTTCTCTAGTTCTTGCTTGGTCATCTAACTTTCATAAAAGAACATTATAATAAAATATCTTCATATCTTTACCTTTTCATTGTGAAGTGTATTTCTCAAGCAAAATATAATTACCTCTGAAGAAGATCCAACTGACATTGTGATAGCACACTGTTAGATTAAAGGTAAGATAATATACCATTATGTGCCTCATTATCCTTCAACATTCTCTTAATTATCTTTCACACTCAAAGTGTTTAGCCTATTATCTGCATGTATCATCTTGTGCCTCTTCATATGTCCAGGACGACTAAATCTCTTCCCACACTCTGGACAATCGTGAGGTTTGTCACCTGAATGCACTAACATGTGCTGTATTATAGTTCCACGTACTCTAAATTTTTTGCCACACTCGGCACATTGAAAAGGTCTCTCATCCGCATGCACCATCCTGTGAGTCTTCATATTTCCACGCTGCCTGAATCTCTTCCCACACTCTGGACACGCATGAGGTTTCTCACCTGAATGCACCAACATGTGCCTTATTATAGTTCCACGTTCTCTAAATTTTTTGCCACACTCGGCACATTGAAAAGGTCTCTGATCCGCATGCACCATTCTGTGAGTCTTCATATATCCAAGCAGACTGAATCTCTTCCCACACTCTGGACACTCGTGAGGTTTATCACCTGAATGCACTAACATGTGAGTCGTCATACTTCCACGTTGACTGAATCTCTTCCCACACTCTGGACTTTCATGTGGTTTGTCACCTGAATGCACTAACATGTGAGTCTTCACATGTGCAGGACAGGTGAATACCTTCGGACACTGTGGACACTGGTGAGTCTTCATCTTCTTTATGACAGGTGCAGTTTGTGTGAAGGTTTTCTCCCCCGGATGTTGGGAGAAGCGTCAAGGCTTGAGTGTTGTTTCTTAGAGTTAGACTTGATGTGAGCACTTGGCGGTCAATGGTGGTGCTTCTTCTTTATGATAGATGCAGTTTGTGTCAAGGTTTTCCCTTAATGCTCGTGCTG
This sequence comes from Procambarus clarkii, assembly GCF_040958095.1. Taxonomy (NCBI): domain Eukaryota; kingdom Metazoa; phylum Arthropoda; class Malacostraca; order Decapoda; family Cambaridae; genus Procambarus; species Procambarus clarkii. Next base: position 265,354 of record NW_027189256.1, read on the forward strand.
GACATCACCGGTGGGCGCTACTAAAATGGCGGCGGTTGTTTACCCTCTCATCACCTGAGCGTTCCAATGTTTTTGTCTGGTTCCACATATCATTTTTCCAACCTCTTATTTTTGTTTATAGCTAGTCATTTAAAATTAACACTTGTATTTATTCTCATGTTTTTGAATCAAAGAATGTACTTGGAATTGTTTCTTTAAACATAATGCCACACGATTACACTTTTTGAAGGAAACAGCTCTCCCACTGGGATACAAGATACTCCTTACATTGACAACACTAATTTTTTTGCCATTTCGGACACTAGTTTTGGACGTTTCGCTTATGTGTACGTGTTCAATATTAAATCGACTATATAATGTTATTAATAATTAAATTATTATAAATTAAATAATTAAATTATTTATTATAAATAAATACTTAAAAAATGTATTATGTATGTTGTATTAAAAATTAAAAATACGGATGTACACTATTTCACTCGGAGATATTTGCATAATACGAATTATAATCTGAAAATATATACATATAACAATGTATAACCATGAATGAAAAATCAAACAGGAAATTACTTAGCACTTACGTGATAATCAATTCAATTTCTTTATTATGCACCCCATACCCATCCCGTGGGCGGTGGTGTAAAGGATTACAGAGGCATATAATCGGTTCAGGAACTGAACCCTCTAGTTCGTTTAGCTAAGCAAATAACTATGTTTGACGCTAGTTACAAAATTAACAATGTTGCAAACACATGTACACACCCTCATATATACATGTACATATATATATATACGTATACACATATACATACACATATACATACATATATATATATACGTATACACATATACATACACATACTAGATGAAAGACTATCAGATATAGAGGTGACAGCAGAGGAGGTAATGAAACAGTTGACAACTCTAGATGCAACTAAAGCAGTTGGACCAGACAAAGTATCACCGTGGATACTAAAAGAAGCAGCACAGGCCCTCAGCGTGCCTCTGGCAATGATCTTTAATGAGTCACTTATGTCAGGAGAATTGCCCAGTTGCTGGAAGAAGGCAAATGTCGTGCCGATCTTCAAGAAAGGAGATAGGGAGGAGGCACTTAACTACAGACCTGTATCACTGACAAGCATCCCCTGTAAAATACTGGAAAGAATAATTAGGCTGCGACTGGTTGCACACCTGGAGAACATTAGGTTTGTGAACAAACATCAACATGGGTTCTGGACAGGGAAATCGTGCCTAACAAACCTTCTGGAATTCTATGATAAAATAACGAGGATAAGACAGGACAGAGATGGTTGGGCAGACTGCATATTTCTGGACTGCCAAAAAGCCTTTGATACAGTACCGCACATGAGACTGCTGTTCAAGCTCGAGAGGCAGGCGGGGGTGGGGGGAAAGGTCCTAGAATGGATAAGGAACTACCTAACAGGAAGGAGCCAAAGAGTTACGGTAAGGGGCGAGAAGTCGGACTGGCGAACAGTAACAAGTGGAGTACCACAAGGATCGGTGCTGGGACCAATTCTATTTCTTGTATATGTTAACGACATGTTTACAGGCGTAGAGTCCTACATGTCGATGTTTGCGGATGATGCAAAGTTGATGAGAAGAGTTGTGACAGATGAGGATTGCAGGATCCTCCAAGAGGACCTGAACAGATTGCAGAGATGGTCAGAGAAATGGCTACTAGAATTCAACACGAGCAAATGTAAAGTTATGGAAATGGGACTAGGAGATAGGAGACCAAAGGGACAGTACACAATGAAGGGGAACAGCCTACCTGTAACGACGCGTGAAAGAGACCTGGGGGTGGACGTAACACCTAATCTATCTCCTGAGGCACATATTAATAGGATAACGACAGCAGCGTACTCTACACTGGCAAAAGTTAGAACATCATTCAGAAACCTAAGTAAGGAGGCATTTAGGGCGCTTTACACTGCCTACGTAAGGCCAGTCTTAGAGTATGCCGCCTCATCATGGAGTCCCCATCTGAAGAAACATATAATGAAACTGGAAAAGGTTCAGAGGTTTGCAACGAGACTCGTCCCAGAGCTACGAGGGATGGGGTATGAAGAGCGCCTGAGGGAATTGTGCCTTACGACACTAGAAAGAAGAAGGGAGAGGGGGGACATGATAGGAACGTATAAGATACTCAGAGGAATTGACAGAGTGGACATAGACGAAATGTTCACACGGAATAGTAACAGAACGAGAGGACATGGATGGAAGCTTGAAACTCAGATGAGTCACAGAGATGTTAGGAAGTTTTCTTTTAGCGTGAGAGTAGTGGGGAAATGGAATGCACTTCAGGAACAGGTTGTGGAAGCAAATACTATTCATAATTTTAAAACCAGGTATGATAGGGAAATAGGACAGGAGTCATTGCTGTAAACAACCGATGCTCGAAAGGCGGGATCCAAGAGTCAATGCTCGATCCTGCAGACACAACTAGGTGAGTACATATCTAATCACCCACACAAATACACACATCAATAATCTTTGTGTCACAAGTGACACAAAGAGGTGTCACAAGTGACATTACAAGAGGCTCACAACAGTCACTATACAAGGCACTTTACATCTATAGTGAGTCACACAGTTACTAGTCTTGCTGCACACCCACCCAACTGGGTGGCAGCTTTACAGTCATGTGCATGCATTACCTACAGTAAGCAAATTTTGGATACTTCGCTAAAATTTCGGGAAGCACATCATTATGAATGAAGTACTTACACATTTCTTGGACACTATTAATGGTGTTTTTCTGACCAGGGGGAGAAAGATACTGGCAGTATGGGGCGTTAAAGTTTATTGAAGATTAAATTCTGCAGAACATGTAAATATATAAAGTTCAAATATATAAAGTAAGTAATTATATAAAGTTTATATTAAACACGGTTTATATTATAGACTTATAACAAAGTTGATATTATATTAAACTTAATATTGAACATGTTGAACGTTCATGAATTATTTACTTTATATATTTTAATATAAACGTTATATATTTACTTAATTTATATATTTGAAACTTTATATATTTACATGTTCAATATTAAGTTTAATATAATATAAACTTTGTTATAAGTCTATAATATAAACCGTGTTTAATATAAACTTTATATAATTACTTACTTTATATATTTGAACTTTATATATTTACATGTTCTGCAGAATTTAATCTTCAATAAATTTAAAGCCCCATACTGCCAGTATCTTTCTCCCCCTGATCAGAAAATGGTCACTGCTTGATCGCAAGCGGGGATATTTCTGATGGGGGAGAGAGAAACATTTGCGCAGCGCGTCCCACGGCGTTGCGCGGGCAGTCTGGGGCCGTATAAATACGGGCGCACAGAGGGGCTCTGCCTTCACTCCGCCTGCCCCCGCCGCTGCCCTCGCAAACTACTATGCAAGGCCCGATTTGAATAATAAGAAAAGTTTTCATGAATTGTTTTTCGACTACCTAACCTACCTAACCTAACCTAACCTAACTTTTTCTGCTACCTAACCTAACCTAACCTATAAAGATAGGTTAGGTTAGGTAGGGTTGGTTAGGTTTGGTCATATATCTACGTTAATTTTAACTCCAATAAAAAAAATGATCTCATATATAATGAAATGGGTAGCTTTATCATTTCATAAGAAAAAAAAAATAGAGAAAATATATTAATTCAGGAAAACTTGGCTTATTAGGCAAATCGGGCCTTGCATAGTAGGCTGAGAAGTGCGTTCTGGCTACTAGGTACGACATATATATATATATATATATATATATATATATATATATATATATATATATATATATATATATATATATATATATATATATATATATATATATATATACCAAAATAGGGGTGGTAGGAGAAGAAAATATCAAAATGTTCAGTGAGGATCCACAAGGTCTTCTCTGAGTACTCTTTATTTTCTTCTCCGAGGCTATGGGTTCCTACACTTGCACCAGAGGTGGTACGTACCCCTTCTATATATATATATATATATATATATATATATATATATATATATATATATATATATATATATATATATATATATATATATATATATATATATATATATATATATATATATATATATATATATATTAAATATGACCGAAAAAGTAAGATTAATAATTCTAACACGAATTTTCTCAATCTTTCGTACATTTCTTTTCACTGTTGGAGGTAAATCAAAAATCAATTCTCCAAAATTCATTTTTATTTCTAGTCTGACGCGACACGAGCGCGTTTCGTAAAACTTATTACATTTTCAAAGACTTTAGTTTACAAATACACAACTGAATAGAACTTACGCATCTCCGATTTTATATCTACATTTGAGTGAGGTGGATGGGGTGAGGTGGCATTAATAGGGTATTAATTTCATCAACACAAGACAGAACAAGGGGTGGCATTAATAGGGTATTAATTTCATCAACACAAGACAGAACACGAAACAATGGGTATTGAATAGAAGTGTTTGTAGAAAGCTGCCACCTCTTGTTCTGTCTTGTGTTGATGAAATTAATACCCTATTAATGCCACCTCACCCCATCCACCTCACTCAAATGTAGATATAAAATCGGAGATGCGTAAGTTTAATAATGCCCCATGGCATTAATAGGGTATTAATTTCATCAACACAAGACAGAACAAGAGGTGGCATTAATAGGGTATTAATTTCATCAACACAAGACAGAACACGAAACAATGGGTATTGAATTGAAGTGTTTGTAGAAAGCTTCCTACAAACACTTCTATTCAATACCCATTGTTTCGTGTTCTGTCTTGTGTTGATGAAATTAATACCCTATTAATGCCACCTCTTGTTCTGTCTTGTGTTGATGAAATTAATACCCTATTAATGCCACCTCACCCCATCCACCTCACTCAAATGTAGATATAAAATCGGAGATACGTAAGTTCTATTCAGTTGTGTATTTGTAAACTAAAGTCTTTGAAAATGTAATAAGTTTTACGAAACGCGCTCGTGTCGTGTCAGACTAGAAATAAAAATGAATTTTGGAGAATTGATTTTTGATTTACCTCTAACAGTGAAAAGAAATGTACGAAAGATTGAGAAAATTCGTGTTAGAATTATTAATCTTACTTTTTCGGTCATATTTAATAATATATGTCTACAGGAAAGACTGCTACCAAAATATACTATATATATTATATAAAAAAATATACTATATATATATATATATATATATATATATATATATATATATATATATATATATATATATATATATATATATATATATATATATATATATATATATATATATATATATGTATATATATATATATCAAACTGAAAACTCACACCCCAGAAGTGACTCGAACCCATACTCCCAGAAGCAACGCAACTGGTATGTACAAGACGCCTTAATCCACTTGACCATCACGACCGGACATAATGAGGTGATAGCCGAGGCTATATGAACCACCCCACCGCCGGCACTCGGATAGTTATCTTGGGCATAGCATTTTACCAAATCACCTCATTCTTTGGGGCACACGTGAGGAACACAAATGCGAACAAGCCTGAATGGTCCCCAGGACATATGCAACTGAAAACTCACACCCCAGAAGTGACTCGAACCCATACTCCCAGAAGCAACGCAACTGGTATGTACAAAACGCCTTAATCCACTTGACCATCACGACCGGACATAATGAGGTGATAGCCGAGGCTATATGAACCACCCCACCGCCGGCACTCGGATAGTTATCTTGGGCATAGCATTTTACCAAATCACCTCATTCTTTGGGGCACACGTGAGGAACACAAATGCGAACAAGCCTGAATGGTCCCCAGGACATATGCAACTGAAAACTCACACCCCAGAAGTGACTCGAACCCATACTCCCAGAAGCAACGCAACTGGTATGTACAAGACGCCTTAATCCACTTGACCATCACGACCGGACATAATGAGGTGATAGCCGAGGCTATATGAACCACCCCACCGCCGGCACTCGGATAGTTATCTTGGGCATAGCATTTTACCAAATCACCTCATTCTTTGGGGCACACGTGAGGAACACAAATGCGAACAAGCCTGAATGGTCCCCAGGACATATGCAACTGAAAACTCACACCCCAGAAGTGACTCGAACCCATACTCCCAGAAGCAACGCAACTGGTATGTACAAGACGCCTTAATCCACTTGACCATCACGACCGGACATAATGAGGTGATAGCCGAGGCTATATGAACCACCCCACCGCCGGCACTCGGATAGTTATCTTGGGCATAGCATTTTACCAAATCACCTCATTCTTTGGGGCACACGTGAGGAACACAAATGCGAACAAGCCTGAATGGTCCCCAGGACATATGCAACTGAAAACTCACACCCCAGAAGTGACTCGAACCCATACTCCCAGAAGCAACGCAACTGGTATGTACAAGACGCCTTAATCCACTTGACCATCACGACCGGACATAATGAGGTGATAGCCGAGGCTATATGAACCACCCCACCGCCGGCACTCGGATAGTTATCTTGGGCATAGCATTTTACCAAATCACCTCATTCTTTGGGGCACACGTGAGGAACACAAATGCGAACAAGCCTGAATGGTCCCCAGGACATATGCAACTGAAAACTCACACCCCAGAAGTGACTCGAACCCATACTCCCAGAAGCAACGCAACTGGTATGTACAAGACGCCTTAATCCACTTGACCATCACGACCGGACATAATGAGGTGATAGCCGAGGCTATCTTGTACATACCAGTTGCGTTGCTTCTGGGAGTATGGGTTCGAGTCACTTCTGGGGTGTGAGTTTTCAGTTGCATATGTCCTGGGGACCATTCAGGCTTGTTCGCATTTGTGTTCCTCACGTGTGCCCCAAAGAATGAGGTGATTTGGTAAAATGGTATGCCCAAGATAACTATCCGAGTGCCGGCGGTGGGGTGGTTCATATAGCCTCGGCTATCACCTAAATTGACCTAAAAAGACACCTAGAGAGAGAGTCAGTACTCCGATTTACACATGAAAATAGTGAAAATAACAGTCTGCCATTCTTGGATGTACTAATAACAAAAACAGGAACCTCTTTAAGCACCAACGTATATACCAAGCCCACCAACATAGGATTATGCCTGAACGGTAGAAGTGAGTGCCCCCAAAGATACAAAGCCAGTGTTCTCAATGCTTATATTCGTCGAGCGCTTACCCACTGCTCTGAATGGAGCAACGTGAGTAGAGAGTTTGAAAGAGTAACTCAGGTATTGGTGAACAACGGATATAGCAACGCGGAAATAAACGCTGCTATAAGAAGACACTTGGACCGTTGGTATAATTCAGAACCTAGAACAGAAACCACAACACCCCCAATAAAATTATATTACAAATCAACCATGCACAGTGAACATATAAAAGAGGAAAGAATAATGAAAGAAATAAAAGGAGGTCCGGAGCTAATGTGGAAGAATCATGTGGGAGGTCCGGAGCTAATGTGGAAGAATCATGTTACTATAATTGATAATAAAACCTAGAAACCTTGAGACACCCGTTAGTAACCACGACCTCCCTCTTCATATGAAGAAAGATTAACAAAGCTTAAGTTGCATTCACTGGAAAGGCGAAGAGTTAGGGGTGACATGATAGAGGTTTACAAGTGGATGAATGGACATAACCGGGGGGATATTAATAGGGTATTAAAAGTATCAACACAGGACAGAACACGAAACAATGGATATAAATTGGATAAGTTTAGATTTAGGAAAGACTTGGGTAAATACTGGTTCAGTAACAGGGTTGTTGATTTGTGGAACCAATTGCCGCGTAACATTGTGGAGGTGGGGTCCCTCGATTGTTTCAAGCACGGGTTGGACAAGTATATGAGTGGGATTGGGTGGTTATAGAATAGGAGCTGCCTCGTATGGGCCAATAGGCCTTCTGCAGTTACCTTTGTTCTTATGTTCTTATGTTCTTATAATCCGTAAAGGAGTAAAAAGCACTACTCCTAACCAAAACATAAACCTGATAATATTCTACAAAACCAAGAAGACTTCCGAACTCCTTATCAAAAACAGCCCGAAGCCGACGGAGAACCCTCTACAGCAGTCAAGCGTTGTATACATGTACACTTGCCCCCACGAAGGATGTAACCTTCAATGTAAGTACATAGGTATGACGTCGACCAAGCTGACGAGGCGTTTGACATGCCATCTTCAATCTGGTGCCCCTAGGAATCACATGAGACAAGCCCATGACATTACTCTAACAAGAGAAATGTTGAACAAGAATACTTGCATAATAGACAAAACCCAAGATTCAAGAAGATTACAAATTCTTGTGGCAATTCACATAAGAATAGAGCGACCTACCATCAACACCCAAATCACGGAACTATTTACTCTACCCACCATGAGAGTAAGGACAAGACAAGAACATATCGATGCCAACACAGAAGACAATGTCCAACATAACAGGCCAATTACACTGGATTAATCTTTGTGTTTAGATAGGAGATGCCTCGTATGGGCCAATAAGCCTTCTGCAGCCCCTATGTTTATCCCTTATGTATCCCCCCATGTTTTTCACCTTCATTGTATTATCACCTGACCTAATGCGGGTATAAAATCAACTAGTATTGTAAGATTGTTCACGCTGGGTGCAGTCGCACCTCCACAGATCTCCAGTATCATCTATTGATACTGGTGATGGCTCAAAAGGGCCACCACTTACGGGCTATTCATGCCCGTGCCACCTTTTGGGTGGCTTAATCTTCATCATCATCATCATCATCAACACACATCATACGCACCATCTGGTCACCACTTGGTCCGGGAGACATCTCCCGTCACGCAGGGTGCAGTCGCACCTCCACAGATCTCCAGTATCATCTATTGATACTGGTGATGGCTCAAAAGGGCTACCACTTACGAGCTATTCATGCCTGTGCCACCTTTTGGGTGGCTTCGTCTTCATCTTAACACATTCACAAGGGAGACATCTCCCGTCACGCAGGGTGCAGTCGCGCCTCCACAGATCTCCAGTATCATCTATTGATACTGGTGATGGCTCAAAAGGGCCACCACTTACGGACTATTCATGCCCGTGCCACCTTTTGGCTGGCTTAATCTTTATCAATCAATCAATCAGTTCTATTCCACCATCTGGTCACCATTTGGTCCGGGAGACATCTCCCGTCACGCGGGGTGCAGTCGCATCTCCACAGATCTCCAGTATCATCTATTGATACTGGTGATGGCTCAAAAGGGCCACCACTTACGAGCTATTCATGCCTGTGCCACCTTTTGGGTGGCTTCATCTTCATCTTAACACATTCACAAGGGAGACATCTCCCGTCATGCAGGGTGCATTCGCGCCTCCACGGATCTCCGGTGTCGGCTCTTGATGCTGGTAATGGCTTAGGGGGGCCACCACTTGCGGGCTGTTCGTGCCCGTGCCACCTTTTGGGTGGCTTGGTCTTCATCAATCAATCAATCATCATCAACACAAACGACGGGAGACATCTCCCGTCACGCAGGGTGCAGTCGCACCTCCACAGATCTCCAGTATCATCTATTGTTACTGGAAATGGCTCAAAAGGCCACCACTTATGGGCTATTCATGCCCAAGCCACCTTTTGGGTGGCTTAATCTTTCTCTCTCTCTCTTCCTCATCAACAGACCATTTGGTCCGGGAGACATCTCCCGTCACGCAGGGTGTTGTCGCACCACCACAGATCTCCAGTATCATCTATTGATACTTGTGATGGCTCAAAAGGGCCACCACTTACGAGCTACTCATGCCCATGCCACCTTTTGGGTGGCTTCATGTTCATCTTAACACATTCACGTGGGAGACATCTCCCGTCACGCAGGGTGCATTCGCACCTCCACTGATCTCCAGTATGAGCTCTTGATACTGGTAATGGCTCAAAAGGGCCACCACTTACGGGCTATTCATGCCCGTGCCACCTTTTGGGTGGCTTAATCTTCATCAATCAATAAGATTGTTCACTTGAGAATGAACCATGGAGGTTCGAAACGTCGTGCAAATTATACAAATAAGTGTAATACACTCTATAGTAAATCACTTCTTTTCTTCACCTTAAAAGTACGAAAATGAGTTTTGGAGAACTCCTATTCCAATTAAGCCCTGATGCTAAGAAAATAGTTAGAGGGATAGAAGCCCTAAACCAGAAAATAATAAATACAGAATATGCGGTCATATTCAATGAAACATGTTTGAAAGAAAACCTGCTGCCAGTATACACCAATATATATATATATATATATATATATATATATATATATATATATATATATATATATATATATATATATATATATATATATATATATATATATATATATATATACATATACAAAGCCAGTGCGTACAATTCAATTTCTTTCTTTATTATGCACCCCATACCCATCCCGTGGGCGGTGGTGTAAAGAATTACAGAGGCACATAATTGGTTCAGGAACTGAACTCTCTAGTTCGTTTAGCTAAGCAAATAACAATTTTGACGCTAGTTGCGAAATTATTAATGTTGTATACACATGTACTCACTCTCATACATACATTCCTCTACAGTAGACTGAAAGCTAAAGAGAGTTTAGGTTGTTATATTATCATAGCAATATGGAAGTTGTAGTGAAGGACCTGGTGACTCTAGTGGGAGCCCTGAGGACAGAGTTGGACTCTCTGCGGGAGGAGGTGCGTCAGCTTAAAAAACAACGAGAAGTAACGAAGGAGGAGACCAGCAGTAAAGGGACCTCGTCTTGGAGAGTTGCGAAAGACAGGGGCCTTAAGAAGACTTTGATAAAACCGCCTTCAAACGCCATAGCAACTTCAAATTCATTTGACGTTTTGGAGGACGAGTGCTGTGGAGAGACTGTGGATCGCGCAAAAGGGAAAGCAACGAAGAGAAAGGAAGCGCAGGCCCCTCAGAAAGTAAAGGAAGTACCTAAGCAAACATTAGTTGTGGGAGATTCCCAGATAAGGTATTTGGATAGAACGTTTTGTGCTAGAGATAGGGGGAACAGGTTAAGGGTTTGCTATCCCGGAGCTGGCATTGGTGATATTATAAACAACATGAATGATATTATGGCTGGTAATGGGAACAATCCCATTATTTGCATTAGCGTGGGAGGAAATGATGTTGGTCGAGTCAGGAGTGAGGAACTGATTCAGAGGTATAAAACAGCCATAGAGTTAGTTAGGAGCAAGGGAGGAATCCCGATCATATGTGGCATTCTTCCAAGAAAGGGAGTGGGAAATGAATGGATATCGAGGGCACTTGGTGTCAATTGCCGGCTGGAAAGATATTGCAAATCAAATGCAATATCTTTCATAGACAACTGGGAACACTTCTATGGAAGAAATGAAATGTATGCTCGTGATGGGGTGCATCTATCAAGAGCTGGGGTTGTTGCTGTTGCGAACTCGCTAGAAGAAGTGGTTAGAGGTGTTTGTTTGGGTTTAAACTGTTAGTAGATAGAGGTATGAGAATAGATTTGGAGGAAGGAGGTAATAAAAGTATGTGTTTGTGGGAGAAAGGAATTGGCAAAACGATCAGGGAAAGAGAAGGTCCGCAAAATAACAATTCACTTAGGGTATATTACACTAACAGTAGAAGTCTAAGAAATAAAATTAACGAATTAAATGCTCTTGTCTGCACAGAAAAAATAGATATTATTGCACTTACCGAAACGTGGATGAATGTAGAAAATAGAGAACTATTAGCTGAATATCAAATATATGGATTTAAACTATTTCACACAGATAGATATATTAGACGAGGAGGTGGAGTTGCCATATATGTTAGGGACAATTTGAAATGTAGTCTCAAAAAGGGAATCAAAACAGAGCCACACACAGAAACTATTTGGATTGAATTAAACGAAAAAGCTAATAATATTATAATAGGAGTAATATATAGGCCACCAAATTTAGACAGAATGGAAGCAAAGCATCTATGGGATGAAATATCTAGAGCATCTAGATCTAACAGTATTTATGTCATGGGTGACTTTAATTTTAGCGGAATAAACTGGTTGAACAAAACAGGGAATAGTGAAGCAGAAGATTTTCTAGAATTAATTGACGATTGCTTTCTTACGCAACACATTAAGGAACCAACACGGGAAAATAATATTTTAGATTTAGTGTTAACTAACAGGGAAACGCAAATTAATGACATCGAAATAGGGAGTGAGCTAGGGAGCAGTGATCACAAAGAAATCAGATTTAGCATAGAATGGAATAGACCAGTAGGAGAAAATTCTATTAAAGTGCCAGATTTTCGAAAAGCTGATTTTAATAGCCTAAGAAATTTTTTGGGTCAAATTGATTGGAAAGGCTTGGGTATGGGGTGTGGGCCGGTCTTGGAGCGAGACATGAACCCAGCGATAGGTGACTTAAATGGGGATTTCGATGTGGATTCAATATATAACTTATTTAAGAATATTCTAAACAAAGCACAGGAACGTAGTATACCATACAAATTGAATAGATCGTATACTAATGACCCAAAGTGGATAACAAAGAATTTGAAGAACCTTATAGGTAAAAAGAGAGCTTGGTACAAAAGGATTAAAAATGGGGAGGTCACTTTAGAACAGGAATTCGTACAACTGGTTAGAAATGTTAAAAAAGAGATAAGGAAAGCAAAAAGAAACTACCCAGCAAACACAGAACGTTTGTGGACGTTTTTAAATGGTTCCACAAAGGTAATACTGTAACTTTTGACATAAATACGTATATCTGATGTTCTTAAAACCAAAGGATATAACTAAAAACATATATTCTTGAGACACAGTTTTTTAAGATTTATGTAAAAATTTAAAAATAATAGTGAATGCTATGGTATTATAATGTTTTCATGCTTTATATTTAAGAATAAATAATTTTCAGTCAACATTTAGTTTTTTTTGTTTACTTTCTGTAAAGCTATCCAATTTACGTTCTTATAACATAAATATAACATTTATATGACGTCAGTATAACGTTATTTACACGACATCATTACGTTATTATGATGTTATATTAACGTATAATTCCTGTGTGAAAACCAGAATATATATTGAACTTTATGTTTTAAACCTTGTAAAGTTATCATAAAACTTGGAATAAGACGGTAAGCATGCTTTACTTATGAAAATATACAAACAAATCAACAAAAACATTTTAACATAAAAAACATAAACATAACATAAATTAATTGCATGCATGGGAGTTAACTGGAACTGTAATATTGCATACATGAACCTTAAGGTACAAACCCAGTGTATTTACTCATGCAGTTCTTTCCTAAATCTAAATTTTTCCAATTTTTACACTTTGTTTCGAGTTCTGTCTTGTGTTGCTACTTTTAATACCCCATTAATGTCCCCTTTGTTATGTCCATTCATCCCATTGTGCACCTCTACCATATGTCACTCCTAATTCTTTGCTTTTCTAGAGAATGTAATATAAGCTTTGACAATCTTTCTTCATATGACAGGTTAACAGGTAGAACAAAGATTACCATTTATATATGGATAACTATTATAAGTCGGTTTGAATGAGTGAATTGCTGCTTGAAGATAGGTATATACACCTGTGGTACTATCAGATTGCATCGTGGTGAGCCTAAAACCCTTCAGATCCAAGCAAAGGGTAAAATGCCAGCAGATACAATTGCGAACACATTGATACCAAAATGAAAGGCATATGACGAGAATTGAGGTAACCAAAGTGAAAAGAGTGTTCACATTACATTGCACTAGAGTGCTCCCGGGTTACTTTCTCTCACTTTCTCTGTTTTGTGCGGATGGTACACCTTGCTTTTGGAGTTTATATGCATTTAAACCTGTAGATAATTCTATTGCTAACACATTGATACCAAAATGAAAGACCTAGGATGACAATTGGGGTGACCAAAATGAAAAGAGTGTATACATTTTATCGCTCTTGTGCGCTCCCTGGTAACACACTCTCGCTTACTCTGTTTGTTGCGGATGGTAAGCCGGGCTTTTGGAGTTTATATGCCTTTAGTCCTGTAGAGAATTCTATTGCGAACACATTGATGCCAAATTGAAAAAACTAGGATGAGAATTGAGGTAACAAAGTTGAAAAGGGTATACACTTTTCAGTATTATCACGCTCTCTAATGTAATGAGAGTTGCCTGAGGGTGGCTCAGCTTTCTTTTTCTGGTACCCTTGGCCTACATTCATCTTGTCGGCGGGTGGAGCGCGCTGCTGTCTTTGACATTATATGCACATAGTTCTGTTGGGAATTCTATTGCGAACGCATTGATACCAAAATGAAAGACATAGGACGAGAATTAAGGTGACAAAGTTGAAAAGAGTATACACTTTTCAGTATTTCCGCGCACTACCAGGGAATGTCCAAACAAAAATGGAGAGTGGAGGGGTAACTTGCCCAAAACGCGAAAGTGTTTGGGGAGATTAACTTTCGTTCAATACTATTATGCAAAAGGAGCCACACATCTATGGTTCATCCAATAAAATCAGCAGACTTCTAGATGTTACTACTGCTCGGCTTAGACTCGGTTACAAGTATTTCTGGGAATTCTCATTATCTGAAGATGTAGACCTGACCAAATGTTAACTGTCAACAAAATTATTTGCACACCCCTTCGTCACTATGTGATAGTGAATTCAGAGACAATTCTATAACCAATGTACCAACGATGTGTCAATATTTCATTCAAAATGATCTGGTACCAGAAATTTTAGCCAAATATCCCCAGTTTGCTAACTGTAAGTAGTAACTAAGTGATTGTAACCTATCCACCGCTGCCCACTGGATGGGGAGCGGTGTGCAGGACAAACATATCAATTGTGACACTAGCTCTCCACATATGTCAGTTGCTTAATTTAGAAACTGTACTTGTGATCGATCTCGAACCTATTGTTGATGTGACGACTTATACTGAATTTTGTAACTAGCTCATCAAGATTGTAACTTGCTTAGCTAAATGAATTGTTGGGTTCAGTCCCTGAGCCCATTATGTGCCTCTGCAACCCTTTCCACTACCGCCCACAAGATGGGTATGGGGTGCATAATAAATGAACTAAACTAACTTTAAGGCATCCTGAAAGAAAGCTTGGAGGGCTTGAAAAATTGCAGAACGAAGCCTTGAGGATAATCCTTGGGTGCCCTCGTACCACAAAGATACTTAATATGAGAAAGGAACTTAATATTCCGAGCGTTGTTTATCGTGTTACTGAAAATAACTGTCAAATTGGTATAAAAATGCTTAGGCTAGCTCATCCTAACCGTTGCACAGAAGCCCTCCAGAATTTCTTTATTGAATGTAAACATTGTTTCAAATAGATAAATAAAATTGGAACTGAACTCAGAAAGTATCAGATTTATAATTTGTACCAAGAGAGACAACAATAGCACTTTCCTGCACTGTAGGAAATTACACCCTTTTCAATTTTAATCCCTCCCTTTCCATCAAAGGAGCAAATTAGAGATCAGTCCCAGCTTTGTCTTGAGGCAAAGCTCAACGTCTTAAGCCATATTGATGCTCTGTCCACAGAGCATTCTCTCTCTCAAATCATATACACTGAAGGTTTCCTACAGCGCCTAACGGGTGCAGCTGGAAGTGCAGTTGTCCTGGCAATAGGATATGACTTATATTTTGAGTGGGGAGTCCGTATAAACAACTGGGCCTCTACCCTTCAGACTGAACTATTTGCCTTGCTCCTTGCACTGAAATGTGTACAAGTATCCAAACTTGATACATTAGTTGTAAGTGACTCTTTATCATCCTTAATTGCTCTCAACTCTTTAAGACATAACTGTAACATGCTTGTGTCTGAAGCTAGACACAAATACAATAACAACTTGAGGAACCTTATGATAAACAATAATCTCAACAAAAATCACATAGTTCTCAGAGGTGATTTCAATATTGACCTAGGGCTACAAAATAACCCTCAAGTAGACTGTTTCCTCAACAGCATGAATTCCTGTATGCTCATCCCCGCAATCACCAGGCCCACCCGAGTCACTCAAACATCTGCGACTACCCTGGATCACTGATGGACCAACATAACAGCTCCTCTTACATCAAGTATAATCACTGACAGAACAACTGACCACTATCCTACCTTCCTTGTAGCGAACATGGCCATAACACCACCAGGTAACAAGAAAATTACCTTTAGGTTACAATGTGAAGCGGCAATAGGCAATCTCACAAATGCCCTCCACAATGTAAACTGGGAATCTAAATTTATCAATACACAGGATAATAATTCGTTAACTAGCCTCTTTCCAAAATTTAAAGCCTTTACAATACTTATTGTCCTCTCCTCACCAAGCAAGTAACTGGCAAAAAGGTTAAATAATCCCTGGCTCACTAATGGCATACTTAAAGCAATCGACAAGAAACATGAATATAAAAAAAAAACTTAGGATTGGCCTAGTTGGAAAAGAAGTAGTTAAGAGGTACTCATCAGTGCTTACCAGTATAATAAGAGCAAAGCGTTCCTATTACGAGAATAGATTCAAAGAAGCAAAAGGCAACATAAAAAGCACATGGAGAGCCATCTCTACCATCCTAGGAGCTAAACAACATTCACATAATAAGATAAAAATCTCCAAGGATGGTTATACACCTGCAACAGATCTTGAAACAGCAACTGAATTTAATAGCTTCTTTTCATCGTTTGGTGCTCACCTTGCCCGAAAAATCCCAGAGACTCAGACATATGTTACCACATATCTTTCACGCAGCTATCCAAACTCTCTTCTCCTCTCTCCGGTCAGCCCTACAGATGTTGTGTCCATCATTCACTCGCTAAAAACCAAAGCTGGGAACATTAGTGAAATACCATCGATGGTACACAGGCGTGCCTCCCATGCCCTTGCACCATCCATAGCACTGCTGTTCAACAAATCCCTAGAGTGTCATACCTTCCCTGATATCCTTAAAAAAGCAAGAGTAACGCCAGTTCATAAAGGAGGTAACACGGCAGACATAAATAATTACAGACCCATATCGAATCTACCTATATTATCAAAATTATTTTTTTTTTTTTTACAAACAGCTCTTCTCCAATCTTGTAAAATTCAATATACTAAGTCCCTGTCAGTTTGGCTTCCGCTCCCAAAAGAGTACCAATGATGCTATTGTTAGTCTGCTTGACTTAATCTTCTCAGCCCTTGACAAAAGTGAGTTTCCAATTGAACTCTTCATCGGCCTGAGAAAGGCCTTTGATACTGTTAACCATAACTACCTCTTACTTAAATTCCACCATTATGGAATCCGTGGCCTTGCCCTAAACTATATCCGATCCTATCTTAGTAACAGACACCAATATGAAGCCATCAATGATATAACCTCTCCCACTCTACCACTTACCGTAAAGGTGCCACAGAGCAGCATCCTAGGACCCTCCTGTTTCTTATATACATCAATGATCTCCCTAATGTCTCTAACATACTTAAACCTATATTGTTGGCTGATGATACTACTCATCTACTCTGACCCCAACCCACTCCTGTTAAATAATGTTGTAAACAATTAATTAAAAAAAGTCTACTTGTGGATGTCAACCAACAAACCTCACACAAAACATAGAAAAGACCTACTATATCTTATTTGGAAACAAATCAACAAATGCAATTCAGCTTCAGATAGATAATGTAAACATTAGCAATAAAAATGATGGAAAGTTTCTTAGCCTATACTTAGACAAGAGACTCAACTTCCGCACCCATATACAACACATAACTAAAAAGGTTTCTAAAACAGTTGGTATACTGTTTAAGATCAGATATTATGTACCCTACTCTGCTCTCCTCTCACTCTATTATGCACTTATCTATCCCTATCATTCTTATGGCGTTTGTGCTTGGGGTTCAACCTCTGCAAACTACCTCAAGCCCATCATCATCCAGTAAAAATCTGCTATCAGGACAATAACTAACTCTACCTTCAGACAACACACAGCTCCCTTGTTCAAATCCTTAAACATGCTAAACAAATTCACTCCATACATTCTCCTGTGTAAATTACGTTTATAAAGCCCTTTTTCTAACTGCAAACCCTGTTCTGAAACTCTTCCTGGACAGATGTAATAGAACACATGGCCACGTCCCCACCAGACATAAATATCTCTTTGATATCCCCAGAGTCAAACTTAATCTATGTAAACACTCTATGTAAATAAAGGGACCTAGTCTATGGAACTCACTCCCTTATAATGATTTGAAAAGCTGTCCAACTTCTGCCATATTCAAAAATAAAACCAAAAAGTACCTGTAGTACTTTTTAAGTACGAGGGAGTAATGCGCAAAGCGTCCCTCACCTGTGACGTCACAGCGTCATCTGACGCCATATCAACACATCGGCCATTTTGTCGTCAGTTCAGTCATGGCGAGGACTAACCCTTCATGCAAACTGCACCTACTATCAAGAAGAAGAAGATTTTGTGTTCCACCGATAGTATTATCGTAAGTAAGCACTTATATTTTATATTTTATTAAATTAATTGATTCTATTTTTCTGTAATAAAGGTCCAAAGGGTTGTTAAGGAACAAGGGTGTAGCGATACCGACGCTCAGTGCGCTCAACTCACACCAAAGTATCACCTGTGTAGCTTCTGTAATTAGTGTTAATTAGTTATGCTATAAGATAATGAAGCGAGTATAAGATTAACTCGCTACAAGGGTACTGTGTTGGGAGGTGAGGGCTGTTACTGGTGTCTGTGGGGATGTGAGGACTTGTACCAACCACTATCACCACCAGTACCTTGTCTTGCATCCTGCTTAGTATTCCTATTGAGATATGAAGTATTATTGCATTCATATAATTATTCATTCATTGTCATTACTATTTTTATGGGCTATGTTCTGTTACCCTAATGCTTTTTACCCCTGAGCATGTCCATTTACTCTCCAGCCCTTCACAAGCCACTGCTGCACCCCCTCCATGCCCATACTTACTGTGCTTATTCTTACAGGACTGCACTGCATTATGTGGTGCTCACTGCCTGGACACCTTGATACATGCATTATAGGGTTCTGGTAGTTGTTCTACTCACCAAGCCCTTCCAAGGCCAGGCTTGACATGTGAGAGCTTGGTCCAACAGGCTGTTGCTTGGACAGGCCCCTCAGGCCCACATATCCACCACAGCCTTGTTTGTCCGGCACTTCAAAATCAAATGTTTATTTACGTAAGGTACATACATATTTTTAGGTAAGGTACTCTTTATTTGGGTAAATTTATCTTCGTAGTATTTAGCTTTGGCTCGTCTAATTATCTTGGATAGCAATAACGAGTAATTCTTTGAGAATTCTTTGGAGACAATTCCTAACCTATACTTCTCCCAACCTATACTTCTTCTCAAGGTCATCTTCACTTCTTGAAGATGTTCAGGTTTTCTCTTGAAGATGTCGACGGTTGTTCCAGCAATACTGTATTTCTTTTATTGCTGAAAACCTGTTTTCAGCCATAAAAAAATAATCCTGAATCCAGAAAAAAATCCCTTTTGTATCGTCTGGAAATTTTCAAATATTGCTGATCAAACCTGAGTCTAAATTATTTGTATATATTATGAATTACAGAGGTCCCAGGACAAGGTTTTTAGGCACTCCACTTACATTTTCCCACTCTGACTTAACCCCCATTTATACAAACTCAGTCTTATCTTTTAGCTAATAATTTATTGTACACACCATACTCAGCCTGTGTAGGGTAGTTTATTGTGCATGTGTAGTATATATATTTGTGTAGTATATTTGGTATATTTAATGCCTCTAACCTCTCCTCGTAGTTCTTGTCCTTCAGTTCTGGGAGCCACTTAGTAGCATGTCTTTGCACCTTTTCCAGTTTGTTTATGTGCTTCTTAAGATATGGGCACCATACAACCGCTGCATATTCCAACTTTGGTCTAACAAAAGTCGTGAACAATTTCTTGAGTATTTCGCCATCCATGCATTTAAAAGCTCTGAATATTATCCTTTACCTGCAATTGGTTGTTGCTGTATTTATAGAATATGATTTGTTCTACTTTACATTTGTTTGTTCCTTTTTTTCAAAATTTCTTTCTGCCTCTCTCCTCACTGCCGTGTAGTTGTTTCTCTTTGTATTACTGGTATGTTTGGGGGTTTGGCCTCTTCGTATATTGATTCCATTTTTGTGTCTTTTGGTCTCTGTCCGTCTTGAAATTTCAGTTGAACAAATCCTGTTTCCTAGTTCTGCATCTTTGTTTTGGTATAAATGTTTTTGTTCCTTTATCATATATTTCACAAAATTGACATACTGTGCATTAATTCATCTCAATTACTTCCTTTCCTAACAGCAAGCCTTTCCAGTAAAATTCTTTGAATTCTTTTCTGACTTCTGGCCTAATGTTTGTTTTATCCTAATGTGTATGATGCCTAGCGTGTGTCTGGTGCCTGTTGTGTTAAACCGAAGATAAATGCATAAGTATAGGTCAGTAATTTCTCCAGCTTTGAAAGGGGCTTTCATTATGCAGCAGTATTCCACTCTAGAGAGCACTAGCGTCTTGAAAACTATCATCATCGGTATAGCATCTCTAGTGTGAAAAGTTCTTGTTATCTATCCTGTCATTTTTCTTGCAGTTGTGACGGCTACTTTATTGTGTTCTTTAAATGTAAGGCCTTCTGACATCAGTACACCCAAATCCTTTACGTTGCTTTTCCGTTCAATGTTATGATTTGACTGAGTTTTGTAAGTGGTTTCCGTTTTTATATTTTTTATTTTTTCCGTAGCGCATGAGCTGAAACTTATGTTCGTTAATCACCATGTTATTTTCTGTAGCCCATAGAAAGACCTGATTTACATCTGATTGGAGGTTTGCCGTGTCCTCTATGTTGCCTACTCTCGTGAAGATTCTAGTGTCATCTGCAAAGAATGATCAAGTACTATAGGTTGTGTCCTTGTCTATGTCCGATATGAGGATGAGAAAAAGTATTGGAGCAAGCACAGTACGCTTGGGGACTGAGCTCTTTACGGTTGATGGTCCAGATTTTATTTTGTTGACTACTACACATTGGGTTCTATTAGTCAGGAAGTTGTATATCCATCTGCCTATTTTTCCGGTAATTCCTTTTGAACGCATTTTATGTGCAATAACACAATGGTCACATTTGTCAAAGGCTTTTGCGAAATCTGTGTAAATTACATCAGCGTTTTGTTTGTCTTCCATGGCATCTAGTGCCATGTCAGAGTGGTCCAGCAACTGTGATAGGCAAGAGCGCCCTGTTCTGAAACCATGTTGTCTGGGATTATGGAGATGCTGTGATTCCATGTATTTGGTGATCTTACTTCTTAGCATTCTCTCAAAGATTTTTATGATGTGCGATGTTAGTGCTATCGGTCTGTAGTTTTTTGCCTCTGCCTTATTTCCTCCTTTATGGGGCGGTGCTATCTCTGCTGTTTTTAGTATGTCAAGGATAATGCCAGTATCTTGGCTTTGTCTCCAAAGAATGTGAAGGGCCTGCGATAACGTTTTTTTACAGTTCTAGATGAATATAGAGTTCCAAGAGTCAGGGCCTGGTGCAGAGTGCATAGGCATACTGTCTATGGCTTCTTCAAAATCCAGTGGGGATAGGATCACATCTGATTTATGATTTGATGTTGGTATCATATCCATGAAAAATTCATTTGGGTTATCAATCAGATGGATGGAGAGCTACACTCGTGGTGTCCCATTTTCCCAGCACTCTTTGTCATATAATGCTTTGAAACTTTTGACGGTTTTGGCCTCCACCACCTTCTCACCTAACTTGTTCCAACCGTTTACCATTCTGTTTGCAAAAGTGAATTGTCTTACATTTCTTCGGCATCTTTGTTTAGTTCGTTTAAATCTATAACCTCTTGTTCTTGAAATTCCAGGTCTCGGGAAATCTTCCCTATCAAGTTTATCAATTCCTGTTACTGTTTTGTACGTAGTGATCATATCTCCTCTTTTCCTTCTGTCTTCTAGTTTGGAATATTTAATGCCTCTAATGTCTCCTCATAAATCCTGCCCTTCAGTTTTGGTATGAATGTTTGTGTGCCTTCATCGTATATTTTGCAAAATATGGAATACATCTCATTTACTTTACTTTAAGAATATGGTTCGATCAATTAAAAACCCTCTTGTTCAAATTGCAAAGAGACTGAAAGAGATGCAGCATGCTCAATACATATACATATACATATATATATATATATATATATATATATATATATATATATATATATATATATATATATATATATATATATATATATATATATATATATATATATATATATTGGTGTATACTGGCAGCAGGTTTTCTTTCAAACATGTTTCATTGAATATGACCGCATATTCTGTATTTATTATTTTCTGGTTTAGGGCTTCTATCCCTCTAACTATTTTCTTAGCATCAGGGCTTAATTGAAATAGGAGTTCTCCAAAACTCATTTTCGTACTTTTAAGGTGAAGAAAAGAAGTGATTTACTATAGAGTGTATTACACTTATTTGTTATTAGAGTGTATTTATACACTTATTATATATAGAGATTATAAGAAAACTAAAAACTCACTGGAAGCAATATAAATTACAAGAGTTGATACTCAACTTCTTTCCATTAATTGTACCTCCCGTTTTTCAGCTTATCACTCTACTGCTAATATCACGGTATTGCAGAATATCTGTCTCTACATTGCCAAGGTGTCCAGGCAGTGAGCACCACATAATGCAGTGCAGTCCTGTAAGAATAAGCACAGTAAGTATGGGCATGGAGGGGGTGCAGCAGTGGCTTGTGAAGGGCTGGAGAGTAAATGGACATGCCCAGGAATAAAAAGCATTAGGGTAACAGAACATAGCCCATAAAAATAGTAATGACTGTGAATGAATAATTATATGAATGCAATAATATTTCATATCTCAATAGGAATACTAAGCAGGGTGCAAGACAAGGTACTGGTGGTGATAGTGGTTGGTACAAGTCCTCACATCCCCACAGACACCAGTAACAGCCCTCACCTCCCAACACAGTACCCTTGGACCTTTATTACAGAAAAATAGAATCAATTAATATAATAAAATATAAAATATAAGTGTTTACTTACAATAATACTATCGGTGGAACACAAAATCTTCTTCTTCTTGATAGTAGGTGCAGTTATACAATACAATACAATACAATACAATTTTACAATACAATTTTATTTAGGTAAGGTACATACATACAATAAATATTTACAAGGATTGGTTGACTTATAGGTAGAGCTAGTACATACAATGCCTAAAGCCACTATTACGCAAAGCGTTTCGGGCATGATAAACTTAAATGACAAGCTTAATACTAATTGAGCATAATGAGTAGAATGAAAACAAGAAATGAAAACATAGATGAAAAAGCAGCACAAATACAATTATGTCGACAAACAGCGCTCTTTAAAGAAAAAAACAGACATTGGTTGACAATAGAAGGGTAAGGTAGGTTACAGGGAATTTATTAGGTATAGCTTCGCTTTTAACTTAAACTGGTTGAGAGAGGTATAGTCTTTAACATGGTTGGGAAGGTCATTCCACATTCTGGGCCCCTTGATTTGTAGAGCATTTCTAGTTTGATTAAGTCGTACTCTAGGAATATCAAAACTGCATTTATTTCTGGTGTGATGCTCATGGGTTCTGATACAACCTTCTATGAAGCTTTTGAGATCAGGATTGGCATTATAGTTTAGCGTTTTATATATGTATAATACACATGAGAGAATGTGCAGTGACTTAATGTCTAACATATTCAGAGATTTAAGCAGGGGTACCGAGTGATGTCTGGGGCCAGAATTGGATATTGTCCTAATAGCAGCTTTGTGTTGAGTAATTAGAGGACGTAAGTGATTTTGGGTAGTAGAGCCCCAAGCACAAATACCATAGTTGAGATATGGATAGATAAGGGAGTAATAGAGAGTCACCAGGGCAGGGCGTGGTACATAATATCTGATCTTAGAAAGAATGCCCACAGTTTTTGAAACTTTTTTTGATATGTTTAGAATGTGTCCCTGGAAATTAAGCTTGTGGTCAATGAGAATGCCAAGGAATTTGCCATCTAATTTGTTACAAATTTGGGTATTGTTTATTTTGAGATTTATTTGATTAGAGGATTTATTGCCAAACAGAATATAGAAGGTTTTGTCAATGTTAAGGGTGAGTTTGTTGGCAGTTAGCCACAGATGGACTTTATTTAGCTCAGTATTTACTGTGGCATTTAGAGCAAGGGGATCAGGACTGGAGTAAATGAAGGTTGTGTCGTCAGCAAATAGAATTGGTTTGAGGTGTTGCGAGGCATTTGGAAGGTCATTAATGTAGATGAGAAAGAGGAGAGGGCCAAGTATGCTGCCCTGGGGAACACCAATGTTGATGGGTAGGGTGGGAGAAATTGTATTATTCACAGAAACATATTGGAGCCTGTCAGTAAGGTAGGATTTGAGGTATTGTAGGGAGTGTCCTCTGACTCCATAATGATGTAATTTAAGAAGAAGGTTTTGGTGGTTGACAGTGTCAAAAGCTTTACGCAGGTCCACAAACAACCCAACAGGGAACTCATTTTTATCAAGAGCTGTATGAATCGAGTTAAGCATACTAATAAGTGCATCGTTAGTGCTTTTTTTGGGTCTGAAGCCATATTGGCAAGGGCTAAGTATATTGAGTTTGGCTAGATATGAGTAAAGCTGCTTATAGATTAGTTTTTCAAAAATTTTTGACAAGTTTGGCAGGATTGATATAGGTCTGTAGTTGTTAACATCTGTGAGATTACCACATTTGTGGACAGGCGTTACTCTCGCTTTTTTTAGAATATCTGGGAAGGTTTGGAGTTCAAGTGACTTGTTGAAGAGCAAAGCAATAGCAGGGGCTAAAGATCTGGAGGCTTTTTTGTAAATTAAAGTTGGTATCTCCTCAAGGGCACCAGACTTGGTTTTAAGGGAAAGGATTATCTCATTGACGTCAGTGGAATTAATAGGCTTTAGGTACAGAGACTGTGGATAGTTACCTGAAAGATAGTCATTAATGTCTGTACTGGAAGATGGAATATCATTTGCAAGGGATGAACCAATGGAAGAGAAGAACCTATTGAACTCAATAGCAGAATCAGAGGCTGAAAGCTGACCATCGTTATTAGACAGGAGAGTCGGTTTGTTATTTAAAGACTTCTTTGATCCCAATATTTGAGAAATTGTTCTCCAAGTTTGTTTAATGTTGCTCTTTTTTGGGTAAATTTATCTTCGTAGTATTTAGTTTTGGCTCGTCTAATTATCTTAGACAGCAATAATGAGTAATTCTTTGAGAATTCTTTGGAGACAATTCCTAACCTATACTTCTTCTCAAGGTCATGTTTTTTATTAATAGATTTAAGTATTCCCTTTGTAAGCCAGGGATTGTTAAGCCTTTTGGTTGTGACTTGTTTTGTAAGCATAGGACAGTGGGTATTATAAAGGCTAAGAGTTTTTTGAAGAAAAGATTGCACTGCTAGGTTGATGTCCACTATGTTACCTAACTCGGACTCCCAGTTGACATTATCAGCAGCAGTTATAAAATTGTCTATAGCAGTTTCATTGTGTAGTCTAAAACGTATCACTCTTGACTCAAGAGGTGGTTTGCTAATGTTAGTTAAGAGAAATGTGGGGTAATGATCTGTAGTGCTATCGGTGATTATACCTGAAGTAAGCGGAGAGGTTATGTTTGTCCAGATGTGATCGAGCGTCGTGGCAGTGCTATCAGTGATTCTAGTAGGTCTAGTGATTAAGGGTATGAGGAAGCAGGAATTCATACAGTTGAGGAAGCTAACAGCAGTGGGGTGTTCAGGCTCGCAGAGGTCAATATTAAAGTCCCCTGCGATAATTAGGTGGTTTTTGTTCAGTCTGTTATCAAGTATTAGATTTCTAAGGTTTGAGTTGAATTCGGACACATCAGTGTTAGGAATTCTATAAACTGCACCCACAGTCAGGACAGACTCGGCACCCTTGACTCTGAAGCTGGCGAAGATATACTCCCCATAGCAGTCTCTGGTTCTAATTTCTTTTAAGCATGTTAGTTCTTGGTGGTAGTAAAGAGCAGTGCCACCACCTCTCTGAAGTTGACGACAGTTGTGAATTGCTGAGTAGTTAGGCATGTTAAAGAGCTGAGTAGTATTCTCTTTCAACCATGTTTCAGTAAGTATAATAAAAGAGAATTTGTTGTCAATAGCTTCAATCAAGGCACTAACATCATCGAAGTGTTTACCTAGGGATCTAACGTTCAAATTGATTACAGAGATATTGTGATTATGAGTTAATACATTGTTTACATCATGTGCTGCAAAATATCTGCAATTTAGATCATTAAAGTGATAATTGTCATAGATAGTGGATAAGAGGTTAAGTTCAGGGTCTATACTTGTCTGCATAAAAAAAGCTGATTGCAGGAAAAACAAGGGAAGAAAGACAAATAACAAGGTAGAAATAAGCTATAAAATAGGGAAAAAGATGTACACAATACAGAACAAAGCAAACTCACAAGGGGCTTACAGGGGTACAATGGAGTAAGGGAGTATGGCTAGGCTAGGCAACCTTGGTAATAAATGAGATTAACGAAAAAACATATAAACATGGACTATACAAAACACAAGATATAGAAATACAAAACAAAAATATAAACAAGACTAAGCAATACAAAAACAAATTGAGCAAAAATGAAAAATGAGGTAGATTGCTTACAAGTACTCTCAGGTACACTGTAAGTAACAATTTGCAATTTGAGATGCAGGCAAAGCCAGGGGTACAATGGAGTAAGGGAGCATGGCGAGGCTAGGCAACCTAGGTAATAAATGGAATCAAAGAAAAGTTGAATAATAAGCATAGGCAAATTTAAGCTAATGATTATTAACTATAAGTAGTTCAGTTATGACTATAATTAATAAGACCTGAAGAACTATTTATGCACTCAATTAAATAATTTCAGTAAATGACTAGTTAAGAGTAAGTTAAAAATTAAGTCAGAAAATGAAACAATGAGACTTAGGAAACCTAGCCCCACTAGTTGACAGGGGGTTAATTAAGTTAATTCACTGGGAGTGATAATGAGCTGAGACAGACCACATTGGGAGAGGAAAGCGTTGAGGTTCTCTTCTTTAGTAATTGTGAACATTTTGCCCTCTGCGGTTTTTCTCACCTTTATCAGTCCATCTCTAACGAAGCACTGATGAATCGCATCTGGGTTTTTTTTGACGGATTTGACGCAGGCGGTAGAGGAGGTGCTGTCTGTTCCTAGTCAAGCACTCGTTGATGTATAATCCCTTCCGTTGGGCTACAGCTGTCCGGACTAGATTGGATTTCGTGAACTGGGAAGACAGCTTCAGGCGAATTTTCCGTTGGTTTTGACTTGATGGATTCTTTTTGCCTACTCTGTAGGCAGCAATAACGTCAGATTTGTTTAGAATGAGCTGCAATTTGTCTTTTAAGAGATCCAGAGCTATTTCGACAGAGTTTTCACCATCATGTTCCACAGGTATATCTTGGGACGACACTATAACAGAGTCTAGCAGCTTTTGCTGGTCTTGTTCATCCTGGGAGACAGAACGCTGGGCTGAAAATGTACTGATACATGCAGTCATTTTGTTGAGAGCTTCCTCCTGTTTTTTAATGGCTTCATCAGTTTTCAGAAGGTTGCTTTCCTCACGGAGATCATTTAAATCATGCTGTAGTTGGTCTTGGCTTGCCTTGCAGTTTCTAATTTCCTCGCGGAGGAGGGTTATTTCTTGTTGTTGTTGTTGGAGATTAGCGCGGATCGCTAGATTCTCATTTAGAAGACTCAAGATGATAGCATTTTGAGACTCGAGGACTTGGCACAACTTTTTGAACCACTGATTCTCGGCCAAGTTATAGAATTCCTGTGAGGGACCGGAAGCTCGCTTGAGTTGCTTATAGTGGGATGCTAGCATGTCCATAGGAGAGGGTTGAGATGTCTCTGCTCCCTTGCTCAAAGGGGTGGAGGGGAGGGCAGCACCGCTGCCCTGGACCCCAGAGCTTCCAGACGGAGAAACACGAATATTGTTTGAGTTGGCCGGGATGGTTGCCTTGTTAAGGGGTTTGTTGTCCTTCTTTCTCTGCACAGCCCCATTTTTAGGAGACATGATTGGTTAGAATGGACTGGGGGTATATATTGTGAAGAAACTTGCGTCAGGCAGCGCGGTGGCGGATAGCATGCACTGGTACTCACAGCCGTAGAGGAATGTTTTGAAACTTAATTGAGATGGAATGAGTTGATTTTGGTCGGTTACTTTGGTTTTGCTATAACATGCTAGGACTCCATGTACTTAGCTGCCTGTGGGTGGCGGTCTACATCATCTGGCAATAGTATAAGGGCTGATATACAGCTTAGAGTGAGGAGCGTAGCGTGATCACGTTGGTCTCGTAGCGTAGCTACGTATTGTGTGAAGCTACGTATCTATGTAGCGTAGCTACGTATTGTGTGAAGGGCATGAAGGGTTTGTCCTCGCCATGACTGAACTGACGACAAAATGGCCGCTGTGTTGATATGGCGTCAGATGATGCTGTGACGTCACAGGTGAGGGACGCTTTGCGCATTACTCCCTCGTACTTAAAAAGTACTACAGGTACTTTTTGGTTTTATTTTTGAATATGGCAGAAGTTGGACAGCTTTTCAAATCATTATAAGGGAGTGAGTTCCATAGACTAGGTCCCTTTATTTACATAGAGTGTTTACATAGATTAAGTTTGACTCTGGGGATATCAAAGAGATATTTATGTCTGGTGGGGTGGCCATGTGTTCTATTACATCTGTCCAGGAAGAGTTTCAGAACTGGGTTTGCACTTAGAAAAAGGGCTTTATAAACGTAATTTACACAGGAGAATGTATGGAGTGAATTTGTTTAGCATGTTTAAGGATTTGAACAAGGGAGCTGTGTGTTGTCTGAAGGTAGAGTTAGTTATTGTCCTGATAGCAGATTTTTACTGGATGATGATGGGCTTGAGGTAGTTTGCAGAGGTTGAACCCCAAGCACAAACACCATAAGAATGATAGGGATAGATAAGTGCATAATAGAGTGAGAGGAGAGCAGAGTAGGGTACATAATATCTGATCTTAAACAGTATACCAACTGTTTTAGAAACCTTTTTAGTTATGTGTTGTATATGGGTGCGGAAGTTGAGTCTCTTGTCTAAGTATAGGCTAAGAAACTTTCCATCATTTTTATTGCTAATGTTTACATTATCTATCTGAAGCTGAATTGCATTTGTTTATTTGTTTCCAAATAAGATATAGTAGGTCTTTTCTATGTTTTGTGTGAGGTTTGTTGGTTGACATCCACAAGTAGACTTTTTTAAATTAATTGTTTACAACATTATTTAACAGGAGTGGGTTGGGGTCAGAGTAGATGAGTAGTATCATCAGCCAACAATATAGGTTTAAGTATGTTAGAGACATTAGGGAGATCATTGATGTATATAAGAAAAAGGAGGGTCCTAGGATGCTGCTCTGTGGCACCTTTACGGTAAGTGGTAGAGTGGGAGAGGTTATATCATTAATGGCTTCATATTGGTGTCTGTTACTAAGATAGGATCGGATATAGTTTAGGGCAAGGCCACGGATTCCATAATGGTGGAATTTAAGTAAGAGGTAGTTATGGTTAACAGTATCAAAGGCCTTTCTCAGGCCGATGAAGAGTTCAATTGGAAACTCACTTTTGTCAAGAGTTGAGAAGATTAAGTCAAGCAGACTAACAATAGCATCATTGGTACTCTTTTGGGAGCGGAAGCCAAACTGACAGGGACTTAGTATATTGAATTTTACAAGATTGGAGTAGAGCTGTTTGTAAAAAAAAAAAAAATATTTTTGATAATATAGGTAGATTCGATATGGGTCTGTAATTATTTATGTCTGCCGTGTTACCTCCTTTATGAACTGGCGTTACTCTTGCTTTTTTAAGGATATCAGGGAAGGTATGACACTCTAGGGATTTGTTGAACAGCAGTGCTATGGATGGTGCAAGGGCATGGGCGGCACGCCTGTGTACCATCGATGGTATTTCACTAATGTTCCCAGCTTTGGTTTTTAGCGAGTGAATGATGGACACAACATCTGTAGGGCTGACCGGAGAGAGGAGAAGAGAGTTTGGATAGCTGCGTGAAAGATATGTGGTAACATATGTCTGAGTCTCTGGGATTTTTCGGGCAAGGTGAGCACCAAACGATGAAAAGAAGCTATTAAATTCAGTTGCTGTTTCAAGATCTGTTGCAGGTGTATAACCATCCTTGGAGATTTTTATCTTATTATGTAAATGTTGTTTAGCTCCTAGGATGGTAGAGATGGCTCTCCATGTGCTTTTTATGTTGCCTTTTGCTTCTTTGAATCTATTCTCGTAATAGGAACGCTTTGCTCTTATTATACTGGTAAGCACTGATGAGTACCTCTTAACTACTTCTTTTCCAACAAGGCCAATCCTAAGTTTTTTTTTCATATTCATGTTTCTTGTCGATTGCTTTAAGTATGCCATTAGTGAGCCAGGGATTATTTAACCTTTTTGCCAGTTACTTGCTTGGTGAGGAGAGGACAATAAGTATTGTAAAGGCTTTAAATTTTGGAAAGAGGCTAGTTAACGAATTATTATCCTGTGTATTGATAAATTTAGATTCCCAGTTTACATTGTGGAGAGCATTTGTGAGATTGCCTATTGCCGCTTCACATTGTAACCTAAAGGTAATTTTCTTGTTACCTGGTGGTGTTATGGCCATGTTCGCTACAAGGAAGGTAGGATAGTGGTCAGTTGTTCTGTCAGTGATTATACTTGATGTAAGAGGAGCTGTTATGTTGGTCCATCAGTGATCCAGGGTAGTCGCAGATGTTTGAGTGACTCGGGTGGGCCTGGTGATTGCGGGGATGAGCATACAGGAATTCATGCTGTTGAGGAAATAGTCTACTTGAGGGTTATTTTGTAGCCCTAGGTCAATATTGAAATCACCTCTGAGAACTATGTGATTTTTGTTGAGATTATTGTTTATGATAAGGTTCCTCAAGTTGTTATTGTATTTGTGTCTAGCTTCAGACACAAGCATGTTACAGTTATGTCTTAAAGAGTTGAGAGCAATTAAGGATGATAAAGAGTCACTTACAATTAATGTATCAAGTTTGGATACTTGTACACATTTCAGAGCAAGGAGCAAGGCAAATAGTTCAGTCTGAAGGGTAGAGGCCCAGTTGTTTATACGGACTCCCCACTCAAAATATAAGTCATATCCTATTGCCAGGACAACTGCACTTCCAGCTGCACCCGTTGGGCGCTCTAGGAAACCTTCAGTGTATATGATTTGAGAGAGAGAATGCTCTGTGGACAGAGCATCAATATGGCTTAAGACGTTGAGCTTTGCCTCAAAACAAAGCTGGGACTGATCTCTAATTTGCTCCTTTGATGAAAGGGAGGGATTAAAATTGAAAAGGGTGTAATTTCCTACAGTGCAGGAAAGTGCTATTGTTGTCTCTCTTGGTACAAATTATAAATCTGATACTTTCTGAGTTCAGTTCCAATTTTATTTATCTATTTGAAACAATGTTTACATTCAATAAAGAAATTCTGGAGGGCTTCTGTGCAAGAGTTAGGATGAGCTAGCCTAAGCATTTTTATACCAATTTGACAGTTATTTTCAGTAACACGATAAGCAACGCTCGGAATATTAAGTTCCTTTCTCATATTAAGTATCTTTGTGGTACGAGGGCACCCAAGGATTATCCTCAAGGCTTCGTTCTGCAATTTTTCAAGCCCTCCAAGCTTTCTTTCAGGATGCCTTAACTTTTTCGGCTACCTAACCTAACCTAACCTATAAAGATAGGTTAGGTTAGGTTAGGTAGGGTTGGTTAGGTTCGGTCATATATCTACGTTAATTTTAACTCCAATAAAAAAAAGTTGACCTCATACATAATTAAATTGGTAGCTTTATCATTTCATAAGAAAAAAAATAGAAAAAATATATTAATTCAGGAAAACTTGACTTATTAGGCAAATCGGGCCTTGCATAGTAGGCCGAGAAGTGCGTTCTGGCTACTAGGTACGACATATATATATATATATATATATATATATATATATATATATATATATATATATATATATATATATATATATGCGAACAAGCCTGAATGGTCCC
The DNA here is from genome assembly GCF_040958095.1 of Procambarus clarkii. NCBI lineage: Eukaryota > Metazoa > Arthropoda > Malacostraca > Decapoda > Cambaridae > Procambarus > Procambarus clarkii. Next base: position 297,521 of record NW_027189256.1, read on the forward strand.
CAGGACAATATGCAACTGAAAACTCACACCCCAGAAGTGACTCGAACCCATACTCCCAGAAGCAACGCAACTGGTATGTACAAGACGCCTTAATCCACTTGACCATCACGACCGGACATAATGAGGTGATAGCCTAAGCTATTTGAACCACCCCACCGCCGGCACTCGGATAGTAATCTTGGGCATAGCATTTTACCAAATCACCTCATTCTTTGGGGCACACGTGAGGAACACAAATGCGAACAAGCCTGAATGGTCCCCAGGACAATATGCAACTGAAAACTCACACCCCAGAAGTGACTCGAACCCATACTCCCAGAAGCAACGCAACTGGTATGTACAAGACGCCTTAATCCACTTGACCATCACGACCGGACATAATGAGGTGATAGCCTAAGCTATTTGAACCACCCCACCGCCGGCACTCGGATAGTAATCTTGGGCATAGCATTTTACCAAATCACCTCATTCTTTGGGGCACACGTGAGGAACAAAAATGCGAACAAGCCTGAATGGTCCCCAGGACAATATGCAACTGAAAACTCACACCCCAGAAGTGACTCGAACCCATACTCCCAGAAGCAACGCAACTGGTATGTACAAGACGCCTTAATCCACTTGACCATCACGACCGGACATAATGAGGTGATAGCCTAAGCTATTTGAACCACCCCACCGCCGGCACTCGGATAGTAATCTTGGGCATAGCATTTTACCAAATCACCTCATTCTTTGGGGCACACGTGAGGAACACAAATGCGAACAAGCCTGAATGGTCCCCAGGACAATATGCAACTGAAAACTCACACCCCAGAAGTGACTCGAACCCATACTCCCAGAAGCAACGGAACTGGTATGTACAAGACGCCTTAATCCACTTGACCATCACGACCGGACATAATGAGGTGATAGTCTAAGCTATTTGAACCACCCCATCGCCGGCACTCGGATAGTAATCTTGGGCATAGCATTTTACCAAATCACCTCATTCTTTGGGGCACACGTTAGGAACACGTTGAAGTGAACACGTTGCTAAGTTGAATAGTTATCAGACGATAACTTCAAGAGAAACACTTCGAACATCATCACAACATTACTTCACTCCTAACATCATCACCACATTACAATATTCCCAACAATATCATCACGAATAATGCACTATAAACATCACCACCACGACTACTACACTCCTATCATCATCACAACATTACTTCACTCCTAACATCATCACCACATTTGCACAGATACGAACCCATTAAGATTTCAACTTTGATTCAACAGAGCAGAAATTTTTAAACACATATGGCAAAATCTTACTGAACCGACCTTACGAGTAATAAATACTCATACTCCGCCCAAGTTAAACAGAAACAAGCAATACTTAGTGGGCCAGCCAGAGGCTTAGGGCCCGTGCAGGAATATCCCTGCAAAAAAAAAAAAAAATCACCACATTACCTCACTCTCAGTATCCATTTATCGTCACCATCATTATCACCATCACCACCACATTACTACACTCGCATCATCATCATCACCACGTAACTTCACTCCCATTATCATCACAATATTACTCCACTCTCATCATCATCATCATCACCACATTACAACACTCCTATCATCATCATCATCATCACGACCTTACTTCACTCCTAACGTCATCACCACATTACTACACTCCCAACAACATCATCACGACTATGAACATCATCACCATGACTAACTCACTCAAGTTATCATCACAACATTTCTTCACTCATTACATCATCACCACATTACTACACTCCCAACATCATCACCATCATAATCGCCATATTACTACACTCTCATCATCATCATCATAACATTACTCAACCTCCATTTTCATCACCACATTACTACAAATTCATCATCATCACAACATCACTCCCATCATCATTTTAAGGGGGCGTCTGGTTGGCATCTGGGTCCAAAAATGCAAAAATGAAAACTCATTCGATTTCAATCAAACTTTTTTGACAAGTTCTATATGAAAAGTGTTTCATCTGGTCCAAGTTTCAGCATTGTAGCATAAATAGGAAGGGAGAAAAAAAATATTGAAGTAGTTGTGAAAATTATGCAAAAATGGTCAAAATCGATTATCAATCAAAAGTGTCAACTGAAATCATAACTACAACTCTTTGCTATCACAATAGCATATATTAAACAAATATTATTATTAGTTTAATTGGAAAAAAAATTTAAGGAAAAAAAAAAAAAAATGATTTTTTTTTCTTTTTTTTTTTAAATATTTTTTTTTTTCATTTTTTTTGGGGCGATTTGCATCAAACTTACACACCTGACCGTACGTAAGCCTATCTGTAAGGATGCCAATTTTGGAGAAAATTGGTTGATGTCAACCCCAGCCACAGATTTTAGAACCTTAGACTTTATTCATTTCTGTTTTTTTTTTCAATTGACACAAACGTTTACAAAACTCATTCTTTTTTTATTCAATTTACATGAAACTTACACAGTATATGTGGAGGGCATGTCTCTACATTGGGGGGCTTTCATTTTTCTCTAAGTTCATTTATTGATTTTATAATAGCAATAAACATGCCATATTTGCAAAAAAATTTTGGGGAACTTTGAACATTTGTATTAGGAAAACTAAAGATGTTTTGGAAATTCTAAATCCCCAAATCCTTTATTATATGCTAATGTGTCAGAAAAGTGTCACAGAATAATTTTATCTGAAACGTGTGTTCTGAAGTGTGGACTTGAAAATGTGTAAAAAACGTTCAAAAAAAAAAAAAAAAAAAAAACTCCCTTTCTATTTACGCTGCAGTACTGAAACTTGGGACAATTTAAGCACTTTTCATATACAACTAGAAAAATAATATTGGTTGACATTGAACAACTTTCATTATAATAACCAGACGCCCCCTTAACAATACTCCAGTCTCATCATCATCGCCGCATTACTTCACTCTCATCATTATCACAACATTATTACATTCCCATCATCATCACTACATTGCTCCACTCCCAGCATCATCACGCCTTTACGACATCATCATCACTATTACTACTACACTACCAACATCATCACCACATTACTACACTCCTAACATCATCCACACCACAATACTTCTCTTCGATCATCATCACCACATTACAGCACTCCCATCCACATCACAACATTACTTCACTCCCATCATCATCACATCATTACTACACTTCCATCATCATCACTACATTACTCCACTTCCACCGTTATACCCACATTACTCTACTCCTATCATCAACACAACAATACTCTACTCCCATCATCATCGCCACATTACTCCACTCCCATCATCATCATCGCCACATTACTCCAATTCCATCATTATTATCACATTATTACACTCCCAGCATCATCACCACATTACTTCACTGTCACTATCATCACCTCTTTTTCACACTCCCAACATCATCACCACAGTATTCCACTCCCAAAATCATTTCCACATTTCTTCACTCCCAACATCATCACGACCAATGCACTCCCAACATCCTCACCAAATTACTACATTCCCATCATCATCATCACGACATTACTCCACTTCCATTATCTTAACAACATTACTCCTCTCTCATCATCATCATCATATTACTACACTCCCATCATCATCATCACCACATTACTATACTCCCATCATCATCACCATTACTTCACTCATAATATCACCATATTAATACACTCCCAAGATCATTACCATTATAAATAAAATAATCACCATAAGACTACACTCCCATCATCATCATCACCACATTACTCCACTTCAGCATTATCATCACAGTATTACACTCCCATCATCATCACCACATTACTACACACCTATCACCATCACCATGAATACTACAATTCAAATATCATCACCACATTACTACACGCCTAACATCATCACCACATTTCTAAAATTCCGAAATCATCTCCACATTACTACACTCCCTGAAACATCCTCATGACTAATGCACTCCCAACTTCATCACCACGGCTACTACACTCCCACAATAATTACCACATTACTACACTCCAATCATCATCACCACATTACTTCACTCCCATCATCATCACAACATTACTACACTCCCATCATCACCACCAAATTACTCAATTTCCAACATCATAACCACATTACTACACCCCTATCATCATCTCCACATTACTTCACCCCACCATCATGACCACATTACTACACTCCCATCATCATACCCACATTACTTCACAACCATCATTACCATCACCGCATAACTCCATTCCCTCCATCATCGCAACATTACTCCACTTCCATCATCATTTCTACATTACTTCACTCTCATCCTCATCGCCACATTACTCCACTCGTAAGATCCTCATCATCACAACATTATTTCACGTCCACTATCATCACCACTTTAATACACTCCTATCATCATCATCACATTACTTCTCACCCAACGTCATCGCCACATTATTTCACTCACATTATCATACTCACCACATTACTCCACTTCGATTATCATCACAACATTACTACACTCCCAACATTATCTCCACATTAGTACACTACTAACGTCATCATCATTATCACCATCATCACCATATTATTACACTCCCCTCATAATCATCATCATCATCATCATCACAACAGTACTCCACTTCCATCACCATAACAACATTACTCCACTCTCATCATCATCATCACCACTTTACTGCACTCCCATCATCATCATAACATTACTCAACTCCCATTATCATCACAACATATCCAATCCTATCATCATCATCATCTCCACCTTACTATACTCCCATCATCTCCACCTTACTATACTCCCATCATCTCCACCTTACTATACTCCCATCATCTCCACCTTACTATACTCCCATCATCTCCACCTTACTATACTCCCATCATCTCCACCTTACTATACTCCCATCATCTCCACCTTACTATACTCCCATCATCTCCACCTTACTATACTCCCATCATCTCCACCTTACTATACTCCCATCATCTCCACCTTACTATACTCCCATCATCTCCACCTTACTATACTCCCATCATCTCCACCTTACTATACTCCCATCATCTCCACCTTACTATACTCCCATCATCTCCACCTTACTATACTCCCATCATCTCCACCTTACTATACTCCCATCATCTCCACCTTACTATACTCCCATCATCTCCACCTTACTATACTCCCATCATCTCCACCTTACTATACTCCCATCATCTCCACCTTACTATACTCCCATCATCTCCACCTTACTATACTCCCATCATCTTCACCTCATTACTTAACTCCCATCATCATCACTACATAAGTCCATTCCCTCCACCATCGCAACATTACTACTCTGCCATCATCATCACTACATTACCCCACTCTCATCGTCATCACCATATTTTTACACTCACCATCATCATCCTCACCACATTACTCCACCTCGATCCTCACCACCACATTACTACACTTCCAACATCATCACCATCATTATCATCATCATAATATTACTTCACTCCCATCATCATCACCACATTATTACACCCCATCATCATCACTACATTACTCCACTCTCATCATCGTCAATACAATACTCCACTCCCATCATCAACAACACATTATTACACTCCCATCAAAATCACCTTATTACTTTACTCATTTCATAATCACAAAATTACTGAACTTCCATCATCATCATCACCACAATATTACACCCATCATCATCACCACATTATTAAACCCATCATCATCACCTTATTATTGCACTCCAAAAATCATTCCCTTATTTCTACACTCCCAACATCACGACAAATGCACTCTCAACCTCATCACTACAGTGACTACACTCAAAGAATCATCACCACATTACAACACTCCCAACATCATCGCCACATTATTACACTCTCAACATCATCACCATCATTATCACCATAACCATCACATTATTATACTCTCATCAACATCATCACTACATTATTCCACTCCCAACTTAATCACAAAATTACTACACACCCAACATCATCTCTATGACTACTATACTCCGAGCATCATCACCACGTTACAACACTCCCAACATCATCCCCACATTACAACACTCCCATAATCGTTACCACATTATTACATTCCCATCATCATCACCACATCACCACACTTCCATCTTCATCATCACCTCATTATTACACTCTCATCATTATTACCACATTACTCTACTCAAAACATCATAACCACATAACTACACTTCCATCATCTTCACTACATTACTACACTCTTATCATCATCACCACATTACTCCACTCCAAGATCCTAACCCTTTTACTCCACTCCCATCATCATCACTACATTACTCTACTCGCTTCATCAAAACATTACTTTACTCCCACTATCATCACAACTTTAATACACACCCATCATCATCCTCATTACATTACTCCACTTAGATCATCATCAACATTACTACACTCAAAACATCATCATTATAATTATCATCATCATCATCTCATTAATACACTCCCATCATTATCTCAACATTATTACACCACCATCATCTTCACATCATTACTACCAATCCCAACATCATCACATCATTACTGCCACTCCCCTCTTTATCACATCACTACTACCATTCCATCATCATAATAATATTACTGCACACCCATCATCATCACCACATTACTACTCTCCTATCATCATCACAATATTGATACACATCCACTATCACCACCACACTACTCCAATATCCTGATCATTCCAACAATACTCAAGTCCCATCATCATCACCACATTTTTACACTCCCAACATCATCACCACTTTAGTACACTCCCTACAACATCATCACGACTAATGCACTTCCAACATCATCACCATGTTACTACACTCCAAATATCATCATCATCAATATCACCATCATCACCACATTACTACACTCCCATCATCATCATCATCATCATCATCACCACCACGTTGCTCCACTCAAATTATCATCACAACATTACATCACTTCCATCATATTCATGATATTACTACTCGCCCATCATCATCACCACATTACTGAACTCCCAACATCATAACCACATCAATACACTCTCGTAATCAATACCACATTACTACACCCCCACTATCATCACCACATTACCACACTCTCATCATCATCACCATACTACACTCTCATCACTATCACCACACTACTAAACTCCCATCATCATCACCACATTACTCCACTCCCAAGATCCTCACCACATTACTCCACTCCTATCATCATCACTTCATTACTCAACTCTCATCATCATCACCACATTACTTCACTCCCACTATCATCATCATTTTAATACACTTCCATCATCATCACCACATTACTCCACTCCCATCGTCATCACAATATTATTACACTCCTATCATCATCCTCACCACATTACTCCACTTCGAGTATCATCACCACCACATTACTACACTCCCACATTATCACAATCAGAATCATCATCATCACGTTACTTTACTCCAATCATTATCACCACATAATTACACCCCCATCATCACCACCACATTACTTCACTCATATCATCATCACATCATTACTACACCCCCATCATCTTCACCACATTACTGTACACTAAACATAATCTCCACCATATCACCATCATCACCACATTACTACACTCCTATCATCATCATCATCACCATATTACTTCACTCCCATTATCATCTCAACATAACTGCACTCCCATCTTCATCATCACCACATTAATACACTCCCAGCATCATCACCACTTTACTCAACTCCCATCACTATTAAAAAATTTCTCCACTTCTACAAACATCGGCCCATTACTCCACTATCATCATTATCATCACTACATTACTACACTCGCATCATCACCACTACATTAATCCACTCTCAAGATCCTCATCATATTATTCCACTCCCATCATCACCACATTCCTCCACTCCCACAATCACCACGACTTTAATACACTCCCATCATCATCACTACAATACATCACTCCTATCATCAACACCACAATACTTCACTCCCTACATCATCACCTCATTACTCCACTCCCATCTTTATCATCACATTTTTATATTCCCATCTACATCACCACATTACTACACTCCCACCAACATCAGGCTGCTACGGGTTGCTTCCTGGGGGAGGGGGAGGGTTATAACAAACATATGTTATATGAAGTTATCAGACGATAACTTCAAGAGAAACACTTCGAACATCATCACAACATTACATCACTCCTAACATCATCACCACATTACAACATTCCCAACAATATCATCACGAATAATGCACTATAAACATCACCACCACGACTACTACACTCCTATCATCATCACAACATTACTTCACTCCTAACATCATCACCACATTTGCACAGATACGAACCCATTAAGATTTCAACTTTGATTCAACAGAGCAGAAGAAGTTTTTAAAACACATATGGCAAAATCTTACTGAACCGACCTTACGAGTAATAAATACTCATACTCCGCCCAAGTTAAACAGAAACAAGCAACACTTAGTGGGCCAGCCTGAGGCTTTGGGCCCGTGCAGGAATATCCCTGCAAAAAAAAAAAAAATCACCACATTACCTCACTCCCAGTATCCCAATATCGTCACCATCATTATCACCATCACCACCACATTACTACACTCACATCATCATCATCACCACGTAACTTCACTCCCATTATCATCACAACATTACATCACTCTCATCATCATCATCATCACCACATTACAACACTCCTATCATCATCATCATCATCACGACCTTACTTCACTCCTAACGTCATCACCACATTACTACACTCCCAACAACATCATCACGACTATGAACATCATCACCATGGCTAACTCACTCAAGTTATCATCACAACATTTCTTCACTCATTACATCATCACCACATTACTACACTCCCAACATCATCACCATCATAATCGTCATATTACTACACTCTCATCATCATCATCATCATAACATTACTCAACCTCCATTTTCATCACCACATTACTACAAATCCATCATCATCACAACATTACTCCCATCATCATTTTAACAATACTCCAGTCTCATCATCATCGCCGCATTACTTCACTCTCATCATTATCACAACATTATTACATTCCCATCATCATCACTACATTGCTCCACTCCCAGCATCATCACACCTTTACGACATCATCATCACTATTACTACTACACTCCCAACATCATCACCACATTACTACACTCCTAACATCATCCACACCACAATACTTCTCTTCGATCATCATCACCACATTACAGCACTCCCATCCACATCACAACATTACTTCACTCCCATCATCATCACATCATTACTACACTTCCATCATCATCACTACATTACTCCACTTCCACCGTTATACCCACATTACTCTACTCCTATCATCAACACAACAATTCTCCACTCCCATCATCATCGCCACATTACTCAACTCCCATCATTATCATCGCCACATTACTCCAATTCCATCATTATTATCACATTATTACACTCCCAGCATCATCACCACATTACTTCACTGTCACTATCATCACCTCTTTTCCACACTCCCAACATCATCACCACAGTATTCCACTCCCAAAATCATTTCCACATTTCTTCACTCCCAACATCATCACGACCAATGCACTCCCAACATCCTCACCAAATTACTACATTCCCATCATCATCATCACGGCATTACTCCACTTCCATTATCTTAACAACATTACTCCTCTCTCATCATCATCATCATATTACTACACTCCCATCATCATCATCACCACATTACTATACTCCCATCATCATCACCATTACTTCACTCATAATATCACCATATTAATACACTCCCAAGATCATTACCATTATAAATAAAATAATCACCATAAGACTACACTCCCATCATCATCATCACCACATTACTCCACTTCAGCATTATCATCACAGTATTACACTCCCATCATCATCACCACATTACTACACACCTATCACCATCACAATGAATACTACAATTCAAATATCATCACCACATTACTACACGCCTAACATCATCACCACATTTCTAAAATTCCGAAATCATCTCCACATTACTCCACATCTCCCTGAAACATCCTCATGACTAATGCACTCCCAACTTCATCACCACGGCTACTACACTCCCACAATAATTACCACATTACTACACTCCAATCATCATCACCACATTACTTCACTCCCATCATCATCACAACATTACTACACTCCCATCATCACCACCAAATTACTCAATTTCCAACATCATAACCACATTACTACACCCCTATCATCATCTCCACATTACTTCACCCCATCATCATCACCACATTACTTCACTCCAATCATCATCCTTATTACTACACTCCCATCATCATTACCACACTACTTCCCACCCATCATCATCACATTACACCACTCCCACCTTCATCCCCGCATTACTCCGATTCCATCATCATCACCACATAACTCCACTTATCAATATCACTATATTACTCCACTCCCATCATCATCATCACCACATTACTCCACTTCGATCATCATCACAACATTACTACACTCCCAACATCATCACCATTATTATCATCATCACCACATTACTACACTCCCATCAACATCATCACATTACTTCACTCCCATCATCATCACCACATTACTACGCTCCCATCATCATCACCACATTACTACACTCCCATCATCATCACCGCTTTACTTCACTCCCATCATTATCACCACATTACTACATCCCCATCACCATCACCACATTACCCCACTCCCATCATCACTACATTACTACACTCTCATTATCATCACTACATTACTCTACTTCAAAGAACATCACCCCATTACTCCACTCGCATCATCATCACTACATTACTCCACTCCCGTCATAATTATCACATTACTCTACCCCCATCGTCATCACCACATTGCTACACTCCCATCATCATCACCACATTGCTACACTCTCATCAATATCACCCCATTACTCCAATCCCATCATCATCATCACATTACTTCAATTCCACCATTATCAACACATTACTCCAGTCCTATTAACTCCTTCACCACATTACGCAACTCCCACAATCTTCACCAAATTACTCCACTATTATCATCATAACTAAATTACTCCACTCATCATCATCACTTTATTACTCCACTGCCATCATTGTCACTACATTACTCCACTCATCATCATCATTACCACGTTACTACACTTCCATCATCAGTACCACATTACTACACTCCCATCATCATCATCACATTATTACACTCCCATCATCACTACATTACTACACTCACATCATTATCACCATATTACTACACTCCCATCATCATCGCCTTATAACTACACTCCCATCATCATCACCATGACTACGCCTTCGCTCATCATCGTCACCACGACATATTCCTTACTGTAAAATTTTCTACAACCCTCACTAATTTTTCTCTATCTTAGATATTTATTATTCCTCTGTCATATGGCAAAGCCTTACAAACAATACTTCATAAAGGACAATGTATCCCTTGAAGGCATCTGAGGATTCCTTCAACCTCCGAGCTATGACGAAGCCAACAATGAGATGGCTAGAAAATGGTCAGTCTTTCGAGGGACGGCTAGAAAACGGCCGCACACAAAAGGAAACTGCATGGAAACAATGTGAAATGACTGCAATAAATTATGAACGAAAACGTCGGGAACTGGAATATTATAAACAAAAAGAAAAGGAGCTGAAACAACAAACATTTGAGCAACAATGCCAGCTCACCAAAACAATGATTTTGTTTCACAAAAAGAGGGACGAAAAACTAGAGGACCATGGACAAAGCAACATGGATGACCTCGCACAGGCACTTCAAAACGTTACTGTGTGAAGTTACAAAAAGTTGCTCGGACCAGCCGCCGACTGATTTCTTAGGTCTTTGCAAACATTGAACATTAATTCTCTACAATAAATTAATTTTGTATAACAAATAAATAATTAAATATATAAATAAATAAATATCCTTTTTTCTAATATTATTCTGTGTGTGTGTGTGTGTACTTACCTATTTGTGCTTGCGGGGGGGGAGCTTTGGCTCTTTGGTCCTGCCTCTCAACTGTGAATCAACTGGTGTACAGATTCCTGAGCCTACTGGGCTCTATCATATCTACATATGAAACTGTGTATGGAGTCAGCCTCCACCACATCACTGCCTAATGCATTCCATCCCTTAACTACTCTGACACTGAAAAAGTTCTTTCTAACGTCTTTGTGGCTCATGTGGGTACTCAGTTTCCACCTGTGTCCCCCTTGTTCGCGTCCCACCAGTGTTGAATAGTTTATCCTTGTTTACCCGGTCGAAACCTCTGAGGATTGTGTAGGTTGTGATCATGTCTCCCCCTACTCTTCTGTCTTCCAGTGTCGTAAGGTGCATTTCCCGCAGCCTTTTCTCGTAACTCATGCCTCTTAGTTCTGGGACTAGTTTAGTGACATACCTTTGGATTTTTTCCAGCTTCGTCTTGTGCTGGACAAGGTACGGGCTCCATGTTGGGGCCGCATACTCCAGGATTGGTATAACATATGTGGTGCACAAGATTCTGAATGATTCCTTACACAGGTTCCTGAACGCTGTTCTGATGTTAGCCAGCCTCGCATATGCCGCAGACGTTATTCTTTTTATGTGGGCTTCAAGAGACAGGTTTGGTGTGATATCAACTCCTAGATCTTTCTCTCTGTCCGTTTCATTAAGTACTTCATCTCCTATTCTGTATCCTGTGTCTGGCCTCCTGTTTCCTCCTGATGTCGTTACATCGTTCAAATTAGTTTCAAATGGTCGCCCAATAAGCACCCTGCTCTGAACATATAAGGAAAAAGTCTGATGTACCACACCCGATTTCTGCAGAAAGGTAAATTTTTCGGCTCGATTTTCTCCAGAATATGCACATCTAAGTGAGGTGAGCATATGATCGCGAATGCAACGTAACAGAGAACAAACACCTTGCATTAAGGGAAAATACTGGAGCCAAAAAACGAAAATTGAAACATTTGCTCCTTTTCTCTCGAAACAACGAAACACTATGTCGACAATTCGTCAATACTCGTCTGTAGGCTACTTCGCATGGTTCTCTAAAACAGCAGATTACCCATGAGGAATGTGCAAAAAACACCTATATGAGTTTACCCTATATGTATCGATTACGTTAAGGTCATGTCATTAAATCGTTCATTTGAGTTTCAAATGTTCGGCCAGTAAGCACCCTGCTCAGAACATATAACGAAAAAGTGTGATGTACCACATTCGATTTCTGGAGAAAGGTAAATTTTTCGGCTCGATTTCCTCCAGAATAAGCACATCTAAGTGAGGTGAGCACATGATCGCGACCGCACCGGAAACGAGAACTAGCACCTTGCATTGAGGGAAAAGACTGGAGCCTAAAACAAAATAATGGGAAACATTTGCTCCTTTTCTCTAGCAACCACGAGACACTATGTCGACAATTCGTCAATACTCGTCTGTAGGCTCCTTCGCATGGTTCTCTAAAAACAGCAGATTACACATGAGGAATGTGCAAAAAACACCGAGTCTACCCTATATGTATCGATTACGTTAAGGTCATGTCATTAAATCGTTAATTTGAGTTTCAAATGTTCGGCCATTATGGGATGCAAACATAGTGTATAATATACTTTATGTTTGAATTGAGAATCCCCCCAAAGTTTACCACAACGAAACAAATGTTGCCAATACGCAAGTATCTGTCTGAAGGCTACCTCGCATGGTTCTCTCAGACAGCAGGTTACCCGTGCGGAAAATGACACCAACACCCAGTCTACCCTATATATATCGAATACGTTAAGGTGATGTCGTTACATCGTTCAAATTTCAAATGGTCGCCCAATAAGCACCCTGCTCTGAACATATAAAGAACACTTAGTAAGCCAACCAGAGGCTTAGGGCCAGCGCAGGAATATCCCTCCTAAAAAATTTTTTTTAATAAAGCACAGTACTTCAGCTTTGCAGCTTACATGTGCATACCTCACCGATTGCAATTCATCCACTTTTCATGGTGTTGTATTCAGTGTATTTTTTAACTTTGTATTTGAAGTCTTTAAATCTTTGCGCTGCATAATATTTAATGAGGCATTAATGATTCAAAAATTTTACTCCATTAAACATTGGATGAGGGAAGTTTTTACTCAGTCTAAGCATACTCCATTGTGAATTGTGTTAAGAACATTTATATTGCGACATGGAATTGATAAGCTCTTTATTTTGAGGATGGGATGCAAACATAGTGTATAATATAGTAAATGTTTGAATTGAGATTCCCACCAAAGTTTCCCACAACGAGACAAATGTTGCCAATACGCCAATATCCGTCAGAAGGCTCCCTCGCATGGTTCTCTCAGACAGCAGGTTACCCGTGCGGAAAATGACAGCGACACCGAGTCTACCCTATATATATCTAATACGTTAAAGTGATGTCGTTACATCGTTCAAATTAGTTTCAAATGGTCCGTCAGAAGGCTCCCTCGCATGGTTCTCTCAGACAGCAGGTTACCCGTGCGGATAATGACAGCGACACCGAGTCTACCCTATATATATCTAATACGTTAAGGTGATGTCGTTACATCGTTCAAATTAGTTTCAAATGGTCGCCCAATAAGCACCCTGCTCTGAACATATAAAGAAAAAGTCTGATGTACCACACCCGATTTCTGCAGAAAGGTAAATTTTTCGGCTCGATTTTCTCCAGAATATGCACATCTAAGTGAGGTGAGCATATGATCGCGAATGCACCGTAACAGAGAACAAACACCTTGCATTAAGGGAAAATACTGGAGCCAAAAAACGAAAATTGAAACATTTGCTCCTTTTCTCTCGAAACAACGAAACACTATGTCGACAATTCGTCAATACTCGTCTGTAGGCTACTTCGCATGGTTCTCTAAAACAGCAGATTACCCATGAGGAATGTGCAAAAAACACCTATGAGTTTACCCTATATGTATCGATTACGTTAAGGTCATGTCATTAAATCGTTCATTTGAGTTTCAAATGTTCGGCCAGTAAGCACCCTGCTCAGAACATATAACGAAAAAGTGTGATGTACCACATTCGATTTCTGGAGAAAGGTAAATTTTTCGGCTCGATTTCCTCCAGAATAAGCACATCTAAGTGAGGTGAGCACATGATCGCGACCGCACCGGAAACGAGAACTAGCACCTTGCATTGAGGGAAAAGACTGGAGCCTAAAACAAAATAATGGGAAACATTTGCTCCTTTTCTCTAGCAACCACGAGACACTATGTCGACAATTCGTCAATACTCGTCTGTAGACTCCTTCGCATGGTTCTCTAAAAACAGCAGATTACACATGAGGAATGGGCAAAAAACACCGAGTCTACCCTATATGTATCGAATACGTTAAGGTGATGTCATTACATCGTTCATTTGAGTTTCAAATGTTCGGCCAGGATGGGATGCAAACATAGTGTATAATATACTTTATGTTTGAATTGCGATTCCCACCAAAGTTATCGAATACGTTAAGGTGATGTCATTACATCGTTCATTTGAGTTTCAAATGTTCGGCCAGGATGGGATGCAAACATAGTGTATAATATACTTTATGTTTGAATTAAGATTCCCACCAAAGTTCGGCCAGGATGGGATGCAAACATAGTGTATAATACACTTTATGTTTGAATTGAGATTCCCACCAAAGTTATCGAATACGTTAAGGTGATGTCATTACATCGTTCATTTGAGTTTCAAATGTTCGGCCAGGATGGGATGCAAACATAGTGTATAATATACTTTATGTTTGAATTGAGATTCCCACCAAAGTTCCCACCACAACGAAACAAATGTTGCCAATACGCCAGTATCTGTCTGAAGGCTACCTCGCATGGTTCTCTCAGACAGCAGGTTACCCGTGCGGAAAATGACACCAACACCCAGTCTACCCTATATATATCGAATACGTTAAGGTGATGTCGTTACATCGTTCAAATTTCAAATGGTCGCCCAATAAGCACCCTGCTCTGAACATATAAAGAACACTTAGTAAGCCAACCAGAGGCTTAGGGCCCGCGCAGGAATATCCCTCCTAAAAAAATTCTTTTAATAAAGCACAGTACTTCAGTTTTGCAGCTTACATGTGCATACCTCACCGATTGCAATTCATCCACTTTTCATGGTGTTGTATTCAGTGTATTTTGAACTTTGTATTTGAAGTCTTTAAATCTTTGCGCTGCATAAGATTTAATGAGGCATTAATGATTCAACAAATTTTACTCCATTAAACATTGGATGAGGGAAGTTTTTACTCAGTCTAAGCATACTCCATTGTGAATTGTGTTAAGAACATTTATATTGCGACATGGAATTGATAAGCTCTTTATTTTGAGGATGGGATGCAAACATAGTGTATAATATAGTTAATGTTTGAATTGAGATTCCCACCAAAGTTTCCCACAACGAGACAAATGTTGCCAATACGCCAATATCCGTCAGAAGGCTCCCTCGCATGGTTCTCTCAGACAGCAGGTTACCCGTGCGGAAAATGACAGCGACACCGAGTCTACCCTATATATATCTAATACGTTAAGGTGATGTCGTTACATCGTTCAAATTAGTTTCAAATGGTCGCCCAATAAGCACCCTGCTCTGAACATATAAAGAAAAATTCTGATGTACCACACCCGATTTCTGCAGAAAGGTAAATTTTTCGGCACGATTTCCTCCAGAATAAGCACATCTAAGTGAGGTGAGCACATGATCGCGACCGCACCGGAAACGAGAACTAGCACCTTGCATTGAGGGAAAAGACTGGAGCCTAAAAACAAAATAATGGGAAACATTTGCTCCTTTTCTCTAGCAACCACGAGACACTATGTCGACAATTCGTCAATACTCGTCTGTAGGCTCCTTCGCATTGTTCTCTAAAACATCAGATTACCCATGAGGAATGTGCAAAAAACACCGAGTCTACCTTATATGTATCGATAACGTTAAGGTCATGTCATTAAATCGTTAATTTGAGTTTCAAATGTTCGGCCAGTATGGGATGCAAACATAGTGTATAATATAGTTTATGTTTGAATTGAGATTCCCACCAAAGTTTACCACAACGAAACAAATGTTGCCAATACGCCAGTATCTGTCTGAAGGCTACCTCGCATGGTTCTCTCAGACAGCAGGTTACCCGTGCGGAAAATGACACCAACACCGAGTCTACCCTATATATATCGAATACGTTAAGGTGATGTCGTAGCATCGTTCAAATGAGTTTCAAATGGTCCGTCAGAAGGTTCCCTCGCATGGTTCTCTCAGACAGCAGGTTACCCGTGCGGAAAATGACACCGACACCGAGTCTACCCTATATATATCTAATACGTTAAAGTGATGTCGTTACATCGTTCAAATTAGTTTCAAATGGTCCGTCAGAAGGCTCCCTCGCATGGTTCTCTCAGACAGCAGGTTACCCGTGCGGAAAATGACAGCGACACCGAGTCTACCCTACATATATCTAATACGTTAAGGTGATGTCGTTACATCGTTCAAATTAGTTTCAAATGGTCGCCCAATAAGCACCCTGCTCTGAACATATAAAGAAAAAGTCTGATGTACCACACCCGATTTCTGCAGAAAGGTAAATTTTTCGGCTCGATTTTCTCCAGAATATGCACATCGAAGTTAAGTGAGCACATGATCGCGAATGCACCGTAACCGAGAACAAACACCTTGCATTAAGGGAAAATACTGGAGCCAAAAAACGAAAATTGAAACATTTGCTCCTTTTCTCTCGAAACAACGAGACACTATGTCGACAATTCGTCAATACTCGTCTGTAGGCTCCTTCGCATGGTTCTCTAAAACAGCAGATTACCCATGAGGAATGTGCAAAAAACACCTATATGAGTCTACCCTATATGTATCGATTACGTTTAGGTCATGTCATTAAATCGTTCATTTGAGTTTCAAATGTTCGGCCAGTAAGCACCCTGCTCAGAACATATAACGAAAAAGTGTGATGTACCACATTCGATTTCCGGAGAAAGGTAAATTTTTCGGCTCGATTTCCTCCAGAATAAGCACATCTAAGTGAGGTGAGCACATGATTGTGACCGCACCGGAAACGAGAACTAGCACCTTGCATTGAGGGAAAAGACTGGAGCCTAAAAACAAAATAATGGGAAACATTTGCTCCTTTTCTCTGGCAACAACGAGACACTATGTCGACAATTCGTCAATACTCGTCTGTAGGCTCCTTCGCATGGTTCTCTAAAAACAGCAGATTACACATGAGGAATGGGCAAAAAACACCGAGTCTACCCTATATGTATCGAATACGTTAAGGTGATGTCATTACATCGTTCATTTGAGTTTCAAATGTTCGGCCAGGATGGGATGCAAACATAGTGTATAATATACTTTATGTTTGAATTGAGATTCCCACCAAAGTTTACCACAACGAAACAAATGTTGCCAATACGCCAGTATCTGTCTGAAGGCTACCTCGCATGGTTCTCTCAGACAGCAGGTTACCCGTGCGGAAAATGACACCAACACCCAGTCTA
Organism: Procambarus clarkii; assembly: GCF_040958095.1. Classification (NCBI taxonomy): domain Eukaryota; kingdom Metazoa; phylum Arthropoda; class Malacostraca; order Decapoda; family Cambaridae; genus Procambarus; species Procambarus clarkii. The sequence continues at coordinate 316,119 of NW_027189256.1, forward strand.
CCCTATATATATCGAATACGTTAAGGTGATGTCGTTACATCGTTCAAATTTCAAATGGTCGCCCAATAAGCACCCTGCTCTGAACATATAAAGAACACTTAGTAAGCCAACCAGAGGCTTAGGGCCCGCGCAGGAATATCCCTCCTAAAAAAATTCTTTTAATAAAGCACAGTACTTCAGTTTTGCAGCTTACATGTGCATACCTCACCGATTGCAATTCATCCACTTTTCATGGTGTTGTATTCAGTGTATTTTGAACTTTGTATTTGAAGTCTTTAAATCTTTGCGCTGCATAAGATTTAATGAGGCATTAATGATTCAACAAATTTTACTCCATTAAACATTGGATGAGGGAAGTTTTTACTCAGTCTAAGCATACTCCATTGTGAATTGTGTTAAGAACATTTATATTGCGACATGGAATTGATAAGCTCTTTATTTTGAGGATGGGATGCAAACATAGTGTATAATATAGTTAATGTTTGAATTGAGATTCCCACCAAAGTTTCCCACAATGAGACAAATGTTGCCAATACGCCAATATCCGTCAGAAGGCTCCCTCGCATGGTTCTCTCAGACAGCAGGTTACCCGTGCGGAAAATGACAGCGACACCGAGTCTACCCTATATATATCTAATACGTTAAGGTGATGTCGTTACATCGTTCAAATTAGTTTCAAATGGTCCGTCAGAAGGCTCCCTCGCATGGTTCTCTCAGACAGCAGGTTACCCGTGCGGAAAATGACAGCGACACCGAGTCTACCCTATATATATCTAATACGTTAAGGTGATGTCGTTACATCGTTCAAATTAGTTTCAAATGGTCGCCCAATAAGCACCCTGCTCTGAACATATAAAGAAAAAGTCTGATGTACCACACCCGATTTCTGCAGAAAGGTAAATTTTTCGGCTCGATTTCCTCCAGAATAAGCACATCTAAGTGAGGTGAGCACATGATCGCGACCGCACCGGAAACGAGAACTAGCACCTTGCATCGAGGGAAAAGACTGGAGCCTAAAAACAAAATAATGGGAAACATTTGCTCCTTTTCTCTAGCAACCACGAGACACTATGTCGACAATTCGTCAATACTCGTCTGTAGGCTCCTTCGCATGGTTCTCTAAAAACAGCAGATTACACATGAGGAATGGGCAAAAAACACCGAGACTACCCTATATGTATCAAATACGTTAAGGTGATGTCATTACATCGTTCATTTGAGTTTCAAATGTTCGGCCAGGATGGGATGCAAACATAGTGTATAATATACTTTATGTTTGAATTGAGATTCCCACCAAAGTTTACCACAACGAAACAAATGTTGCCAATACGCCAGAATCTGTCTGAAGGCTACCTCGCATGGTTCTCTCAAACAGCAGGTTACCCGTGCGGAAAATGACACCAACACCCAGTCTACCCTATATATATCGAATACGTTAAGGTGATGTCGTTACATCGTTCAAATTAGTTTCAAATGGTCCGTCAGGAGGCTCCCTCGCATGGTTTTCTCAGACAGCAGGTTACCCGTGCGGAAAATGACAGCGACACCGAGTCTACCCCATATATATCGAATACGTTAAGGTGATGTAGTTACATCGTTCAAATGAGTTTCAAATCGTCGCCCAATAAGCACCCTGCTCTGAACATATAAAGAACACTTAGTAAGCCAACCAGAGGCTTAGGGCCCACGCAGGAATATCCCTCCCAAAAAAATTCATTTAATAAAGCACATGTGCATGTGAACATCAAATGGTCGCTTCAGCTTTGCAGCTTACATGTGTATACCTCACCGATTGCAATTCATCCTTTTTTCATGGTGTTGTATTCAGTGTATTTTGAACTTTGTATTTGAAGTCTTTAAATCTTTGCGCTGCATAAGATTTAATGAGGCATTAATGATTCAACAAATTTAACTCCATTAAACATTGGATGAGGGAAGTTTTTACTCAGTCTAAGCATACTCTATTGTGAATTGTGTTAAGAACATTTATATTGCGACATGGAATTGATAAGCTCTTTATTTTGAGGATGGGATGCAAACATAGTGTATAATATAGTTAATGTTTGAATTGAGATTCCCACCAAACTTTCCCACAACGAGACAAATGTTGCCAATACGCCAATATCCGTCAGAAGGCTCCCTCGCATGGTTCTCTCAGACAGCAGGTTACCCGTACGGAAAATGACAGCGACACCGAGTCTACCCTATATATATCTAATACGTTAAGGTGATGTCGTTACATCGTTCAAATTAGTTTCAAATGGTCGCCCAATAAGCACCCTGCTCTGAACATATAAAGAAAAAGTCTGATGTACCACACCCGATTTCTGCAGAAAGGTAAATTTTTCGGCTCGATTTTCTCCAGAATATGCACATCTAAGTGAGGTGAGCACATGATCGCGAATGCACCGTAACAGAGAACAAACACCTTGCATTAAGGGAAAATACTGGAGCCAAAAAACGAAAATTGAAACATTTGCTCCTTTTCTCTCTAAACAACGAGACACTGTCGACAATTCGTCAATACTCGTCTGTAGGCTCCTTCGCATTGTTCTCTAAAACAGCAGATTACCCATGAGGAATGTGCAAAAAACACCGAGTCTACCCTATATGTATCGATTACGTTAAGGTCATGTCATTAAATCGTTCATTTGAGTTTCAAATGTTCGGCCAGTAAGCACCCTGTCCAGAACAGATAACGAAAAAGTGTGATGTACCACATCCGATTTCTGGAGAAAGGTAAATTTTTCGGCTCGATTTCCTCCAGAATAAGCACATCTAAGTGAGGTGAGCACATGATCGCGACCGCACCGGAAACGAGAACTAGCACCTTGCATTGAGGGAAAAGACTGGAGCCTAAAAAACAAAATAATGGGAAACATTTGCTCCTTTTCTCTGGCAACAACGAGGCACTATGTCGACAATTCGTCAATACTCGTCTGTAGGCTCCATCGCATGGTTCTCTAAAACAGCAGATTACACATGAGGAATGTGCAAAAAACACCGAGTCTACCCTATATGTATCGAATACGTTAGGTGATATCATTACATCGTTCATTTGAGTTTCAAATGTTCGGCCAGGATGGGATGCAAACATAGCTTATAATATAGTTTATGTTTGAATTGAGATTCCCATCAAAGTTTACCACGACGAGACAAATGTTGCCAATACGCCAGTATTTGTCAGAAGGCTCCCTCGCATGGTTCTCTCAGACAGCAGGAAAATGACACCAACACCGAGTCTACACTATATATATCGAATACGTTAAGGTGATGTCGTTACATCGTTCAAATGAGTTTCAAATGGTCGCCCAATAAGCACCCTGCTCTGAACATATAAAGAACACTTAGTAAGCCAACCAGAGGCTTAGGGCCCACGCAGGAATATCCCTCCCAAAAAAATTCATTTAATAAAGCACATGTGCATGTGAACATCAAATGGTCGCTTCAGCTTTGCAGCTTACATGTGTATACCTCACCGATTGCAATTCATCCTTTTTTCATGGTGTTGTATTCAGTGTATTTTGAACTTTGTATTTGAAGTCTTTAAATCTTTGCGCTGCATAAGATTTAATGAGGCATTAATGATTCAACAAATTTAACTCCATTAAACATTGGATGAGGGAAGTTTTTACTCAGTCTAAGCATACTCCATTGTGAATTGTGTTAAGAACATTTATATTGCGACATGGAATTGATAAGCTCTTTATTTTGAGGATGGGATGCAAACATAGTGTATAATATAGTTAATGTTTGAATTGAGATTCCCACCAAACTTTCCCACAACGAGACAAATGTTGCCAATACGCCAATATCCGTCAGAAGGCTCCCTCGCATGGTTCTCTCAGACAGCAGGTTACCCGTACGGAAAATGACAGCGACACCGAGTCTACCCTATATATATCTAATACGTTAAGGTGATGTCGTTACATCGTTCAAATTAGTTTCAAATGGTCGCCCAATAAGCACCCTGCTCTGAACATATAAAGAAAAAGTCTGATGTACCACACCCGATTTCTGCAGAAAGGTAAATTTTTCGGCTCGATTTTCTCCAGAATATGCACATCTAAGTGAGGTGAGCACATGATCGCGAATGCACCGTAACCGAGAACAAACACCTTGCATTAAGGGAAAATACTGGAGCCAAAAAAAGAAAATTGAAACATTTGCTCCTTTTCTCTCGAAACAACGAGACACTATGTCGACAATTCGTCAATACTCGTCTGTAGGCTCCTTCGCATGGTTCTCTAAAACAGCAGATTACCCATGAGGAATGTGCAAAAAACACCAATATGAGTCTACCCTGTATGTATCGATTACGTTAAGGTCATGTCATTAAATCGTTCATTTGAGTTTCAAATGTTCGGCCAGTAAGCACCCTGCTCAGAACATATAACGAAAAAATGTGATGTACCACATTCGATTTCTGGAGAAAGGTAAATTTTTCGGCTCGATTTCCTCCAGAATAAGCACATCTAAGTGAGGTGAGCACATGATCGCGACCGCACCGGAAACGAGAACTAGCACCTTGCATTGAGGGAAAAGACTGAGTCTACCCTATATATATCTAATACGTTAAGGTGATGTCGTTACATCGTTCAAATTAGTTTCAAATGGTCGCCCAATAAGCACCCTGCTCTGAACATATAAAGAAAAAGTCTGATGTACCACACCCGATTTCTGCAGAAAGGTAAATTTTTCGGCTCGATTTTCTCCAGAATATGCACATCTAAGTGAGGTGAGCACATGATCGCGAATGCACCGTAACCGAGAACAAACACCTTGCATTAAGGGAAAATACTGGAGCCAAAAAAAGAAAATTGAAACATTTGCTCCTTTTCTCTCGAAACAACGAGACACTATGTCGACAATTCGTCAATACTCGTCTGTAGGCTCCTTCGCATGGTTCTCTAAAACAGCAGATTACCCATGAGGAATGTGCAAAAAACACCTATATGAGTCTACCCTATATGTATCGATTACGTTAAGGTCATGTCATTAAATCGTTCATTTGAGTTTCAAATGTTCGGCCAGTAAGCACCCTGCTCAGAACATATAACGAAAAAGTGTGATGTACCACATTCGATTTCTGGAGAAAGGTAAATTTTTCGGCTCGATTTCCTCCAGAATAAGCACATCTAAGTGAGGTGAGCACATGATCGCGACCGCACCGGAAACGAGAACTAGCACCTTGCATTGAGGGAAAAGACTGGAGCCTAAAAACAAAATAATGGGAAACATTTGCTCCTTTTCTCTAGCAACCACGAGACACTATGTCGACAATTCGTCAATACTCGTCTGTAGGCTCCTTCGCATTGTTTTCTAAAACATCAGATTACCCATGAGGAATGTGCAAAAAACACCGAGTCTACCCTATATGTATCGATTACGTTAAGGTCATGTCATTAAATCGTTAATTTGAGTTTCAAATGTTCGGCCAGTATGGGATGCAAACATAGTGTATAATATAGTTTATGTTTGAATTGAGATTCCCACCAAAGTTTACCACAACGAAACAAATGTTGCCAATACGCCAGTATCTGTCTGAAGGCTACCTCACATGGTTCTCTCAGACAGCAGGTTACCCGTGCGGAAAATGACACCAACACCGAGTCTACCCTATATATATCGAATACGTTAAGGTGATGTCGTTACATCGTTCAAATGAGTTTCAAATCGTCGCCCAATAAGCACCCTGCTATGAACATATAAAGAACACTTAGTAAGCCAACCAGAGGCTTAGGGCCCGCGCAGGAATATCCCTCCTAAAAAAATTCTTTTAATAAAGCACAGTACTTCAGCTTTGCAGCTTACATGTGCATACCTCACCGATTGCAATTCATCCACTTTTCATGGTGTTGTATTCAGTGTATTTTAAACTTTGTATTTGAAGTCTTTAAATCTTTGCGCTGCATAAGATTTAATGAAGCATTAATGATTCAACAAATTTTACTCCATTAAACATTGGATGATCACTACTTCTCTACTCACCACCATCATCATTTCCTCACTACTCACTAACATCATCACTTCCTCACTACTCACCATCATCACTACTCACCATCATCTCTACCCACCATCATCACTACCACTACTCATAAACATCATCACTACCACACTACTCACCATCATCACTACCACACTACTCACTATCATCATCACTACCACACTACTCACCATCATCATCACTACCTCACCATCATCATCACTACCTCTCTACCTCTCTACTCACCATCATCATCATTACCTCACTACTCACCATCACTACCACACTACTCACCATCATCACTACCTCACTACTCACCATCATTATCACTACCTCTCTACTCACCATCATCATCATTACCTCTCTACTCACCATCATCATCACTACCTCACCATCATCATCACTACCTCACCATCATCATCACTACCTCTCTACTCACCATCATCATCATTACCTCCCTACTCACCATCATCATCACTACCTCACTATCATCATCACTACCTCTCTACTCACCATCATCATCATTACCTCCCTACTCATTATCATCATCACTACCTCACCATCATCATCACTACCTCTCTACTCACCATCATCATCATTACCTCACTACTCACCATCAACATCACTACCTCACCATCATTATCACTACCTCTCTACTCACCATCATCATCATTTACTCGCTACTCACCATCACTACCACACTACTCACGATCATAACTACCTCACTACTCACCATCATCATCACTACTACACGATGGTGATGGTGAGTAGTGTAGTGATGATAATGGTGAGTAGTGAGGTAATGATGATGGTGAGTAGTGTGGTAGTGATGATGGTGCGTAGTGAGGTAGTGATGATGATGGCGAGGTAGTGATGATGGTGAGGTAGTGATGATGATAGTGAGGTAGTGATGATGATGGTGAGGTAGTGATGATGATTGTGAGTAGTGAGGTAGTGATGATGATTGTGAGTAGTGAGGTAGTGATGATGGTGAGTGGTGTGGTATTGATGATGGTGAGTAGTTTGGTAGTGATGATGGTGAGTAGTGAGGTAGTGATGATGGTTAAGAGTAGTGTGGTAGTTATGATGATGGTGGGTAGTGATGATGGTGAGTAGTGTGGTAGTGATGATGATAGTGAATAGTGTGGAAGTGATGATGTTTATGAGTAGTGGTAGTGATGATGGTGGGTAGAGATGATGGTGAGTAGTGATGATGGTGAGTAGTGAGGAAGTGATGATGTTAGTGAGTAGTGAGGAAATGATGATGGTGGTGAGTAGAGAAGTAGTGATGATGATGGTGAGTAGTGAGGTAGTGATGATGGTGAGTAGTGTGGTAGTGATGGTGAGTAGTGAGGTAATGATGATGATGGTGAGTAGAGAGGTAGAGAGGTAGTGATGATGATGGTGAGGTAGTGATGATGATGGTGAGTAGGGAGGTAGTGATGATGTTAGTGAGTAGTGTGGTAGTGATGATGTTAGTGAGTAGTGAAGTATATATATAGGAAAGGTTAAATTAGGTTAGGTTAGGTTTAATTAGGTTAGATTAGTTTAGGCTAAGAAATAGGCTATTTTTGTTGAAATAGAAATAGGGCAGTAATTGTTGGTAGCGTGTCTTCTCTGTTCACGTAGCAGTAAATAGGTATCCAGGAGTTAGTTAGATTACCTTAGGTTAGGTTAGTTTAAGCTAGGAAATAGGCTAGGTTTGTAGAAATAGAAATAGAAGAAGGGCTGTAATTGTAGGTAGCGTTTCCTATCACCGAATACATCTATTCACCTAACAGTAAATAGGTATCCAGGAGTTAGTTACGTTAGGTTAGGTTAGCTTAGATTAGGTTATGTTTGTTTTGACTAGGAAATAGGCTAGGTTTGCAGGTTAAGTTAGATTAGTTTAGGCTAGGTTTGTAGAAATAGAAATAGAAATGGGGCTGTAATTGGTGGTAGCCTATCTAACCTAACCAAGGAACCTAACCAACCAACCTAACCAACCAACCTAACCAAGCAACCTAACCAACCATCCTAACCAGGGAACCTAATCAACCAACCTAACCAAGGAACCTAACCAAGGAACCTAACCAAGGATCCTAACCTAACCCAACCAACCGAACTAACCTAACCAACCAACCTAACCTAACCTAACCAACCAACCAACCTAACCAATGTAACCAACCAACCTAACCAACCTAACCAACCAACCTAAGCAACCAACCTAAGCAACCTAACCTAACCAACCAACCTAACAAACCAACCTAACTAACCAACCAACCTAACCAGCCAACCTAAGCTATCTAACCTAACCAACCAACCTAACCAACCAACCTAACTAACCTAACCAACAACCTAACCAACGTAACCAACCTAACCAACCAACCTAAGCAACTTAAGCAACCAACCTAAGCAACCTAACCTAACCAACCTAACCTAACCAACCAACCTAACCAACCAACCAACCAACCTAACCAACCAACCAACCTAACCAACCTAACAAACCAACCTAACTAACCAACCAACCTAACCAACCAACCTAAGCTATCTAACCTAACCAACCAACCTATCCAACCAACCTTAGCTATCTAACCTAACCAACCAACCTAAGCTATCTAACCTAACCAACCAACCTAAGCTATCTATCCTAACCAACCAACCTAAGCGCATCTAACCTAACCAAGCAACCTAACCAACCAACCTAACCAACCAACCTAACCTAACCTAACCAACCAACCCAACCTAACCTAACCAACGTAACCAACCATCCTAACCAACGTAACCAACCAACGTAACCAACCAAACCTAACCAACCAACTAACTTAACCAACCAACCTAACCTAACGTAACCAACCAACCAACGTAACCAACCAACCAACCACCCAATGTAACCAACCAACCTAACCAACCAACCTAACCAATGTAACCAACCAACCTAACCAATGTAACCAACCAACCTAACCAACGTAACCAACCTAACCAACCAACCTAAGCAACCAACCTAAGCAACCTAACCTAACCAACCAACGAACCTAACCAACCAACCTAACCAACCAACCTAACCAACCAATCTAACCTAACCAACCAACCAACCTAACCAACCTAACAAACCAACCTAACTAACCAACCAACCTAACCAAACAACCTAAGCTATCTAACCTAACCAACCAACCTATCCAACCACCCTATCCAACCAACCTTAGCTATCTAACCTAACCAACCAACCTAAGCTATCTAACCTAACCAACCAACCTAAGCTATCTAACCTAACCAAGCAACCTAACCAACCAACCTAACCAAGCAACCTAACCAACCAACCTAACCAAAGAACCTAATCAACCAACCTAACCAAGCAACCTAACCAACCAACCTAACCTAACCTAACCAACCAAACTAACCTAACCTAACCTAACCTAACCAACCAACCTAACCAACGTAACCAACCATCCTAACCAACGTAACCAACCATCCTAACCAACGTAACCAACGAACCTAACCAACCTAATCAACCTAACTAACCAACCAACCTAACTAACCAACCAACCTAACCAACCAACCTAAGCTATCTAACCAACCAACCTAACTAACCAACCTAACTAACCAACCAATGTAAACTATTTAACCTAACCAACCAACCAACCTAACTAACCTAACCAACCAACCTAAGCTATCTAACCTAACCAAGCAACCTAACCAAGCAACCTAACCAACCAACCTAACCAACCAACCTAACCAAGGAACCTAACCAACCAACCAACCTAACCAACCTAAGCTATCTAACCAACCAACCTAACTAACCAACCTAACTAACCAACCAACCTAACCAACGTAAGCTATCTAACCTAACCAACCAACCTAACCAACCAACCTATCTAACCTAACCAACCAACCTAACCAACCAACGTAAGCTATCTAACCTAACCAAGCAACCTAACCAAGCAACCTAACCAAGGAACCTAACCAACCAACCTAACCAACCAACCTAACCAACCTAAGCTATCTAACCAACCAACCTAACCAACCTAAGCTATCTAACCTAACCAACCAACCTAAGCTATCTAACCTAACCAACCAACCTAAGCTATCTAACCTAACCAAGCAACCTAACCAACCAACCTAACCAACCAACCTAACCAAGCAACCTAACCAACCAACCTAACCTAACCTAACCAACCAACCCAACCTAACCTAACCAACGTAACCAACCATCCTAATCAACGTAAATAACCAACCTAAAAAACCTAACCTAACCAACCAACTAACCTAACCAACCAACTAATCTAACAAACCTAACCTAACCTAACGTAACCAACCAACCAACCAACCAACGTAACCAACCAACCTAACCAACCAACCTAACCAATGTAACCAACCAACCTAACCAATGTAACCAACCAACCTCATCAACATAACCAACCTAACCAACCAACCTAAGCAACCAACCTAAGCAACCTTACCTAACCAACCTAACCTAACCAACCTAACCTAACCAACCTAACCTAACCAACCAACCAACCTAACCAACCAACCTAACCAACCAACCTAACCAACCAACCTAACCAACCAACCTAACCTAACCAACCTAACCAACCTAACAAACCTAACCAACCTAACAAACCAACCTAACTAACCAACCAACCTAACCAAACAACCTAAGCTATCTAACCTAACCAACCAACTTATCCAACCAACCTATCCAACCAACCTTAGCTATCTAACCTAACCAACCAACCTAAACTATCTAACCTAACCAACCAACCTAAGCTATCTAACCTAACCAAGCAACCTAACCAACCAACCTAACCAAGCAACCTAACCAACCAACCTAACCAAAGAACCTAATCAACCAACCTAACCAAGCAACCTAACCAACCAACCTAACCAACCAACCTAACCTAACCTAACCAACCAAACTAACCTAACCAACCAAACTAACCTAACCAACCAACCAACCTAACCTAACCAACCAACCAACCTAACCAACGTAACCAACCATCCTAACCAACGTAACCAACCAACCTAACCAACGTAATAACGTAACCAACTTAACCTAACCAACCAACTTAACCTAACCAACCAACCTAACCAACCTAACCAACCAACCTAACCAACCTAACTAACCAACCAACCAAACCAACCTAACCAACCTAACTAACCAACCAACCTAATCAACCAACCTAAGCTATCTAACGAACCAACCTAACCAACCAACCTAACTAACCAACCAACGTAAACTATTTAACCTAACCAACCAACCTAACTAACCTAACCAACCAACCTAAGCTATCTAACCTAACCAAGCAACCTAACCAAGCAACCTAACCAACCAACCTAACCAAGGAACCTAACCAACCAACCTAACCAACGTAAGCTATCTAACCTAACCCACCTAACCAACCAACCTAACCAACCAACCTAACCAACGTAACCAACCTAACCAACCTAAGCAACCTAAGCAACCAACCTAACCAACCTATCCTAACCAACCTAACCTAACCAACCTAACCAACCAACATAACTAACCAACCAACCTAACCAACCAACCTATCCAACCAACCTTAGCTATCTAACCTAACCAACCAACCTAAGCTATCTAACCTAACCAACCTAAGCTATCTAACCTAACCAAGCAACTAACCAACCAACAAAACCAACCAACCTAACCTATCCAAAGAACCTAATCAACCAACCTAACCAACCAACCTAACCAACCTAACCAACCAACCTAACCAACCAACCAAACCAACCAAACCAACTAACCAAACCAACCAACCTAACCTAACCAACCAGCCCAACCTAACCAACCAACCTAACCAACCAACCTAACCAACCAACCTAACCAACCAACCTAACCAACCAACCTAAGCTATCCAACCAACCAACCTAACTAACCAACCAACCTAACCAACCTAAGCAATCTAACCTAACCAACCAACCTAACCAACCAACTTAAGCTATCTAACCTAACCAAGCAACCCAACCAACCAACCTAACCAAGCAACCTAACCAACCAACCAAACCAACGTAAGCTATCTAACCTAACCAACCAACCTAACCAACCTAAGCTATCTAACCTAACCAACCAAGCTAACCAACGTAAGCTATCTAACCTAACCAACCAACCTAACCAACGTAAGCTATCTAACCTAACCAACCAACCTAACCAACCAACCTAACCAACGTAAGCTATCTAACCTAACCAACCAACCTAACCAACCAACGTAAGCTATCTAACCTAACCAACCAACCTAACCAACCAACCTAAGCTATCTAACCTAACCAACCAACCTAAGCTATCTAACCTAACCAACCAACCTAAGCTATCTGACCTAACCAACCAAGCTAAGCTACCAACCTAACCAAGCAACCTAACCAACCAACCTAACCAACGTAAGCTATCTAACCTAGCCAACCAACCTAACCAACCAACCTAAGCTATCTAACCTAACCAACCAACCTAAGCTATCTAACCTAACCAACCAACCTAAGCTATCTGACCTAACCAACCAAGCTAAGCTACCAACCTAACCAAGCAACCTAACCAACCAACCTAACCAACGTAAGCTATCTAACCTAGCCAACCAACCTAACCAACCAACCTAAGCTATCTAACCTAACCAACCAACCTAAGCTATCTAACCTAACCAACCAACCTAAGCTATCTGACCTAACCAACCAAGCTAAGCTACCAACCTAACCAAGCAACCTAACCAACCAACCTAACCAACGTAAGCTATCTAACCTAGCAAACCAACCTAACCAACGTAACCAACCTAACCAACCAACCTAAGCTATCTAACCTAACCAACCAACCTAAGCAACCTAAGCAACCAACCTAAGCAACCTAACCTAACCAACCAACCTAACCAACCAACCTACTCAACCAACCTAACCAAGCAACCTAACCAACCAACCCAACCTAAGCTAACCAACGTAATCAACCATCCTAACCAACGTAACCAACGTAACCAACCTAACTAAGCTATCAAACCAACCAACCAACCTAAGCTATCCAACCAACCAACCTAACTAACCAACCTAAGCTATCTAACCTAACCAAGCAACCTAACCAACCAACCTAACCAACCAACCTAACAAACCAAACCAACCAACCTAACCAACCAACCTAAGCTATCCAACCAACCAACCTAAGCTATCTAACCTAACCAAGCAACCTAACCAACCAAACCAACCAACCAAACCAACCAACCTAACCAACCAACCTAAGCTATCCAACCAACCAACCTAAGCTATCCAACCAACCAACCAACCTAACTAACCTAACCAACCAACCTAACAACCTAACCTGAGCAACCTAACCTGAGCAACCTAACCTGAGCAACCTAACCTGAGCAACCTAACCTGAGCAACCTAACCTGAGCAACCTAACCTGAGCAACCTAACCAGAGCAACCTAACCAGAGCAACCTAACCTGAGCAACCTAACCAGAGCAACCTAACCTGAGCAACCTAACCTGAGCAACCTAACCTGAGCAACCTAACCTGAGCAACCTAACCTGAGCAACCTAACCTGAGCAACCTAACCAGAGCAACCTAACCTGAGCAACCTAACCTGAGCAACCTAACCTGAGCAACCTAACCTGAGCAACCTAACCTGAGCAACCTAACCAGAGCAACCTAACCTGAGCAACCTAACCTGAGCAACCTAACCTGAGCAACCTAACCTGAGCAACCTAACCTGAGCAACCTAACCAGAGCAACCTAACCTGAGCAACCTAACCTGAGCAACCTAACCAGAGCAACCTAACCTGAGCAACCTAACCAGAGCAACCTAACCTGAGCAACCTAACCTGAGCAACCTAACCAGAGCAACCTAACCTGAGCAACCTAACCTGAGCAACCTAACCTGAGCAACCTAACCTGAGCAACCTAACCAGAGCAACCTAACCTGAGCAACCTAACCTGAGCAACCTAACCAGAGCAACCTAACCTGAGCAACCTAACCAGAGCAACCTAACCTGAGCAACCTAACCTGAGCAACCTAACCTGAGCAACCTAACCAGAGCAACCTAACCTGAGCAACCTAACCTGAGCAACCTAACCAGAGCAACCTAACCTGAGCAACCTAACCTGAGCAACCTAACCAGAGCAACCTAACCTGAGCAACCTAACCTGAGCAACCTAACCTGAGCAACCTAACCTGAGCAACCTAACCTGAGCAACCTAACCAGAGCAACCTAACCTGAGCAACCTAACCTGAGCAACCTAACCTGAGCAACCTAACCTGAGCAACCTAACCAGAGCAACCTAACCTGAGCAACCTAACCAGAGCAACCTAACCTGAGCAACCTAACCTGAGCAACCTAACCAGAGCAACCTAACCTGAGCAACCTAACCTGAGCAACCTAACCTGAGCAACCTAACCTGAGCAACCTAACCTGAGCAACCTAACCAGAGCAACCTAACCTGAGCAACCTAACCTGAGCAACCTAACCTGAGCAACCTAACCTGAGCAACCTAACCAGAGCAACCTAACCTGAGCAACCTAACCAGAGCAACCTAACCTGAGCAACCTAACCTGAGCAACCTAACCTGAGCAACCTAACCAGAGCAACCTAACCTGAGCAACCTAACCAGAGCAACCTAACCTGAGCAACCTAACCAGAGCAACCTAACCAGAGCAACCTAACCTGAGCAACCTAACCTGAGCAACCTAACCTGAGCAACCTAACCAGAGCAACCTAACCTGAGCAACCTAACCTGAGCAACCTAACCAGAGCAACCTAACCTGAGCAACCTAACCTGAGCAACCTAACCTGAGCAACCTAACCTGAGCAACCTAACCAGAGCAACCTAACCTGAGCAACCTAACCTGAGCAACCTAACCTGAGCAACCTAACCTGAGCAACCTAACCTGAGCAACCTAACCTGAGCAACCTAACCTGAGCAACCTAACCTGAGCAACCTAACCTGAGCAACCTAACCTGAGCAACCTAACCTGAGCAACCTAACCTGAGCAACCTAACCTGAGCAACCTAACCTGAGCAACCTAACCTGAGCAACCTAACCTGAGCAACCTAACCTGAGCAACCTAACCTGAGCAACCTAACCTGAGGAACCTAACCTGAGCAACCTAACCTGAGCAACCTAACCTGAGCAACCTAACCTGAGCAACCTAACCTGAGCAACCTAACCTGAGCAACCTAACCTGAGCAACCTAACCTGAGCAACCTAACCTGAGCAACCTAACCTGAGCAACCTAACCTGAGCAACCTAACCTGAGCAACCTAACCTGAGCAACCTAACCTGAGCAACCTAACCTGAGCAACCTAACCTGAGCAACCTAACCTGAGCAACCTAACCTGAGCAACCTAACCTGAGCAACCTAACCTGAGCAACCTAACCTGAGCAACCTTACCTGAGCAACCTAACCTGAGCAACCTAACCTGAGCAACCTAACCTGAGCAACCTAACCTGAGCAACCTAACCTGAGCAACCTTACCTGAGCAACCTAACCTGAGCAACCTAACCTGAGCAACCTAACCTGAGCAACCTAACCTGAGCAACCTAACCTGAGCAACCTAACCTGAGCAACCTAACCTGAGCAACCTAACCTGAGCAACCTAACCTGAGCAACCTAACCTGAGCAACCTAACCTGAGCAACCTAACCTGAGCAACCTAACCTGAGCAACCTTACCTGAGCAACCTAACCTGAGCAACCTTACCTGAGCAACCTTACCTGAGCAACCTTACCTGGGCAACCTAACCTGGGCAACCTAACCTGAGCAACCTAACCTGAGCAACCTTACCTGAGCAACCTTACCTGGGCAACCTAACCTGGGCAACCTAACCTGAGCAACCTAACCTGGGCAACCTAACCTGGGCAACCTAACCTGAGCAACCTAACCTGAGCAACCTAACCTGAGCAACCTAACCTGAGCAACCTAACCTGAGCAACCTAACCTGGGCAACCTAACCTGAGCAACCTAACCTGAGCAACCTAACCTGAGCAACCTAACCTGAGCAACCTAACCTGAGCAACCTAACCTGAGCAACCTAACCTGAGCAACCTAACCTGAGCAACCTAACCTGAGCAACCTAACCTGAGCAACCTAACCTGAGCAACCTAACCTGAGCAACCTAACCTGAGCAACCTAACCTGAGCAACCTAACCTGAGCAACCTAACCTGAGCAACCTAACCTGAGCAACCTAACCTGAGCAACCTAACCTGAGCAACCTAACCTGAGCAACCTAACCTGAGCAACCTAACCTGAGCAACCTAACCTGAGCAACCTAACCTGAGCAACCTAACCTGAGCAACCTAACCTGAGCAACCTAACCTGAGCAACCTAACCTGAGCAACCTAACCTGAGCAACCTAACCTGAGCAACCTAACCTGAGCAACCTAACCTGAGCAACCTAACCTGAGCAACCTAACCTGAGCAACCTAACCTGAGCAACCTAACCTGAGCAACCTAACCTGAGCAACCTAACCTGAGCAACCTAACCTGAGCAACCTAACCTGAGCAACCTAACCTGAGCAACCTAACCTGAGCAACCTAACCTGAGCAACCTAACCTGAGCAACCTAACCTGAGCAACCTAACCTGAGCAACCTAACCTGAGGAACCTAACCTGAGCAACCTAACCTGAGCAACCTAACCTGAGCAACCTAACCTGAGCAACCTAACCTGAGCAACCTAACCTGAGCAACCTAACCTGAGCAACCTAACCTGAGGAACCTAACCTGAGCAACCTAACCTGAGCAACCTAACCTGAGCAACCTAACCTGAGCAACCTAACCTGAGCAACCTAACCTGAGCAACCTAACCTGAGCAACCTAACCTGAGCAACCTAACCTGAGCAACCTAACCTGAGCAACCTAACCTGAGCAACCTAACCTGAGCAACCTAATTATGTTATTATATTATTATTATTATTATATTATATTATTATTATTATTATTATATATTATATTATTATTATTATTATTATTATATATTATATTATTATTATACAACCTTATTATATTATCAACTCCCTTCTTATTATCTGACACGAACCTTCGGTTCGTGTCAGAGTCCATGAGTGTCCGTGTGCGTGTCCGTGTGAGTGTCCGTGTCCGTGTATCCAAGGGGTTTTGGGTCCAGGAAGCTATTTGTGTCGACCCAAATTGCCTCCCTTCTCCCCACCTGAAATCCAGGTGGATTGAAAGACCTGCCCGAGGTCAGTGGATCCAGGTATCCGTCCGTGACCCCCCGGACTTCAACCCTTCCCCACATTCCAAGGAGTCGGTCAATCAATCTTCGGCTATCCAGAGAATCTATCGAAACTGATGCTCCTACAGGAGGGGACACACAGAGAAATCTGTGCCCTGTACTTGCAACCGTTCCGACAGGCTCGAACGCAGATCTATCCGGATTAGGAACTTGTTCTATCCGACTAGGCCACGCTGGAGTTGCCTTTTGAATCAAATTTGGCACTTGTATTTATATCTCATAGCAAGGTTAGTTAGTGTCTATTTATCAACAGTTGCAATGATTGATATGTGAAGTTGTTAATTTGTGTTGACAGTTAGAAATACCTGACAGCTTTGTTTGATAAGGTTGCAGTCCCGTGAGGCAGTTTTATGAATGAATATTGGAGAATTTAGGCTAACTGACGTGTGTGTGTGTGTGTGTGTGTGTGTGTGTGTGTGTGTGTGTGTGTGTGTGTGTGTGTGTGTGTGTGTGTGTGTGTGTGTGTGTGTGTACTCACCTAGTTGTACTCACCTAGTTGTGTTTGCGGGGGTTGAGCTCTGGCTCTTTGGTCCCGCCTCTCAACCGTCAATCAACAGGTGTACAGATTCCTGAGCCTATTGGGCTCTATCATATCTACACTTGAAACTGTGTATGGAGTCAGCCTCCACCACATCACCTCCTAATGCATTCCATTTGTCAACCACTCTGACACTAAACAAGTTCTTTCAAATATCTCTGTGGCTCATTTGGGCACTCAGTTTCCACCTGTGTCCCCTGTGTCAACCGACTGTCTCACCACTCGGCTGTTAAAGGCTTTGTCTCAGGTTAGTGTGGGTCACCCAGGTGTGGGAGGAGACACAGGTGTGGGTGTTGGTGCAGGTGTGGGAGACCATGTAGGTGTGGAGGACCACAGATACTAGGGGGGGGGGGGGGGAAATGACGATGATGTGTGAGATGACGGGTGTGGCATGTGATATTGGTACATATGAGGCTGGGTGTTTAGAAATATGTGGTTTTGGGGGGTGAGTGAGAGTGAGTGAACTCTGAGGGTGAGAGTGAGTGAACTGTGAGGGTGAGAGTGAGTGACTGTGAGAGAGGGTGAGTGAGAGTGATTGGACTGTAAGAGAGGGTGAGTGAGAGTGAATGGACTGTGAGAAGGGTGAGTGAGTGGGTGGAGGTTGGTGTGAAATGTCAGCAGGTGAGAGGGTCCACAGTAGTTTCCCCTCACCCCCTCCCCTTCCCCCTCATCCACCTACACTTTCATCCTCATCCACCTGCCTCTTCACTCCAGGACCCCCCCCCCACACATCTGCCCTTTCCTCATAACTCCTCATCTGCCATCTGAGGCCAGTGGCACTCACCTCCCCCCCCCCTACATCTGAGTGCCTCACACACACTTGTATGCCGCTAGCAGGTGTGTGTGTGTGTGTGTGTGTGACGTGTGTATGAAGCCCTCATGTATGCTGCCCTCACGTCTATGCTTCCCATATGAGTATGCTGCACAGGCACATGTGCAGTCTGCGAGCCTGTGTCACCCACGCTCCTATGCCTCATGACACTCGTGAGGTACACATACACACACACTCATATTTGGCCAACACACTCATGCCGCCCACATACTCATGCCGCCCACGTACTCATGCCGCCCATGGACTCATAGCACCGCCAAACCCATGAGTGTTCATCAATAAACACGTAATAGACGCATTCCAGCACATATGTACGCCCGCACATACGTACACCCGCACGTACGTACGTCCGCACATATGTACGCCCACACGTACACACTGGGAAGCATACACGAACCGCCCTCTCAGACCACCTCGGTAGTTATATAAGTATTTGCGATGGTCCGAAAGCATATTACGGTTTCAGTGATAGCCTACTGACAAACAGGGAAATGAACCTTTGTCCTAAACAGAAATTATTCTCAAGTTATACATTTATTGTAATATAAATCCAGACTGGACACCACGAGCGTAGCTATCGTCATGTAAGTACATTTAGATAGTTACGCACACACACACATATATGTAAACAAAACACATAGCCTGTTATACAGGAATTGTAGGTTTATATCTACAGATGACTGGAAGGAAAAGAGACCACGTGGTTTAAGCTGTATATATGTTGTTGTTGTTGAGTTAGGGGCGACGACAATCGTGGGATCGGATGCGCCCCGGCGTACCCGTGAAGGGTGAATCGCAGAAAAGCCAGAAGAGGCGAAACGCCAAGCCAAAACGCGAAACGAGTGACGCCAAGCACTAGAAACTAATATGCCACACGGCAAAGCTACGCACAAAGGGAGAGGCAGAAGCACATAATAGAACAGGGCAAACAAACAGCCAGAAGGGCACACAGCACGTCATAGAGCAAACACACAAGAAATCAGAGCACAAACTTGCCCGGGAACTTGGCCCGCGGGAATCTTACATTGAACGCCTCCCAGAGCACCCATTGCCAAGGGTCTCGTCCATCCACCGGTGACGCCATAACATCTGGAACCGGGGCAACAAACACCTGCAAACTGGGGACCCAGATGGTAGTACTCATGAGGCGAGAAGTCGCCACTCGCCCCCACAGGAAGGGAACTTGCCCCCCACGAAAGCACTCCGGTCCGTCAGACAGCAGTAACTCGGCAATCTTCTACCAGTGACCCGGTGGCATCACAGACGCCTGCAACACGTCCCCTAGGGCCCCAACGTGCACCCGCACCACAGGGGTACCCGTGGCCCCGGGCACACCACCAGACGACAGCAGGGAACCCGGACGGCGCGCATCCTTCCGTAACGTCACCACCAGGCCACGCCCAGCACCAGAGTCCACACCATCCCTGGCAGCGGGAGCCACCACCCCCCACTGTGGAGAGTCCCCCGGCGGAGAAAGAACCGAAGGCACGTCCGAGACACAGGCACCAGCACCGGCAGGCACATGAACCTCCGCCACCACGAACCGCGGAGACATCGACGCATCCGTATCCACACTGTCAACATCTGAAGCCCCACAGTCACTGAAGTCACCAACGTCGGCCCAGGAAGAAGACGAACGCCGGGAACGTTTGGGCACCGGCCGGATATCGTCCGAGCCGGTAAGTGACCCAGAAACACGGGTACCACGAGCCGAAGGAACCGATGCCAGGACGGCAGCAGCCTCTACCACAGGGGGAACCGGACCACACACAGCAGGAAGCTCCGCAGTCACCCCAGCACCCAGCACATCCGGGACCAGAGTCACGGACACAGGGCCAGGCGCAGCATCAGAAGACGAGGGAGAAGACAGTGACGTCACACAGGGAGCTCCAGGGAGGGCCACGGGAGCAGCTGGGACAGCGACAGGATCAGGCAGACCAACCGACGGTACCTCAAGAACCGGAGGAGGGACGGCAACAACCGGAGGAGGGACGGCAACAACCGGAGGAGGGACGGCAACAACCGGAGGAGGGACGGCAACAACCGGAGGAGGGACGGCAACAACCGGAGGAGGGACGGCAACAACCGGAGGAGGGACGGCAACAACCGGAGGAGGGACGGCAACAACCGGAGGAACGGCAGGCGCAGCCGGGGAAGCTGCAGCAGCAGACGGGACGCGCACCACCTCATCAACATCACCGGAGACTGCCTCCAGAGGGAGCGGCGGGAAATCCTCGTCGCGGAACAAGTTGACAGGAGCAGCAGGGGCCTCAGAGCACCCGGCAGCCTGATGCCCCAACAGGCCACACCGGAAACAGGTACGAGGCTGCCGGCCATAATACACCCGGACGTAGTACCCCATAAGCCGGACAGAAGAAGGTATATCCGACCGCAGGCGCATCCCCAACGTGGGAATATTTGTACACCTCCCAGCATACCGCCCCGAGGAGAGCGTGTTCACCCGCACGCTGACAACAGTACCAAAACCCCCGAAGTAACGCCGGAGGAGGTCATCAGGGAACTCCAGGGGCGCACCATGGACACTGACATAAGTCAGGGCACCACTGCGGTCCGAAATCGCCACAGAGCCGGCATCGTCTGGCAACGGCAACGTACGCCCCCCGTACCGACGGAGGAAGTCCCGGTACTCGTCCTCCCCCACGCCCGTAACTAGCTCCACACCGTAAACAGCTTCGACCGGGACACGAAGCATGTCATACATCACCATCTCGATGGTCGGATAACCAGCCTTACAAGTGAACTCCAGGCCCACGGAGTTCACACGCTGAACAGGAGGAAGATGGCCCCCATGTCAGACTTGCCACGTCAACGCAGCCAGGCAGGCAACAAAACTGGTAGGGCAAAGACGCCCACAACACCTGGCGACCAAAACAGTAAACAACTCCAACAGCCACGGAGGGTCGGTAAACGTCCTCACTCCACGGCTGCTAGCAGTCGACCTAAGCTGTATATATAGAACAGATCCACGAGGCTTCCTCCTCTAACAACAACAACAACAACTGCAATCCGAGCCGTTTTCGACACTATAGGCGTCTGAATCCAAACATGAGAAAATCCACATTCTCATAAGAACACTAAGATATAACCACTATTCAAGAAAGACAACAT
The DNA here is from genome assembly GCF_040958095.1 of Procambarus clarkii. Taxonomy (NCBI): domain Eukaryota; kingdom Metazoa; phylum Arthropoda; class Malacostraca; order Decapoda; family Cambaridae; genus Procambarus; species Procambarus clarkii. The sequence goes on from NW_027189256.1 coordinate 337,826, forward strand.
GATCCTAAAGAAAGGAATAATAACTGCACACCGCTAAATATTATCTATAAAAATTAAGAATAGCGTGTCGAAAATATAAATATTTCGTGAATCCGGTGTAGACGGCTACTTGTCTCACGAACACCGGGGAAGACGACGCTAGCCAGAGGTGTAGACGGCTACTTGTCTCACGAACATCAGGGGAGACGACGCTAGCCAGAGGTGTAGACGGCTACTTGTCTCACGAACACCGGGGGAGACGACGCTAGCCAGAGGTGTAGACGGCTACTTGTCTCACGAACACCGGGGGAGACGACGCTAGCCAGAGGTGTAGACGGCTACTTGTCTCACGAACATCGGGGGAGACGACGCTAGCCAGAGGTGTAGACGGCTACTTGTCTCACGAACACCGGGGGAGACGACGCTAGCCAGAGGTGTAGACGGCTACTTGTCTCACGAACACCGGGGGAGACGACGCTAGCCAGAGGTGTAGACGGCTACTTGTCTCACGAACACCGGGGGAGACGACGCTAGCCAGAGGTGTAGACGGCTACTTGTCTCACGAACACCGGGGGAGACGATGCTAGCCAGAGGTGTAGACGGCTACTTGTCTCACGAACATCGGGGGAGACGACGCTAGCCAGAGGTGTAGACGGCTACTTGTCTCACGAACACCGGGGGAGACGACGCTAGCCAGAGGTGTAGACGGCTACTTGTCTCACGAACACCGGGGGAGACGACTCTAGCCAGAGGTGTAGACGGCTACTTGTCTCACGAACATCGGGGGAGACGACGCTAGCCAGAGAGATTGTAAACATTGCCAAGCGAAGACGTCCCTTGTGCTTAAACGGAAGTTTATAAGCCAGAAACTATTAATATTAATTTTGTAACAACTGCTTGTGCCTCGTTATTGTTATTAAGGTGTAGGATTGTTTATAATAATAGAGAAGAGGAGAAGCAGTGACAACAAAAAGCATAAACGCAATGCATCAAGCCTATACTGACGCCTTCACTGTTGCCACCAGTCCCGTCTCTGTTTACACCACATAAATCCTAATGTTTACACCACATAAATCCTAATGTTTACACCACATAAATCCTAATGTTTACACCACATAAATCCTAATGTTTACACCACATAAATCCTAATGTTTACACCACATAAATCCTAATGTTTACACCACATAAATCCTAATGTGTACACCACATAAATCCTAATGTTTACACCACATAAATCTTAAATAGTCACAGTTTAGCTTTTTGGAATCCTATTTAATTCTTACCAAAAACACTAACCCCCTAAAAAACAATGAAAGTAGTTAAGACGAGGGCTGTCGAGCCCAAAGTAATCAAAATATAAAATTTAAGCTATATAAATTTGTGTATATCTATATATATATATGTTTCATTGAATATGACCGCATATTCTGTATTTATTATTTTCTGGTTTAGGGCTTCTATCCCTCTAACTATTTTCTTAGCATCAGGGCTTAATTGAAATAGGAGTTCTCCAAAACTCATTTTCGTACTTTTAAGGTGAAGAAAAGAAGTGATTTACTATAGAGTGTATTACACTTATTTGTATAATTTGCACGACGTTTCGAACCTCCATGAACCATGGAGGTTCGAAATATATATATATAACTATATATATATATAGTTATATATATATAACTTTAGAACACTTTCCCACCAGAAGACTGTTGCTGTTGTGTTCTAAAGTTGTATACTTGACTCTCGTGTTTAGGAGAGTTGTGCCTTATATATATATATATATATATATATATATATATATATATATATATATATATATATATATATATATATATATATTTATATATATATATATATATATATATATATATATATATATAATATATATATATAATGTATATATATATATATGTGTGTGTGTATGTGTGTATGTGTGTGTGTGTGTGTGTGTGTGTGTGTGTGTGTGTGTGTGTGTGTGTGTGTGTGTGTGTGTGTGTGTGTGTGTGTGTATATGTATCAACAGAAATAGCTTAGTAAACAACTCAGCAGAGACGTAATGATGACTAAGATCTCTTAAGAACAAGAGTAAACAGAGTGAGAATGGTCGAGGCAGGCATGCCACACCCAGGATAACTCAAGTGTCTAAAGCCAAGATGGTCGGCATATTACTAACTAGGCTAGTCATACTACTAACTAAGGTAGGCATTTGTTGTTACAAGTGTTGTTGTTACAGGTGATGTTGTGGTGGTGGCTGTGTTTGTTGGTACAGCTGTTGTTATTGTTGTGGCTGTGTTTGCTGGTACAGATGCTCTTGTGGCTGTGTTTGTTGGTACAGCTGTTGTTATTGTTGTGGCTGTGTTTGCTGGTACAGTTGCTGTTGTGGCTGTGTTTGCTGGTACAGATGCTGTTGTGGCTGTGTTTGCTGGTACAGTTGCTGTTGTGGCTGTGTTTGCTGGTACAGTTGCTGTTGTGGCTGTGTTTGATGGTACAGCTGTTGTGGCTGTGTTTGTTGGTACAGCTGTTGTTATTGTTGTGGCTGTGTTTGCTGGTACAGATGCTGTTGTGGCTGTGTTTGTTGGTACAGCTGTTGTTATTGTTGTGGCTGTGTTTGCTGGTACAGTTGCTGTTGTGACTGTGTTTGCTGGTACAGTTGCTGTTGTGACTGTGTTTGCTGGTACAGATGCTGTTGTGGCTGTGTTTGCTGGTACAGATGCTGTTGTGACTGTGTTTGCTGGTACAGATGCTGTTGTGACTGTGTTTGCTGGTACAGATGCTGTTGTGGCTGTGTTTGCTGGTACAGATGCTGTTGTGGCTGTGTTTGCTGGTACAGTTGCTGTTGTGACTGTGTTTGCTGGTACAGTTGCTGTTGTGGCTGTGTTTGCTGGTTCAGTTGCTGTTGTGGCTGTGTTTGCTGGTACAGATGCTGTTGTGGCTGTGTTTGCTGGTACAGTTGCTGTTGTGGCTGTGTTTGCTGGTACAGTTGCTGTTGTGACTGTGTTTGCTGGTACAGTTGCTGTTGTGACTGTGTTTGCTGGTACAGATGCTGTTGTGGCTGTGTTTGCTGGTACAGTTGCTGTTGTGGCTGTGTTTGCTGGTACAGTTGCTGTTGTGACTGTGTTTGCTGGTACAGTTGCTGTTGTGGCTGTGTTTGCTGGTACAGTTGCTGTTGTGACTGTGTTTGCTGGTACAGTTGCTGTTGTGGCTGTGTTTGCTGGTACAGATGCTGTTGTGACTGTGTTTGCTGGTACAGATGCTGTTGTGACTGTGTTTGCTGGTACAGATGCTGGTGTGGCTGTGTTTGCTGGTACAGTTGCTGTTGTGGCTGTGTTTGCTGGTACAGATGCTGTTGTGACTGTATTTGCTGGTACAGATGCTGTTGTGACTGTGTTTGCTGGTACAGATGCTGTTGTGACTGTGTTTGCTGGTACAGATGCTGTTGTGACTGTGTTTGCTGGTACAGATGCTGTTGTGGCTGTGTTTGCTGGTACAGATGCTGTTGTGGCTGTGTTTGCTGGTACAGATGCTGTTGTGGCTGTGTTTGCTGGTACAGTTGCTGTTGTGACTGTGTTTGCTGGTACAGTTGCTGTTGTGGCTGTGTTTGCTGGTTCAGTTGCTGTTGTGGCTGTGTTTGCTGCTACAGATGCTGTTGTGGCTGTGTTTGCTGGTACAGTTGCTGTTGTGGCTGTGTTTGCTGGTACAGTTGCTGTTGTGACTGTGTTTGCTGGTACAGTTGCTGTTGTGACTGTGTTTGCTGGTACAGATGCTGTTGTGGCTGTGTTTGCTGGTACAGATGCTGTTGTGGCTGTGTTTGCTGGTACAGTTGCTGTTGTGACTGTGTTTGCTGGTACAGTTGCTGTTGTGGCTGTGTTTGCTGGTACAGTTGCTGTTGTGACTGTGTTTGCTGGTACAGTTGCTGTTGTGGCTGTGTTTGCTGGTACAGATGCTGTTGTGACTGTGTTTGCTGGTACAGTTGCTGTTGTGACTGTGTTTGCTGGTACAGTTGCTGTTGTGGCTGTGTTTGCTGGTACAGATGCTGTTGTGGCTGTGTTTGCTGGTACAGATGCTGTTGTGGCTGTGTTTGCTGGTACAGTTGCTGTTGTGGCTGTGTTTGCTGGTACAGTTGCTGTTGTGGCTGTGTTTGCTGGTACAGTTGCTGTTGTGACTGTGTTTGCTGGTACAGTTGCTGTTGTGGCTGTGTTTGCTGGTACAGATGCTGTTGTGACTGTGTTTGCTGGTACAGTTGCTGTTGTGACTGTGTTTGCTGGTACAGTTGCTGTTGTGGCTGTGTTTGCTGGTACAGATGCTGTTGTGGCTGTGTTTGCTGGTACAGATGCTGTTGTGGCTGTGTTTGCTGGTACAGTTGCTGTTGTGGCTGTGTTTGCTGGTACAGTTGCTGTTGTGGCTGTGTTTGCTGGTACAGTTGCTGTTGTGACTGTGTTTGCTGGTACAGTTGCTGTTGTGGCTGTGTTTGCTGGTACAGATGCTGTTGTGACTGTGTTTGCTGGTACAGTTGCTGTTGTGGCTGTGTTTGTTGGTACAGTTGCTGTTGTGACTGTGTTTGCTGGTACAGATGCTGTTGTGACTGTGTTTGCTGGTACAGATGCTGTTGTGACTGTGTTTGCTGGTACAGTTGCTGTTGTGGCTGTGTTTGCTGGTACAGTTGCTGTTGTGGCTGTGTTTGCTGGTACAGTTGCTGTTGTGACTGTGTTTGCTGGTACAGTTGCTGTTGTGACTGTGTTTGCTGGTACAGATGCTGTTGTGACTGTGTTTGCTGGTACAGATGCTGTTGTGGCTGTGTTTGCTGGTACAGATGCTGTTGTGGCTGTGTTTGCTGGTACAGATGCTGTTGTGGCTGTACTTGCTGGTACAGATGCTGGTGTGGCTGTACTTGCTGGTACAGATGCTGTTGTGGCTGTGTTTGCTGGTACAGATGCTGTTGTGGCTGTGTTTGCTGGTACAGTTGCTGTTGTGGCTGTGTTTGCTGGTACAGTTGCTGTTGTGACTGTGTTTGCTGGTACAGTTGCTGTTGTGGCTGTGCTTGCTGGTACAGATGCTGTTGTGGCTGTGTTTGCTGGTACAGTTGCTGTTGTGGCTGTGTTTGCTGGTACAGTTGCTGTTGTGGCTGTGCTTGCTGGTACAGATGCTGTTGTGACTGTGTTTGCTGGTACAGTTGCTGTTGTGACTGTGTTTGCTGGTACAGATGCTGTTGTGACTGTGTTTGCTGGTACAGATGCTGTTGTGGCTGTGTTTGCTGGTACAGATGCTGTTGTGGCTGTGTTTGCTGGTACAGTTGCTGTTGTGACTGTGTTTGCTGGTACAGATGCTGTTGTGACTGTGTTTGCTGGTACAATTGCTGTTTCATTGTATTGTTGGTGGTGGTGTTGACGCATCAAGTACCTGCTGCTGTCCTTGTATATGTTTTCGTGGTTGTTGTTGCTGTTGGCTATTTTGGGAGTGTTAATGTCCGCATGTGTGTGTGTACTCACCTAGTTGTGCAAAGAGCTCTGGCTCTTTGGCCCCACCTCGCAACTGTTGATCAACCGGTGTATAGATTCCTGAGCCTACTGGGCTTGATTATATTTACATTTGAAACTATGTATAGAGTCAGCCTCCACCACATCACTGCCTAACCTATCTAGGTTTTTGTGTGTGTACTTACGAATGGTTATCTAATAGCCTATTCAGGAATGGGAGTTCCAGCTGTGTTTTGCTCCGCCAACTGGTCGTGATGCACCTCTTACGTTATAATTCACATAATTGTCGTAGTTAATTTAACGTTAATTAACGCCTTACGGGATTGTCGTAGTGGCAGGATTTTTTGTTATCTCCTGGGATATTCCTTCGTGGGTCCCGAGTCTCTTGCTGGCCCACTAAGTGTTACTCATTTCAGTTTTACTCAGTCAGTGGATGAGTGTTTATGACTCACACGGTGGCCTCTGTACGGTATGGCCCAGTGTGTGTAACAACTTCTTTAACTGCGCTGTTAAATCTCGGTTAAAATCTTATTTGGGTTGAACTCTGTACTGTGTTAGACAGTGTTCCAGTGGTCTGTTTGGGTTGTAAATTAGCCCTGTGTTAGATAATGTTCCAGTGGGTTGATATATATGGCTATTTTAAGGTTATCTGTGATTTCGGGGCTTAACGTCCCCGCGGCTCGGTCCTCGACCAGGCCTCCACCCCCAGGAAGCAGCCCGTAGCAGCTGTTTAACTCCCAGGTACCTATTTACTGCTAGGTAACAGGGGCATCAGGGTGAAAGAAACATTTTGCCCATTTGTCTTTGCCTCCACCGGGGATCGAACCCGGAGCCTCAGGACTATGAATCCAAAGCACAGTCCAACCAGCTGTCAGGCGCCCTATATATAGTAGTGGTAGTTGCGGTGGTTAAGGTTGTGGTTATAGTTGAAATGTTTGTGGTTGTAGTGGTAGTGTTTGTGGTGGTATTGGAATGGTGATGCGGTAGTTGTGGTTGTAAGGGTTCTGTTGTGGTAATGTAATGGCACTGATTATCGTGAAGGGTGGTGGTGGTGGTGGTTGCGATAGGGGGTTGTGGTTGTAGTAATGGTAGTGGTTGTGGTGGTATGAGAGTGAATGTTGTTATTGTTCGAGAGAGATCTTAACAGAATAGTAAGTATTAAGCTGATATGTCACCTAAATAACGCCACAGCGTGCTCCCATCACCGCCAACCCCCACCACCGCGAACCTCGATCTCCGCGAACCTCGATCTCCGCGAACCTCGATCTCCGCGAACCTCGATCTCCGCAAACCGCGATCTCCGCGAACCTCGATCTCCGCGAACCGCGATCTCCGCGAACCGCGATCTCCGCGAACCTCGATCTCCGCGAACCGCGATCTCCGCGAACCGCGATCTCCGCGAACCTCGATCTCCGCGAACCTCGATCTCCGCGAACCGCGATCTCCGCGAACCGCGATCTCCGCGAACCTCGATCTCCGCGAACCGCGATCTCCGCGAACCGCGATCTCCGCGAACCTCGATCTCCGCGAACCGCGATCTCCGCGAACCGCGATCTCCGCGAACCGCGATCTCCGCGAACCGCGATCTCCGCGAACTCCGCGAACCTAGTATCATCCATTAACATCCAGGCTGAAGCCTAACATTACCCCTCAACATCGGGGCTGAAGCCTAACATTACCCCTCAATATCGGAGCTTAAGCCTAATATTATCCCTCAACATCGGAGCTGAAGCCTAACATTACCCCTCAACATCGGAGCTTAAGCCTAATATTACCCCTCAACATCGGAGCTTAAGCCTAACATTATCCCTCAACATCGGAGCTGAAGCCTAATATTACCCCTCAACATCGGAGCTTAAGCCTAACTTTACCCCGCAACATCGGAGCTGAAGCCTAATATTACCCCTCAACATCGGAGCTTAAGCCTAACATTACCCCTCAACATCGGAGCTGAAGCCTAACATTACCCCTCAACATCGGAGCTTAAGCCTAATATTATCCCTCAACCTCGGAGCTTAAGAATAACATTACCCCTCAACATCGGAGCTTAAGCCTAATATTATCCCTCAACATCGGAGCTGAAGCCTAATATTACCCCTCAACATCGGAGCTTAAGCCTAACATTACCCCTCAACATCGGGGCTGAAGCCTAACATTACCCCTCAACATCGGAGCTGAAGCCTAATATTATCCCTCAACATCGGAGCTGAAGCCTAACATTACCCCTCAACATCGGAGCTGAAGCCTAACATTACCCCTCAACATCGGAGCTTAAGCCTAATATTATCCCTCGACATCGGAGCTGAAGCCTAATATTATCCCTCAACATCGGAGCTGAAGCCTAACATTACCCCTCAACATCGGAGCTGAAGCCTAACATTACCCCTCAACATCGGAGCTGAAGCCTAACATTACCCCTCAACATCGGAGCTTAAGCCTAATATTATCCCTCAACATCGGAGCTGAAGCCTAACATTACCCCTCAACATCGGAGCTGAAGCCTAACATTACCCCTCAACATCGGAGCTGAAGCCTAACATTACCCCTCAACATCGGAGCTGAAGCCTAATATTATCCCTCAACATCGGAGCTGAAGCCTAACATTACCCCTCAACATCGGAGCTGAAGCCTAACATTACCCCTCAACATCGGAGCTGAAGCCTAACATTACCCCTCAACATCGGAGCTGAAGCCTAACATTACCCCTCAACATCGGAGCTTAAGCCTAATATTATCCCTCAACATCGGAGCTGAAGCCTAATATTATCCCTCAACATCAGAGCTGAAGCCTAACATTTCCTCTCAACATCGGAGCTGAAGCCTAACATTACCCCTCAACATCAGAGCTGAAGCCTAACATTACCCCTCAACATCGGAGCTGAAGCCTAATATTATCCCTCAACATCAGAGCTGAAGCCTAACATTACCCCTCAACATCGGAGCTGATGCCTAATATTATCCCTCAACATCGGAGCTGAAGCCTAATATTATCCCTCAACATCAGAGCTGAAGCCTAACATTTCCCCTCAACATCGGAGCTGAAGCCTAACATTACCCCTCAACATCGGAGCTGAAGCCTAATATTATCCCTCAACATCAGAGCTGAAGCCTAACATTACCCCTCAACATCGGAGCTGAAGCCTAATATTATCCCTCAACATCAGAGCTGAAGCCTAACATTTCCCCTCAACATCGGAGCTGAAGCCTAACATTACCCCTCAACATCGGAGCTGAAGCCTAATATTATCCCTCAACATCGGAGCTGAAGCCTAACATTACCCCTCAACATCGGAGCTGAAGCCTAATATTACCCCTCAACATCGGAGCTGAAGCCTAATATTATCCCTCAACATCGGAGCTGAAGCCTAATATTATCCCTCAACATCGGAGCTTAAGCCTAATATTACCCCTCAACATCGGAGCTGAAGCCTAACATTACCCCTCAACATCGGAGCTGAAGCCTAACATTACCCCTCAACATCGGAGCTGAAGCCTAACATTACCCCTCAACATCGGAGCTGAAGCCTAATATAGTACATTGGGAGCAATTCGTTATTATCGGTATTGATGAATATTCTCTTCTTGTACTGATGATTAGTTTGTTCTTGTTACTCTTATCATCATCCTCCTCATCATTGTTTTCTTCGTCATTATCAACCACTTGTTGTTCAACACCTTCCTGTCTTCGATGTCTTAATATTCTCCTTCTTCTTCTCTTATTTAATGCAAACGAAGATGTTGAATGTTTCTACAGGTGTAAACGCTGATATAAGGAGAGCACCGTTACGCTGCCTCCTTCGTGTGGTACTGGAGGTCAACGATGGAGGGAAAGTACACCTAATATCCGCTAGGAATTTTCAGAGTTGACGAAGTAACGAAGGAGGTGGACGAACAATGTACCCCAAAGAGCGATGGAATCTCAGCGATGGAGCCAGACGAGATATTCAGCGGTGAAAGTGATGGAGCCAGATGAGTGATGGAGCTGGACAAGGTTTGAAGATTGAGAAATCAGAGCTCTGATGGACTTCTGGTAACAACGTGAGTCCCAAAAAGGTCCAGAAAAGATGTTTTTATCTTCGTAAAACATGGCTTATTGACGTGAAAAATTAAACGGGAAACGATACTAAATTTTGAGTATAAAATATAGACCAAATGTATAGGAATTTATGAATTTGAAGCCAGTGATTTCATAAAAGTGGATACAGAAACAATTTGAAATTTCAATGACGAGAGCAAGTAATATATATATATATATATATATATATATATATATATATATATATATATATATATATATATATATATATATATATATATATATATATATATATATTTTCATTGAATATGACCGCATATTCTGTATTTATTATTTTCTGGTTTAGGGCTTCTATCCCTCTAACTATTTTCTTAGCATCAGGGCTTAATTGGAATAGGAGTTCTCCAAAACTCATTTTCGTACTTTTAAGGTGAAGAAAAGAAGTGATTTACTATAGAGTGTATTACACTTATTTGTATAATTTGCACGACGTTTCGAACCTCCATGGTTCATTCTCAAGTGAACAGATCTTACAATACTAGTTGATTTTATACCCGCATTAGGTCAGGTGATAATACAATGAAGGTGAAAAACATGGGGGGATACATAAGGGATAAACATAGGGGCTGCAGAAGGCTTATTGGCCCATACGAGGCATCTCCTATCTAAACACAAAGATTAATCCAGTGTAATTGGCCTGTTATGTTGGACATTGTCTTCTGTGTTGGCATCGATATGTTCTTGTCTTGTCCTTACTCTCATGGTGGGTAGAGTAAATAGTTCCGTGATTTGGGTGTTCATGGTAGGTCGCTCTATTCTTATGTGAATTGCCTCAAGAATTTGTAATCTTCTTGAATCTTGGGTTTTGTCTATTATGCAAGTATTCTTGTTCAACATTTCTCTTGTTAGAGTAATGTCATGGGCTTGTCTCATGTGATTCCTAGGGGCACCAGATTGAAGATGGCATGTCAAACGCCTCGTCAGCTTGGTCGACGTCATACCTATGTACTTACATTGAAGGTTACATCCTTCGTGGGGGCAAGTGTACATGTATACAACGCTTGACTGCTGTAGAGGGTTCTCCGTCGGCTTCGGGCTGTTTTTGATAAGGAGTTCGGAAGTCTTCTTGGTTTTGTAGAATATTATCAGGTTTATGTTTTGGTTAGGAGTAGTGCTTTTTACTCCTTTACGGATTATTTCTTTCATTATTCTTTCCTCTTTTATATGTTCACTGTGCATGGTTGATTTGTAATATAATTTTATTGGGGGTGTTGTGGTTTCTGTTCTAGGTTCTGAATTATACCAACGGTCCAAGTGTCTTCTTATAGCAGCGTTTATTTCCGCGTTGCTATATCCGTTGTTCACCAATACCTGAGTTACTCTTTCAAACTCTCTACTCACGTTGCTCCATTCAGAGCAGTGGGTAAGCGCTCGACGAATATAAGCATTGAGAACACTGGCTTTGTATCTTTGGGGGCACTCACTTCTACCGTTCAGGCATAATCCTATGTTGGTGGGCTTGGTATATACGTTGGTGCTTAAAGAGGTTCCTGTTTTTGTTATTAGTACATCCAAGAATGGCAGACTGTTATTTTCACTATTTTCATGTGTAAATCGGAGTACTGACTCTCTCTCTAGGTGTCTTTTTAGGTCAATTAGTTCATCTGAGTCTTTTACTATTACGAATATGTCATCTACATAACGGCAGTATACAGTTGGTTTTTGTCTGCTACTGAAGACCCTATCTTCGATGGTTCCCATATAAAAATTAGCAAATAAAACTCCTAAGGGGGAGCCCATTGCTACTCCGTCTATTTGTAAATACATGTCTCCTTGTGGACTGATGAAAGGGGCTTCCTTTGTACATGCTTCGAGAAGACTTTTCAAGTGTGGCTCAGGTATGTCTAATTTGGGGGTGCTCTCGTCTCTGTATACTCTGTCCAGTATCATTCCTATGGTTGTGTCGACTGGGACGTTGGTAAAAAGGGATTCAACGTCCAGGGAAGCGATGATTCCATCGGGCTGGGTAGATTTGATCAATTCTAGGAAATCTGCTGATGATTGTAGACTAAACTTACTTGGAGTGTATGGAGTTAGGAGTTCATTGAGTTTCTTTGCCAGGTGATAAGTTGGGGTTGGTATTTGGCTGATTATAGGGCGTAGTGGGTTACCTGGTTTATGCGTCTTAACATTGCCGTAGGCATATCCTAAGCCATAGTCGCCTTGAAGTTTATTGAAATGCACACTACCTTTCTTTGCGTTGATTGCTGTAATTGTTTTGTTTACTTTCCGCTTAAGGTCTTCTACGGGGTTCCTCGTGATTCGTTGAAATTTGGAGTCGTCACTTAGGATGTCGCTAATTTTGTTCATGTATTCATGGGTAGGAATCAATACATATGCTGCTGTTTTGTCGGCTTTTCTTATTGTTACGTCTTTCAGATTTTTTAGTTGTTTCGCTGCTTCTTTGAGTCGTGGGGTTAAGATTGTAGATGAATATGTTCCTCGTTTTTTCCCTGCTTCTGCAAGTAGTTCAGCTTGAAGTGTGTCAGTGGTGATGACTTTTTTGTTGTCTTCTAGCTTATGGATATCGTCCAGAAGCATTTCGATTTCCAGGCGTTTTTGATGCATCTTTGGTTTAGATAAGAATTGACAATTTAGACCAAGATTTAAGAGGTCTCGTTGGTCCTGGGTAAGATCATAAGAAGTCAGGTTAAAGTAGCCATCTTTAGGACGAGGGATTTTTAGCTGTCCACCGTTTAGGGATGTTAACTTACGGAGTGTCTTTGTTTCTACAAGAGTTTTATGTTGTTGTTTCAGGTTAAATAGTTCACTGTTGATGGTTTGCTTGAGTTGGATAGGGATGTCGTACTGGGTCCATTTGTTTAACAGATGCTCCGCCTGCTCTATAAAGGTTTGGAGGGCTTCCTTCTTCTTGTTTAGTTGATGCCGAATGAGCTCTTGCCTATACCTATAGGTAAACTCTGTATTGCGGACTGCTGGGTCATGTGGGTTTATATTGGTGTATACTGGCAGCAGGTTTTCTTTCAAACATGTTTCATTGAATATGACCGCATATTCTGTATTTATTATTTTCTGGTTTAGGGCTTCTATCCCTCTAACTATTTTCTTAGCATCAGGGCTTAATTGAAATAGGAGTTCTCCAAAACTCATTTTCGTACTTTTAAGGTGAAGAAAAGAAGTGATTTACTATAGAGTGTATTACACTTATTTGTATAATTTGCACGACGTTTCGAACCTCCATGGTTCATTCTCAAGTGAACAGATCTTACAATACTAGTTGATTTTATACCCGCATTAGGTCAGGTGATAATACAATGAAGGTGAAAACATGGGGGGATACATAAGGGATAAACATAGGGGCTGCAGAAGGCTTATTGGCCCATACGAGGCATCTCCTATCTAAACACAAAGATTAATCCAGTGTAATTGGCCTGTTATGTTGGACATTGTCTTCTGTGTTGGCATCGATATGTTCTTGTCTTGTCCTTACTCTCATGGTGGGTAGAGTAAATAGTTCCGTGATTTGGGTGTTCATGGTAGGTCGCTCTATTCTTATGTGAATTGCCTCAAGAATTTGTAATCTTCTTACAATAACAATAAGAAAAGCCGACAAAACAGCAGCATATGTATTGATTCCTACCCATGAATACATGAACAAAATTAGCGACATCCTAAGTGACGACTCCAAATTTCAACAAATCACGAGGAACCCCGTAGAAGACCTTAAGCGGAAAGTAAACAAAACAATTACAGCAATCAACGCAAAGAAAGGTAGTGTGCATTTTAATAAACTTCAAGGCGACTATGGCTTAGGATATGCCTACGGCAATGTTAAGACGCATAAACCAGGTAACCCACTTGTTACGAACCCGGATCCAGCGTCCGAGCCTGGAGCAGTGACAAGCACGCCATCTGTGGGTCAGCTCCCGAAACCCCCGCCAAACAGACGACGACACCTGGTGAGGACAGCGTGTACTGGCCTCGAGGACCAGTTTCCAGTCTGGTTCAGCGCTCAACACCGCCGCTCCTGACCTCTGGTGAGGTGGTGCTCCGACGACAGCGCCATCTATGGACTGGATACGTCAGGTGTTTGCGCCCGAACCCGTAAGTGAGGTGTTTTAGTGTCCCAGTTATTGATGACGTGTCTGTTTACAGAGTCTACCTGGGACTGCTGTGTTGAAGGTTGAGTCAGTCTACCCGAGGCAGCCAGTCTCCATACTGTAAAGTTTGCTGCAGCTGTTGTGACGTCGTCCCCCCGGAAGAACACTGTGGTGTGTTAGCCTGCCAGTGGAGTGGCAGTGAAAGGATTTACCCGGGACCGACTGTTGGAGACGGTCATCCACTGGGGTATTGAGGACAGGAGGGTGATTTGTGATATCACACGAGACTCCTGTCTAGGGCGTACCCCTTATATCGTTCGTGGAGTGGCCGTACCAGCCTTGGTGGCTCAGTACCTGCCAGCAGACCAGCTGGATGTGTGGTTGACGGCCTCCACGACGGTGCCCCCAGTGGACCTGTGTTTTGGCTGACCTGTGGCCCCGGTAGGCTCGGCATTCTCAGAGGACACGTCTTGAGGCCACGAAGAAAGCACCAAGGATTCGGCACAGAGAGTTATGGCACCAGCGTCTTCAGCAGAAGACATCGTTTATGGATTAATCCCCTTGTATAGTGTTTATACCCCCCCCTGTGCACTCCTTTATGTTATATATTTAATCGGTGATGGTGTAATTTATAATATTAAGTTCTTAGCTTTCTTTCCCTACTCCCTTTAAGTTACTTACATCACGGATCTCATCCCTTGATAGCCACTACTGGCTCGGGAACGGATACATATATCTTCCTCTAACAACATCAGAGTAAGGACCCCGTTACGTCCCGAGAGGGCCGTAACGCCCTATAATCAGCCAAATACCAACCCCAACTTATCACCTGGCAAAGAAACTCAATGAACTCCTAACTCCATACACTCCAAGTAAGTTTAGTCTACAATCATCAGCAGATTTCCTAGAATTGATCAAATCTACCCAGCCCGATGGAATCATCGCTTCCCTGGACGTTGAATCCCTTTTTACCAACGTCCCAGTCGACACAACCATAGGAATGATACTGGACAGAGTATACAGAGACGATAGCACCCCCAAATTAGACATACCTGAGCCACACTTGAAAAGTCTTCTCGAAGCATGTACAAAGGAAGCCCCTTTCATCAGTCCACAAGGAGACATGTATTTACAAATAGACGGAGTAGCAATGGGCTCCCCCTTAGGAGTTTTATTTGCTAATTTTTATATGGGAACCATCGAAGATAGGGTCTTCAGTAGCAGACAAAAACCAACTGTATACTGCCGTTATGTAGATGACATATTCGTAATAGTAAAAGACTCAGATGAACTAATTGACCTAAAAAGACACCTAGAGAGAGAGTCAGTACTCCGATTTACACATGAAAATAGTGAAAATAACAGTCTGCCATTCTTGGATGTACTAATAACAAAAACAGGAACCTCTTTAAGCACCAACGTATATACCAAGCCCACCAACATAGGATTATGCCTGAACGGTAGAAGTGAGTGCCCCCAAAAATACAAAGCCAGTGTTCTCAATGCTTATATTCGTCGAGCGCTTACCCACTGCTCTGAATGGAGCAACGTGAGTAGAGAGTTTGAAAGAGTAACTCAGGTATTGGTGAACAACGGATATAGCAACGCGGAAATAAACGCTGCTATAAAAAGACACTTGGACCGTTGGTATAATTCAGAACCTAGAACAGAAACCACAACACCCCCAATAAAATTATATTACAAATCAACCATGCACAGTGAACATATAAAAGAGGAAAGAATAATGAAAGAAATAATCCGTAAAGGAGTAAAAAGCACTACTCCTAACCAAAACATAAACCTGATAATATTCTACAAAACCAAGAAGACTTCCGAACTCCTTATCAAAAACAGCCCGAAGCCGACGGAGAACCCTCTACAGCAGTCAAGCGTTGTATACATGTACACTTGCCCCCACGAAGGATGTAACCTTCAATGTAAGTACATAGGTATGACGTCGACCAAGCTGACGAGGCGTTTGACATGCCATCTTCAATCTGGTGCCCCTAGGAATCATAAGAACATAAGAACAAAGGTAACTGCAGAAGGCCTATTGGCCCATACGAGGCAGCTCCTATTCTATAACCACCCAATCCCACTCATATACTTGTCCAACCCGTGCTTGAAACAATCGAGGGACCCCACCTCCACAATGTTACGCGGCAATTGGTTCCACAAATCAACAACCCTGTTACTGAACCAGTATTTACCCAAGTCTTTCCTAAATCTAAACTTATCCAATTTATACCCATTGTTTCGTGTTCTGTCCTGTGTTGATACTTTTAATACCCTACTAATGTCCCCCCGGTTATGTCCATTCATCCACTTGTAAACCTCTATCATGTCACCCCTAACTCTTCGCCTTTCCAGTGAATGCAACTTAAGCTTTGTTAATCTTTCTTCATATGAAAGATTTCTAATTTGGGGAATTAACTTAGTCATCCTACGCTGGACACGTTCAAGTGAATTTATATCCATTCTATAATATGGCGACCAAAACTGAACTGCATAATCTAAATGGGGCCTAACTAGAGCAAGGTATAGCTTGAGAACCACACCAGGTGTCTTGTTACTAACGCTGCGATTAATAAATCCAAGTGTCCGATTTGCCTTATTACGAACATTTATGCATTGATCCTTTTGTTTTAAATTCTTACTAATCATAACTCCCAGATCCCTTTCGCAATCCGACTTCGCAATCACAACTCCATCTAGCTCGTATCTTGTAACTCTATCATCATTACCTAACCTCAGAACTTTACATTTATCAGCATTAAACTGCATCTGCCAATCCTTTGACCATTTCAAAACCCTATCTAGATCAACTTGAAGTGATAGTGAGTCCTCCTCCGAATTAATTTCCCTACCGATTTTCGTATCATCGGCAAATTTGCAAATGTTGCTACTCAAACCTGAATCTAAATCATTTATATAAATTATAAACAACAGAGGTCCCAGGACAGAGCCTTGAGGCACTCCACTTACAACATTTTCCCACTCTGACTTGATTCCATTTATACTAACTCTCTGTTTCCTTTGGTATAGCCATGCCCTAATCCAGCTTAATATAGCACCCCCAATACCATGAGACTCTATCTTTTTAATCAGTCTTTCATGTGGCACTGTATCAAAAGCTTTGCTAAAGTCAAGGTATACAACATCGCAATCCTTACCACTATCAACTGCCTCAACAATGCTAGAATAAAAAGATAACAAATTTGTTAAACATGAACGGCCATTTATAAAACCATGTTGCGACTCAATTATTAATTTATGTTTTTCAAGATGAAGACGAATTTTATTTGCTATTATAGATTCGAGTAACTTTCCCACAATAGACGTTAGGCTAATTGGTCGATAGTTAGACGCAAGTGATCTATCTCCTTTCTTAAAAACTGGTATCACATTAGCAACTTTCCAAAACTCTGGCACTCTGCCTGACTCTATTGATTTATTAAATATGGTTGACAGTGGGTCACAAAGCTCCTCTTTGCATTCTTTAAGCACCCTGGCAAACACTTCATCCGGCCCTGGGGATTTGTTTGGTTTGAGTTTTACTATTTGTTTAAGAACATCCTCCCTGGTAACTGCTAAACTCGTCAACCTGTCCTCGTCCCCACCCACATAGACTTGTTCGGCTGAAGGCATATTGTTAAGTTCCTCTTTAGTAAATACAGATACAAAATATTTATTAAAAATACTACTCATCTCTTCATCACTATCTGTTATTTGACCTGTCTCAGTTTTTAATGGACCTATCCTTTCCCTAGTCTTGGTACGATATAACTGAAAAAACCCTTTAGGATTTGTCTTTGCTTGCTCTGCTATGCGAACTTCATAGTTTCTTTTTGCTTTCCTTATCTCTTTTTCAACATTTCTAACCAGTTGTACGAATTCCTGTTCTAAAGTGACCTCCCCATTTTTAATCCTTTTGTACCAAGCTCTCTTATTACCTATAAGGTTCTTCAAATTCTTTGTTATCCACTTTGGGTCATTAGTATTCGATCTATTCAATTTGTATGGTATACTACGTTCCTGTGCTTTGTTTAGAATATTCTTAAATAAGTTATATATTGAATCCACATCGAAATCCCCATTTAAGTCACCTATCGCTGGGTTCATGTCTCGCTCCAAGACCGGCCCACACCCCATACCCAAGAGTTTCCAATCAATTTGACCCAAAAAATTTCTTAGGCTATTAAAATCAGCTTTTCGAAAATCTGGCACTTTAACAGAATTTTCTCCTACTGGTCTATTCCATTCTATGCTAAATCTGATTTCTTTGTGATCACTGCTCCCTAGCTCACTCCCTATTTCGATGTCATTAATTTGCGTTTCCCTGTTAGTTAACACTAAATCTAAAATATTATTTTCCCGTGTTGGTTCCTTAATGTGTTGCGTAAGAAAGCAATCGTCAATTAATTCTAGAAAATCTTCTGCTTCACTATTCCCTGTTTTGTTCAACCAGTTTATTCCGCTAAAATTAAAGTCACCCATGACATAAATACTGTTAGATCTAGATGCTCTAGATATTTCATCCCATAGATGCTTTGCTTCCATTCTGTCTAAATTTGGTGGCCTATATATTACTCCTATTATAATATTATTAGCTTTTTCGTTTAATTCTATCCAAATAGTTTCTGTGTGTGGCTCTGTTTTGATTCCCTCTTTGAGACTACATTTCAAATTGTCCCTAACATATATGGCTACTCCACCTCCTCGTCTAATATATCTATCTGTGTGAAATAGTTTAAATCCATATATTTGATATTCGGCTAATAGTTCTCTATTTTCTACATTCATCCACGTTTCGGTAAGTGCAATAATATCTATTTTTTCTGTGCAGACAAGAGCATTTAATTCGTTAATTTTATTTCTTAGACTTCTACTGTTAGTGTAATATACCCTAAGTGAATTGTTATTTTGCGGACCTTCTCTTTCCCTGATCGTTTTGCCAATTCCTTTCTCCCACAAACACATACTTTTATTACCTCCTTCCTCCAAATCAATTCCCATACCTCTATCTACTAACAGTTTAAACCCAAACAAACACCTCTAACCACTTCTTCTAACGAGTTCGCAACAGCAACAACCCCAGCTCTCGATAGATGCACCCCATCACGAGCATACATTTCATTTCTTCCATAGAAGTGTTCCCAGTTGTCTATGAAAGATATTGCATTTGATTTGCAATATCTTTCCAGCCGGCAATTGACACCAAGTGCCCTCGATATCCATTCATTTCCCACTCCCTTTCTTGGAAGAATAAGAATCACATGAGACAAGCCCATGACATTACTCTAACAAGAGAAATGTTGAACAAGAATACTTGCATAATAGACAAAACCCAAGATTCAAGAAGATTACAAATTCTTGAGGCAATTCACATAAGAATAGAGCGACCTACCATGAACACCCAAATCACGGAACTATTTACTCTACCCACCATGAGAGTAAGGACAAGACAAGAACATATCGATGCCAACACAGAAGACAATGTCCAACATAACAGGCCAATTACACTGGATTAATCTTTGTGTTTAGATAGGAGATGCCTCGTATGGGCCAATAAGCCTTCTGCAGCCCCTATGTTTATCCCTTATGTATCCCCCCATGTTTTTCACCTTCATTGTATTATCACCTGACCTAATGCGGGTATAAAATCAACTAGTATTGTAAGATCTGTTCACTTGAGAATGAACCATGGAGGTTCGAAACGTCGTGCAAATTATACAAATATGTGTAATACACTCTATAGTAAATCACTTCTTTTCTTCACCTTAAAAGTACGAAAATGAGTTTTGGAGAACTCCTATTCCAATTAAGCCCTGATGCTTAGAAAATAGTTAGAGGGATAGAAGCCCTAAACCAGAAAATAATAAATACAGAATATGCGGTCATATTCAATGAAACATGTTTGAAAGAAAACCTGCTGCCAGTATACACCAATATATATATATATATATATATATATATATATATATATATATATATATATATATATATATATATATATATATATATATATATATATATATATTAGTATATTTTGGTAGCAGTCTTTCCTGTAGACATGTATTATTAAATATCATATTATTATTATCTTTCCTTCACTTTAAGAAGGAAAGTGAAAAGCCATGCAACCTCTGAAGAGACAACTAACACAACACCTATAACCCCTATTAGACTATTTTACAGGAACTTCTTTTCCACAGCTCATAAAACGGAGGAAAGGGTCCTGAAAGATATTGTTAATAGAAACGTTATCCCTACAGACAAAAATCAGAGGATACAACTGACGATTTACTATAAAACCAGAAAAACGGCCAGCCTACTCATGAGAAACTCTCCAGACACAAAACAGAACGCTTTAAAAGAGACTAACGTCGTCTATGCCTTCAAATGCCCTCTTGGGGACTGTAAGCTCCAAAAAACCCAGTATATAGGCAAGACAACAACATCTCTTTCTAGGCGTTTAACGATGCATAAGCAACAGGGCTCCATTAAGGAACATATAATCTCTTCCCACAACCAAACCATCGCCAGAGAAATCCTAGTAAACAACACAGAAATCATAGATAGATACAGCGATAGCAGGCGGCTTGACGTTTGCGAGGCACTACACATCAAGAAGTCAACACCAGCAATCAACAGCCAATTATTGCACAACTATATTCTACCCACCTCAAGACTCCGCTCCAATATAGAAGCATCAAGAAATATGGACCAATAGGCTTTCTACAAACACTTCTATTCAATATCCATTGTTTCGTGTTCTGTCTTGTGTTGATGAAATTAATACCCTATTAATACTCTTGTTCTGTCTTGTGTTGATGAAATTAATACCCTATTAATGCCACATCTTGTTCTGTCTTGTGTTAATGCCACATCACCCCTTCCACCTCACTCAAATGTAGATATAAAATTGGAGATGCGTAAGTTCTATTCATTTGTGTATTTGTGAACTAAAGTCTTTGAAAATGTAATAAGTTTTACGAAACGCGCTCGTGTCGCGTCAGACTAGAAATAAAAATGAATTTTGGAGAATTGATTTTTGATTTACCTCCAACAGTGAAAAGAAATGTACGAAAGATTGAGAAAATTCGTGTTAGAATTATTAATCTTACTTTTTCGGTCATATTTAATAATATATATATATATATATATATATATATATATATATATATATATATATATATATATATATATATATATATATATATATATATATATATACAATCTTTGGACAACACCCACCAGTGGGACTCGAACCCAGAAAGCACAACTACCTTCCAGTAGCTGGCATAACTAGTATGCTTTAACCCACTACGCCATCAGACCTTACAAAAGAAGTAGATAGTTCGAGATATATATATCTCAAACATCTCTACCTCCCGAAGGCACCAGATGAGTGAGGGGTCAGTCTGCAATTTTCGTCAAGCCACTGTCAATGTGAGAGAACTCGTGTCCAGCTTATAAGCCTATACTTGCATAAACCACAAGTGAAGATAAACAATCTTTGGACAACACCCACCAGTGGGACTCGAACCCAGAAAGCACAACTACCTTCCAGTAGCTGGCATAACTAGTATGCTTTAACCCACTACGCCATCAGACCTTACAAAAGAAGTAGATAGTTCGAGATATATATATCTCAAACATCTCTACCTCCCGAAGGCACCAGATGAGTGAGGGGTCAGTCTGCAATTTTCGTCAAGCCACTGTCAATGTGAGAGAACTCGTGTCCAGCTTATAAGCCTATACTTGCATAAACCACAAGTGAAGATAAACAATCTTTGGACAACACCCACCAGTGGGACTCGAACCCAGAAAGCACAACTACCTTCCAGTAGCTGGCATAACTAGTATGCTTTAACCCACTACGCCATCAGACCTTACAAAAGAAGTAGATAGTTCGAGATATATATATCTCAAACATCTCTACCTCCCGAAGGCACCAGATGAGTGAGGGGTCAGTCTGCAATTTTCGTCAAGCCACTGTCAATGTGAGAGAACTCGTGTCCAGCTTATAAGCCTATACTTGCATAAACCACAAGTGAAGATAAACAATCTTTGGACAACACCCACCAGTGGGACTCGAACCCAGAAAGCACAACTACCTTCCAGTAGCTGGCATAACTAGTATGCTTTAACCCACTACGCCATCAGACCTTACAAAAGAAGTAGATAGTTCGAGATATATATATCTCAAACATCTCTACCTCCCGAAGGCACCAGATGAGTGAGGGGTCAGTCTGCAATTTTCGTCAAGCCACTGTCAATGTGAGAGAACTCGTGTCCAGCTTATAAGCCTATACTTGCATAAACCACAAGTGAAGATAAACAATCTTTGGACAACACCCACCAGTGGGACTCGAACCCAGAAAGCACAACTACCTTCCAGTAGCTGGCATAACTAGTATGCTTTAACCCACTACGCCATCAGACCTTACAAAAGAAGTAGATAGTTCGAGATATATATATCTCAAACATCTCTACCTCCCGAAGGCACCAGATGAGTGAGGGGTCAGTCTGCAATTTTCGTCAAGCCACTGTCAATGTGAGAGAACTCGTGTCCAGCTTATAAGCCTATACTTGCATAAACCACAAGTGAAGATAAACAATCTTTGGACAACACCCACCAGTGGGACTCGAACCCAGAAAGCACAACTACCTTCCAGTAGCTGGCATAACTAGTATGCTTTAACCCACTACGCCATCAGACCTTACAAAAGAAGTAGATAGTTCGAGATATATATATCTCAAACATCTCTACCTCCCGAAGGCACCAGATGAGTGAGGGGTCAGTCTGCAATTTTCGTCAAGCCACTGTCAATGTGAGAGAACTCGTGTCCAGCTTATAAGCCTATACTTGCATAAACCACAAGTGAAGATAAACAATCTTTGGACAACACCCACCAGTGGGACTCGAACCCAGAAAGCACAACTACCTTCCAGTAGCTGGCATAACTAGTATGCTTTAACCCACTACGCCATCAGACCTTACAAAAGAAGTAGATAGTTCGAGATATATATATCTCAAACATCTCTACCTCCCGAAGGCACCAGATGAGTGAGGGGTCAGTCTGCAATTTTCGTCAAGCCACTGTCAATGTGAGAGAACTCGTGTCCAGCTTATAAGCCTATACTTGCATAAACCACAAGTGAAGATAAACAATCTTTGGACAACACCCACCAGTGGGACTCGAACCCAGAAAGCACAACTACCTTCCAGTAGCTGGCATAACTAGTATGCTTTAACCCACTACGCCATCAGACCTTACAAAAGAAGTAGATAGTTCGAGATATATATATCTCAAACATCTCTACCTCCCGAAGGCACCAGATGAGTGAGGGGTCAGTCTGCAATTTTCGTCAAGCCACTGTCAATGTGAGAGAACTCGTGTCCAGCTTATAAGCCTATACTTGCATAAACCACAAGTGAAGATAAACAATCTTTGGACAACACCCACCAGTGGGACTCGAACCCAGAAAGCACAACTACCTTCCAGTAGCTGGCATAACTAGTATGCTTTAACCCACTACGCCATCAGACCTTACAAAAGAAGTAGATAGTTCGAGATATATATATCTCAAACATCTCTACCTCCCGAAGGCACCAGATGAGTGAGGGGTCAGTCTGCAATTTTCGTCAAGCCACTGTCAATGTGAGAGAACTCGTGTCCAGCTTATAAGCCTATACTTGCATAAACCACAAGTGAAGATAAACAATCTTTGGACAACACCCACCAGTGGGACTCGAACCCAGAAAGCACAACTACCTTCCAGTAGCTGGCATAACTAGTATGCTTTAACCCACTACGCCATCAGACCTTACAAAAGAAGTAGATAGTTCGAGATATATATATCTCAAACATCTCTACCTCCCGAAGGCACCAGATGAGTGAGGGGTCAGTCTGCAATTTTCGTCAAGCCACTGTCAATGTGAGAGAACTCGTGTCCAGCTTATAAGCCTATACTTGCATAAACCACAAGTGAAGATAAACAATCTTTGGACAACACCCACCAGTGGGACTCGAACCCAGAAAGCACAACTACTTTCCAGTAGCTGGCATAACTAGTATGCTTTAACCCACTACGCCATCAGACCTTACAAAAGAAGTAGATAGTTCGAGATATATATATCTCAAACATCTCTACCTCCCGAAGGCACCAGATGAGTGAGGGGTCAGTCTGCAATTTTCGTCAAGCCACTGTCAATGTGAGAGAACTCGTGTCCAGCTTATAAGCCTATACTTGCATAAACCACAAGTGAAGATAAACAATCTTTGGACAACACCCACCAGTGGGACTCGAACCCAGAAAGCACAACTACCTTCCAGTAGCTGGCATAACTAGTATGCTTTAACCCACTACGCCATCAGACCTTACAAAAGAAGTAGATAGTTCGAGATATATATATCTCAAACATCTCTACCTCCCGAAGGCACCAGATGAGTGAGGGGTCAGTCTGCAATTTTCGTCAAGCCACTGTCAATGTGAGAGAACTCGTGTCCAGCTTATAAGCCTATACTTGCATAAACCACAAGTGAAGATAAACAATCTTTGGACAACACCCACCAGTGGGACTCGAACCCAGAAAGCACAACTACCTTCCAGTAGCTGGCATAACTAGTATGCTTTAACCCACTACGCCATCAGACCTTACAAAAGAAGTAGATAGTTCGAGATATATATATCTCAAACATCTCTACCTCCCGAAGGCACCAGATGAGTGAGGGGTCAGTCTGCAATTTTCGTCAAGCCACTGTCAATGTGAGAGAACTCGTGTCCAGCTTATAAGCCTATACTTGCATAAACCACAAGTGAAGATAAACAATCTTTGGACAACACCCACCAGTGGGACTCGAACCCAGAAAGCACAACTACCTTCCAGTAGCTGGCATAACTAGTATGCTTTAACCCACTACGCCATCAGACCTTACAAAAGAAGTAGATAGTTCGAGATATATATATCTCAAACATCTCTACCTCCCGAAGGCACCAGATGAGTGAGGGGTCAGTCTGCAATTTTCGTCAAGCCACTGTCAATGTGAGAGAACTCGTGTCCAGCTTATAAGCCTATACTTGCATAAACCACAAGTGAAGATAAACAATCTTTGGACAACACCCACCAGTGGGACTCGAACCCAGAAAGCACAACTACCTTCCAGTAGCTGGCATAACTAGTATGCTTTAACCCACTACGCCATCAGACCTTACAAAAGAAGTAGATAGTTCGAGATATATATATCTCAAACATCTCTACCTCCCGAAGGCACCAGATGAGTGAGGGGTCAGTCTGCAATTTTCGTCAAGCCACTGTCAATGTGAGAGAACTCGTGTCCAGCTTATAAGCCTATACTTGCATAAACCACAAGTGAAGATTAACAATCTTTGGACAACACCCACCAGTGGGACTCGAACCCAGAAAGCACAACTACCTTCCAGTAGCTGGCATAACTAGTATGCTTTAACCCACTACGCCATCAGACCTTACAAAAGAAGTAGATAGTTCGAGATATATATATCTCAAACATCTCTACCTCCCGAAGGCACCAGATGAGTGAGGGGTCAGTCTGCAATTTTCGTCAAGCCACTGTCAATGTGAGAGAACTCGTGTCCAGCTTATAAGCCTATACTTGCATAAACCACAAGTGAAGATAAACAATCTTTGGACAACACCCACCAGTGGGACTCGAACCCAGAAAGCACAACTACCTTCCAGTAGCTGGCATAACTAGTATGCTTTAACCCACTACGCCATCAGACCTTACAAAAGAAGTAGATAGTTCGAGATATATATATCTCAAACATCTCTACCTCCCGAAGGCACCAGATGAGTGAGGGGTCAGTCTGCAATTTTCGTCAAGCCACTGTCAATGTGAGAGAACTCGTGTCCAGCTTATAAGCCTATACTTGCATAAACCACAAGTGAAGATAAACAATCTTTGGACAACACCCACCAGTGGGACTCGAACCCAGAAAGCACAACTACCTTCCAGTAGCTGGCATAACTAGTATGCTTTAACCCACTACGCCATCAGACCTTACAAAAGAAGTAGATAGTTCGAGATATATATATCTCAAACATCTCTACCTCCCGAAGGCACCAGATGAGTGAGGGGTCAGTCTGCAATTTTCGTCAAGCCACTGTCAATGTGAGAGAACTCGTGTCCAGCTTATAAGCCTATACTTGCATAAACCACAAGTGAAGATAAACAATCTTTGGACAACACCCACCAGTGGGACTCGAACCCAGAAAGCACAACTACCTTCCAGTAG
This sequence comes from Procambarus clarkii, assembly GCF_040958095.1. Classification (NCBI taxonomy): domain Eukaryota; kingdom Metazoa; phylum Arthropoda; class Malacostraca; order Decapoda; family Cambaridae; genus Procambarus; species Procambarus clarkii. The sequence goes on from NW_027189256.1 coordinate 363,715, forward strand.
CTGGCATAACTAGTATGCTTTAACCCACTACGCCATCAGACCTTACAAAAGAAGTAGATAGTTCGAGATATATATATCTCAAACATCTCTACCTCCCGAAGGCACCAGATGAGTGAGGGGTCAGTCTGCAATTTTCGTCAAGCCACTGTCAATGTGAGAGAACTCGTGTCCAGCTTATAAGCCTATACTTGCATAAACCACAAGTGAAGATAAACAATCTTTGGACAACACCCACCAGTGGGACTCGAACCCAGAAAGCACAACTACCTTCCAGTAGCTGGCATAACTAGTATGCTTTAACCCACTACGCCATCAGACCTTACAAAAGAAGTAGATAGTTCGAGATATATATATCTCAAACATCTCTACCTCCCGAAGGCACCAGATGAGTGAGGGGTCAGTCTGCAATTTTCGTCAAGCCACTGTCAATGTGAGAGAACTCGTGTCCAGCTTATAAGCCTATACTTGCATAAACCACAAGTGAAGATAAACAATCTTTGGACAACACCCACCAGTGGGACTCGAACCCAGAAAGCACAACTACCTTCCAGTAGCTGGCATAACTAGTATGCTTTAACCCACTACGCCATCAGACCTTACAAAAGAAGTAGATAGTTCGAGATATATATATCTCAAACATCTCTACCTCCCGAAGGCACCAGATGAGTGAGGGGTCAGTCTGCAATTTTCGTCAAGCCACTGTCAATGTGAGAGAACTCGTGTCCAGCTTATAAGCCTATACTTGCATAAACCACAAGTGAAGATAAACAATCTTTGGACAACACCCACCAGTGGGACTCGAACCCAGAAAGCACAACTACCTTCCAGTAGCTGGCATAACTAGTATGCTTTAACCCACTACGCCATCAGACCTTACAAAAGAAGTAGATAGTTCGAGATATATATATCTCAAACATCTCTACCTCCCGAAGGCACCAGATGAGTGAGGGGTCAGTCTGCAATTTTCGTCAAGCCACTGTCAATGTGAGAGAACTCGTGTCCAGCTTATAAGCCTATACTTGCATAAACCACAAGTGAAGATAAACAATCTTTGGACAACACCCACCAGTGGGACTCGAACCCAGAAAGCACAACTACCTTCCAGTAGCTGGCATAACTAGTATGCTTTAACCCACTACGCCATCAGACCTTACAAAAGAAGTAGATAGTTCGAGATATATATATCTCAAACATCTCTACCTCCCGAAGGCACCAGATGAGTGAGGGGTCAGTCTGCAATTTTCGTCAAGCCACTGTCAATGTGAGAGAACTCGTGTCCAGCTTATAAGCCTATACTTGCATAAACCACAAGTGAAGATAAACAATCTTTGGACAACACCCACCAGTGGGACTCGAACCCAGAAAGCACAACTACCTTCCAGTAGCTGGCATAACTAGTATGCTTTAACCCACTACGCCATCAGACCTTACAAAAGAAGTAGATAGTTCGAGATATATATATCTCAAACATCTCTACCTCCCGAAGGCACCAGATGAGTGAGGGGTCAGTCTGCAATTTTCGTCAAGCCACTGTCAATGTGAGAGAACTCGTGTCCAGCTTATAAGCCTATACTTGCATAAACCACAAGTGAAGATAAACAATCTTTGGACAACACCCACCAGTGGGACTCGAACCCAGAAAGCACAACTACCTTCCAGTAGCTGGCATAACTAGTATGCTTTAACCCACTACGCCATCAGACCTTACAAAAGAAGTAGATAGTTCGAGATATATATATCTCAAACATCTCTACCTCCCGAAGGCACCAGATGAGTGAGGGGTCAGTCTGCAATTTTCGTCAAGCCACTGTCAATGTGAGAGAACTCGTGTCCAGCTTATAAGCCTATACTTGCATAAACCACAAGTGAAGATAAACAATCTTTGGACAACACCCACCAGTGGGACTCGAACCCAGAAAGCACAACTACCTTCCAGTAGCTGGCATAACTAGTATGCTTTAACCCACTACGCCATCAGACCTTACAAAAGAAGTAGATAGTTCGAGATATATATATCTCAAACATCTCTACCTCCCGAAGGCACCAGATGAGTGAGGGGTCAGTCTGCAATTTTCGTCAAGCCACTGTCAATGTGAGAGAACTCGTGTCCAGCTTATAAGCCTATACTTGCATAAACCACAAGTGAAGATAAACAATCTTTGGACAACACCCACCAGTGGGACTCGAACCCAGAAAGCACAACTACCTTCCAGTAGCTGGCATAACTAGTATGCTTTAACCCACTACGCCATCAGACCTTACAAAAGAAGTAGATAGTTCGAGATATATATATCTCAAACATCTCTACCTCCCGAAGGCACCAGATGAGTGAGGGGTCAGTCTGCAATTTTCGTCAAGCCACTGTCAATGTGAGAGAACTCGTGTCCAGCTTATAAGCCTATACTTGCATAAACCACAAGTGAAGATAAACAATCTTTGGACAACACCCACCAGTGGGACTCGAACCCAGAAAGCACAACTACCTTCCAGTAGCTGGCATAACTAGTATGCTTTAACCCACTACGCCATCAGACCTTACAAAAGAAGTAGATAGTTCGAGATATATATATCTCAAACATCTCTACCTCCCGAAGGCACCAGATGAGTGAGGGGTCAGTCTGCAATTTTCGTCAAGCCACTGTCAATGTGAGAGAACTCGTGTCCAGCTTATAAGCCTATACTTGCATAAACCACAAGTGAAGATAAACAATCTTTGGACAACATCCACCAGTGGGACTCGAACCCAGAAAGCACAACTACCTTCCAGTAGCTGGCATAACTAGTATAGTTCACATTGTATAGTATAACTAGTTCTCTCACATTGACAGTGGCTTGACAAAAATTGCAGACTGACCCCTCACTCATCTGGTGCCTTCGGGAGGTAGAGATGTTTGAGATATATATATCTCGAACTATCTACTTCTTTTGTAAGGTCTGATGGCGTAGTGGGTTAAAGCATACTAGTTATGCCAGCTACTGGAAGGTAGTTGTGCTTTCTGGGTTCGAGTCCCACTGGTGGGTGTTGTCCAAAGATTGTTTATCTTCACTTGTGGTTTATGCAAGTATAGGCTTATAAGCTGGACACGAGTTCTCTCACATTGACAGTGGCTTGACGAAAATTGCAGACTGACCCCTCACTCATCTGGTGCCTTCGGGAGGTAGAGATGTTTGAGATATATATATCTCGAACTATCTACTTCTTTTGTAAGGTCTGATGGCGTAGTGGGTTAAAGCATACTAGTTATGCCAGCTACTGGAAGGTAGTTGTGCTTTCTGGGTTCGAGTCCCACTGGTGGGTGTTGTCCAAAGATTGTTTATCTTCACTTGTGGTTTATGCAAGTATAGGCTTATAAGCTGGACACGAGTTCTCTCACATTGACAGTGGCTTGACGAAAATTGCAGACTGACCCCTCACTCATCTGGTGCCTTCGGGAGGTAGAGATGTTTGAGATATATATATCTCGAACTATCTACTTCTTTTGTAAGGTCTGATGGCGTAGTGGGTTAAAGCATACTAGTTATGCCAGCTACTGGAAGGTAGTTGTGCTTTCTGGGTTCGAGTCCCACTGGTGGGTGTTGTCCAAAGATTGTTTATCTTCACTTGTGGTTTATGCAAGTATAGGCTTATAAGCTGGACACGAGTTCTCTCACATTGACAGTGGCTTGACGAAAATTGCAGACTGACCCCTCACTCATCTGGTGCCTTCGGGAGGTAGAGATGTTTGAGATATATATATCTCGAACTATCTACTTCTTTTGTAAGGTCTGATGGCGTAGTGGGTTAAAGCATACTAGTTATGCCAGCTACTGGAAGGTAGTTGTGCTTTCTGGGTTCGAGTCCCACTGGTGGGTGTTGTCCAAAGATTGTTTATCTTCACTTGTGGTTTATGCAAGTATAGGCTTATAAGCTGGACACGAGTTCTCTCACATTGACAGTGGCTTGACGAAAATTGCAGACTGACCCCTCACTCATCTGGTGCCTTCGGGAGGTAGAGATGTTTGAGATATATATATCTCGAACTATCTACTTCTTTTGTAAGGTCTGATGGCGTAGTGGGTTAAAGCATACTAGTTATGCCAGCTACTGGAAGGTAGTTGTGCTTTCTGGGTTCGAGTCCCACTGGTGGGTGTTGTCTAAAGATTGTTTATCTTCACTTGTGGTTTATGCAAGTATAGGCTTATAAGCTGGACACGAGTTCTCTCACATTGACAGTGGCTTGACGAAAATTGCAGACTGACCCCTCACTCATCTGGTGCCTTCGGGAGGTAGAGATGTTTGAGATATATATATCTCGAACTATCTACTTCTTTTGTAAGGTCTGATGGCGTAGTGGGTTAAAGCATACTAGTTATGCCAGCTACTGGAAGGTAGTTGTGCTTTCTGGGTTCGAGTCCCACTGGTGGGTGTTGTCCAAAGATTGTTTATCTTCACTTGTGGTTTATGCAAGTATAGGCTTATAAGCTGGACACGAGTTCTCTCACATTGACAGTGGCTTGACGAAAATTGCAGACTGACCCCTCACTCATCTGGTGCCTTCGGGAGGTAGAGATGTTTGAGATATATATATCTCGAACTATCTACTTCTTTTGTAAGGTCTGATGGCGTAGTGGGTTAAAGCATACTAGTTATGCCAGCTACTGGAAGGTAGTTGTGCTTTCTGGGTTCGAGTCCCACTGGTGGGTGTTGTCCAAAGATTGTTTATCTTCACTTGTGGTTTATGCAAGTATAGGCTTATAAGCTGGACACGAGTTCTCTCACATTGACAGTGGCTTGACGAAAATTGCAGACTGACCCCTCACTCATCTGGTGCCTTCGGGAGATAGAGATGTTTGAGATATATATATCTCGAACTATCTACTTCTTTTGTAAGGTCTGATGGCGTAGTGGGTTAAAGCATACTAGTTATGCCAGCTACTGGAAGGTAGTTGTGCTTTCTGGGTTCGAGTCCCACTGGTGGGTGTTGTCCAAAGATTGTTTATCTTCACTTGTGGTTTATGCAAGTATAGGCTTATAAGCTGGACACGAGTTCTCTCACATTGACAGTGGCTTGACGAAAATTGCAGACTGACCCCTCACTCATCTGGTGCCTTCGGGAGGTAGAGATGTTTGAGATATATATATCTCGAACTATCTACTTCTTTTGTAAGGTCTGATGGCGTAGTGGGTTAAAGCATACTAGTTATGCCAGCTACTGGAAGGTAGTTGTGCTTTCTGGGTTCGAGTCCCACTGGTGGGTGTTGTCCAAAGATTGTTTATCTTCACTTGTGGTTTATGCAAGTATAGGCATATATATATATATATATATATATATATATATATATATATATATATATATATATATATATATATATATATATATATATATATATAACTGAAAACTCACACCCCAGAAGTGACTCGAACCCATACTCCCAGAAGCAATGCAACTGGTATGTACAAGACGCCTTAATCCACTTGACCATCACGACCGGACATAATGAGGTGATAGCCGAGGTGTGGTTCATATAGCCTCGGCTATCACCTCATTATGTCCGGTCGTGATGGTCAAGTGGATTAAGGCGTCTTGTACATACCAGTTGCGTTGCTTCTGGGAGTATGGGTTCGAGTCACTTCTGGGGTGTGAGTTTTCAGTTGCATATGTCCTGGGGACCATTCAGGCTTGTTCGCATTTGTGTTCCTCACGTGTGCCCCAAAGAATGAGGTGATTTGGTAAAATGCTATGCCCAAGATAACTATCCGAGTGCCGGCGGTGGGGTGGTTCATATAGCCTCGGCTATCACCTCATTATGTCCGGTCGTGATGGTCAAGTGGATTAAGGCGTCTTGTACATACCAGTTGCGTTGCTTCTGGGAGTATGGGTTCGAGTCACTTCTGGGGTGTGAGTTTTCAGTTGCATATGTCCTGGGGACCATTCAGGCTTGTTCGCATTTGTGTTCCTCACGTGTGCCCCAAAGAATGAGGTGATTTGGTAAAATGCTATGCCCAAGATAACTATCCGAGTGCCGGCGGTGGGGTGGTTCATATAGCCTCGGCTATCACCTCATTATGTCCGGTCGTGATGGTCAAGTGGATTAAGGCGTCTTGTACATACCAGTTGCGTTGCTTCTGGGAGTATGGGTTCGAGTCACTTCTGGGGTGTGAGTTTTCAGTTGCATATGTCCTGGGGACCATTCAGGCTTGTTCGCATCTGTGTTCCTCACGTGTGCCCCAAAGAATGAGGTGATTTGGTAAAATGCTATGCCCAAGATAACTATCAGAGTGCCGGCGGTGGGGTGGTTCATATAGCCTCGGCTATCACCTCATTATGTCCGGTCGTGATGGTCAAGTGGATTAAGGCGTCTTGTACATACCAGTTGCGTTGCTTCTGGGAGTATGGGTTCGAGTCACTTCTGGGGTGTGAGTTTTCAGTTGCATATGTCCTGGGGACCATTCAGGCTTGTTCGCATATATATATATATATATATATATATATTTATATATATATATATATATATATATATATATATATAAATATATATATATATATATATATATATAGATGCGCTGACAGTGTTTAGACTTTCCCCACGCCATGTCACAGTAGCCTCATGTTCCCTCACACCATACCTCAGAAGCCTAAAATCACAACACTTGTATATCATTTTGAATTTCATGAGTTTGACTTAATAAATAGTTTTATAGGCAAAGATTGTGGGAAAGGTAAGTAGGGAAAGGAGACCACTACATGGAAGAGAGGAATTGACTCTAGTGGGAAGAGAGAGAGAGAGAGAGAGCTAAGGACTTAGCCCATTTTCCTGGCAAATGGTCAAAGATGCAAAGTTACTTATTCTTATCATAAGAGATGTTAAAACGTGTTGAACATGATTGAAATCACTCGGTGTTTCCTCTACTGAGGAATTAATAAGGTCTCTACGCCAGGGCAAGTTGTGTTGGTTTGAGTGGAAATGTTTCTTGGATAATTATAAATTATATGTACATAGGTTTCACGTATTATGGTGAAGAGGTTGTGTGTGTGTTTCTATGTGTATTAGTAAGAGAAGTGATGCGATATGCATGATGTGTTGATTGTTAGTTTGTTTGATTGTCGGTGTCTTCGAGTGTGTTGTCTTCGCCGTTTTTAATTAGGGACCTCCACCTAGATTCAGGAAGCTCTGTGTATTTCTTCGTAAGTGGGTTTGCTACGAAGGTTCCTAAGTGCGCCCTAAGAAGATGCTTAGGTGCGATTCAATAAGGTCCACTTAGGAAGAAATTTGTTGGTTCACCTGCGTGCCGATAGAGGTCACTACTGTGTTTCGTTTGGCCAATCAGAGAGCAGCAACATTCTTCATATTGAAGATTTAGCGCTGGCTTATCGGAGCTCTACTGCCTCCTATTTACGTCGAATTTTCTTATAAAATTAGTATATTTCGAAGTAAAACAATGTTTTTTCAACTTTTACAGCCAGCACCGACATTGTAGTAAACAAATATGTTACATTTGTTGTTTACCTACGTAATTCTAAGAGATACTGTGTAGCTGTCCTTGTTGCTCGGAAGATGCGCTGACAATTATTGTATATATTTACTGAATTTACCCAAGGGCCACTAACTATCTAGTGACCTCGAAGAGGACAGAAAGCCGGCGGCTTGTTAAAGGGCCCGCCAATTGTCTTAATGATATTTTTTAGCTTGAATTTGGCATTTACGGCTTCAGCGGGTAGGCGGTTCCATGGGTTTATAGCCCTCTTGGTGGAAAAAAACATCTGTTTTCAGTCCTACTTGAGAGAACACTCTCCAACACTATATCTGTGATTGTCCTGTTATCAGTGACTTGATACCAAATGGTATGAGGTATTTTGAGCTCTGTAATTACTTCATACACTCAGGAATATTGGAAGATATTCTTGTGCTGTACCCAGATTTTGCCAGTGGAGGCTAATAGATCAGCATTAAGTATTTTGTTCTCTCCTAATTCCATGTATGACTGGCCATCCTGTGAGGTGAGGATGTTGGGTGAGCTTGTAGCTGGTTTTTGATCTACACTGTGTGGTCCTTCATACAGAATAGGGAAGCAGCACATTGCTGTGTATACCTAAACATGTTTAAAAATACATTGTTTGAGAGGAGTCTTGTAGAAACTGGTAAGAGTAATTATAATATAATGTTTCCATGATTCAGTGCTTACCTCTTGTGAAAATCGCGAAGAGTTGTTTAGTCAGAGTTTATTTGTTTTTTGTATTGAGGCTGGTATTTTCTAAATTGATTCCATGTACAGTATGTCTAACCATCCTGTGAGATGGGAGTATTAGATAAACTTATAGCTAGTTTTTTATCTACACTGTGTAATATTCCATATAGAATAGGGTAGCAGCACATTGCTGTGTATACATAATCTTCTTAATAAAAAATATCAGTAATAATGATTTTAAATTATAGTTTGTATTATTACAAATACAGTACTGTATTATCCTTATTAAATCATGTTGACCATGGATCATTAAGATCTCATGTTGATATGTAATAGTCATATTTCTTTTGAACTGCTAATCCATGCTAATCATTTATTAAATTGTGCATTATGTCTCAATTTTTCACTTCCTTGGATATACTGTACAGTACAAAAAGATAGGATAAAAATAAACCAGTAATATTTCTTTCATTATATTTTTCATTTAAATAACTGCATCAATATTTTTACAGCTGACAGGATTTGTTTTACCATACAGGTGCATTATTTGTTAAAAAATAATTGGTTTATTGTTACACACAATGGTGCTACATAGCCTTCCCAGCTTGGTGCCTTCTTTTAATACTGATTAAAAAATAAATAATAAATACATTTTATTCAGGAAATGTACATACAGTTGATTTACAAACATAATGTTGGATTTATAGACAGAGCTAGTACATACAATACCTAAAGTCACTAATACTCATAGCATTTCGGGCAAGGTGTGGGGGAAAAAACACAGACTAAAACTTAATAGTAATCGGGATTAGGTATAAATTGTGTTGAAAGAAGGAATAAAAAATACAAAAAGGGGGGTTAACATAGCATAAATCAGCAATTGCACATGTTGGTGAACAGCGTTGTTTAAAAAATAGCAAGACATGGGTTGACATTTAGGAGGTAAGTTAGGTTAAATGGAGTTAATTAGGCAGTACTTGGTTTAACTCTTAAACTGGTTGAGAGAGGTACAGCCTTTGACATGATTCGGGAGGTCATTCCACATTCTAGGTCCCTTGATTTGTAGAGCACTTCTAGTTTGGTTACACACAGTCAAATTGTGTAACAGGAAGAGGTCTTGGACACAAATTTGTTCCATGCTAAATGTAGAGGAATCAGCTGAGTATTCCTCAAATAAAATAAGTTGCCTCAGCTTATAAGGTAAATAAAATAAGCATTTCTCAAATAAGTAGCTGCCTCACCTCACTGCCTTACTGCTACATAGCCTTCCCTGCACGATGCCTTCTTTTGATAATTACTTGTTCCACACCCAAATTGTATAACAGGAAGAGGTCTTGGACCCCTACTTCCCTCTCTCTTTTTTAATAGTCTATATAGTCATAATTATAGCTTTAAGTATTTAATGAATAAAGTTTTTGACATTTTTACCCTTCTCCTTACTTAACATCATTTGTGCAGCATATGTTTATTTTATGTCTCACCCAGATTTAATTTCAAAATAAAACCAAACTAAATAAATTAGAAATGGGTATGTATAGCTAAGGTACACCCTTACTACTAGGTGAACAGGGGCATTTGGTGATAGTAAATGATCCCATCAGGCAGGGCTCATCACCTTCTCTCATATTTCATGTTCACCAGTGTTTATTTACTTAATAACTACTGGTATAATATCTTGCTATTATAAAACTAATTCTACTATCATAAAAGACATATTTACTTTAAGTTTCAAGCAGAGAATGCATATATAGCTAACACGAAGGACTCCTCTTCACTAGATTCAATTTTTATAATCTTTTGTTTATGTTCCAAAATCTTAAAATCGATCCCAGTGTTATGTAGTAGAGAAAAATTGAGTTATGTCCAGTTTACGTAAAGCTACGAGTGGTCGAAACCACGCTTAGATCCTGGAATGAACTTACGAAGGTCTTTCAACTTAGTGTAGCTACCTGAATACCGACGTAGCCGCCACGAAGGCGCTAAGAAGGAAAACATTCGTAGCTAAGAAGAAAAACCTTCGTAAGTACCTTCGTGAATCCGGCCCTCGTCTCAAGTGTCACTGAATACAAGTCTAGTGATGATTAGTGTAACCAATATTATAAGGCAGGGCAATCAAGCCTATTCACCTAACAATAATTACAATAATTAGAGATAAGTATTTATACATAAAATACAAAAATCGTTTTGTAATTTTGCCTACAAAAAACGGTCTCCCGCTAATAGTGTTAACGGTGAAGAAAACGTAGGGAAAATAATTGAATATAAGACTTTAATATATAGAATTAACTAGTCGAGTGAGAAATCATTTCTCAAGAAGAGGTGTGGCGAGGTCGGTGGCTGGTATAATCAAAGAAACGCTAATACAAGGTGAAATTATTATATAATACTGCTTTGTGTAATGAGATATTAGAAGACATGGGCGAGAAAGCTGTTATTTGACATGGAAGAGGCGTGTAGTAGGGGGCAATATATGGAATATGTAGGAGGGAGAGAGAGAGAGTGGAGGAAGGCTGTGTATTGTAGTGACTTGTCCCATTCAAATCCAATCGTATCTGCTCATATAATTGTGCGCGGGGGATTATGTTCTGGTATCTTGTCATCTAGTTCATTCTGCGTGCTCGTCGGGCAGATAGCAAGATATCGGAAGGGGCCATGCTGGGGCTCGTACAACCTGTAATCCAGCAGAGATAGTACCACGCTCTGATAACCACCTTCACTCTCACTCAAGCAGCCCAACACTGCCTCATCCCCAGCACACCAACAGCCCGCCCACCACCACACATACACACCTCCACTACCACACATACAGCACGCCCACCACCACACATACAGACCTCCACCACCACACATACAGACCTCCACTACCACACATACAGCACGCCCACCACCACACATACAGACCTCCACTACCACACATACAGCACGCCCACCACCACACATACAGACCTCCACTACCACACATACAGCACGCCCACCACCACACATACAGACCTCCACTACCACACATACAGCACGCCCACCACCACACATACAGCACGCCCACCATCACACATACAGACCTCCACTACCACACATACAGCACGCCCACCACCACACATACAGACCTCCACTACCACACATACAGCACGCCCACCATCACACAAACAGACCTCCACTACCACACATACAGCACGCCAACCACCACACATACAGACCTCCACTACCACACATACAGCACGCCCACCATCACACATACAGACCTCCACTACCACACATACAGCACGCCCACCACCACACATACAGACCTCCACTACCACACATACAGCACGCCCACCACCACACATACAGACCTCCACTACCACACATACAGCACGCCCACCACCACACATACAGACCTCCACTACCACACATACAGCACGCCCACCACCACACATACAGACCTCCACTACCACACATACAGCACGCGCACCACCACACATACAGACCTCCACTACCACACATACAGCACGCCCACCATCACACATACAGACCTCCACTACCACACATACAGCACGCCCACCATCACACATACAGGCCTCCACTACCACACATACAGCCCACCACCACCACCACACATACAGACCTCCACTATCACACATACAGCACGCCCACCACCACACATACTGGCCTCCACTACCACACATACAGCCCACCACCACCACCACACATACAGACCTCCACTACCACACATACAGCACGCCCACCACCACACATACAGGCCTCCTCTACCACACATACAGCCCACCACCACCACCACACATACAGACCTCCACTACCACACATACAAACCTCCACCACCACACATTCAGGCCTCCAGCACCACACATACAGACCTTTACCACTACACATACAGACCTATACCACCACACATACAAGCCTCCACCACCACACATACAGGCCTCCACCACCACACATACAGACCTCCACCACCACACATACAGACCTCAACCACCACACATACAGACCTCCACCACCACACATACAGACCACCACCACACATACAGACCTCCACCACCACACATACAGACCTCCACCACCACACATACAGACCTCCACCACCACATATACAGACCTCAACCACACATACAGACCTCCACCACCACACATACAGACCTCCACCACCACACATACAGACCTCCACCACTACACATACAGACCTCCACCACCACACATACAGACCTCCACCACCACACATACAGACCTCCACCACCACACATACAGACCTCCACCACCACACATACAGACCTCCACCACCACACATACAGACCTCCAACACCACACATACAGACCTCCACCACACATACAGACCTCCACCACACATACAGACCTCCACGACCACACATACAGACCTCCACCACCACACATACAGACCTCCAACACCACACATACAGACCTCCACCACACATACAGACCTCCACCACACATACAGACCTCCACCACACATACAGACCTCCACCACCACACATACAGACCTCCACCACCACACATACAGACCTCCACCACCACACATACAGACCTCCACCACCACACATACAGACCCACCACCACCACACATACAGATCTCCACCACCACACATACAGACCTCCACCACCACACATACAGACCTCCACCACCACACATACAGACCTCCACCACCACACATACAGACCTCCACCACCACACATACAGACCTCCATCACCACACATACAGACCTCCACCACCACACATACAGACCTCCACCACACATACAGACCTCCACCACCACACATACAGACCTCCACCACCACACATACAGACCTCCACCATACATACAGACCTCCACTACCACACATACAGCACGCCCACCACCACACATACAGACCTCCACTACCACACATACAGCACGCCCACCACCACACATACAGACCTCCACTACCACACATACAGCACGCCCACCACCACACATACAGACCTCCACTACCACACATACAGCACGCCCACCACCACACATACAGCACGCCCACCATCACACATACAGACCTCCACTACCACACATACAGCACGCCCACCACCACACATACAGACCTCCACTACCACACATACAGCACGCCCACCATCACACAAACAGACCTCCACTACCACACATACAGCACGCCCACCACCACACATACAGACCTCCACTACCACACATACAGCACGCCCACCACCACACATACAGACCTCCACTACCACACATACAGCAAGCCCACCACCACACATACAGACCTCCACTACCACACATACAGCACGCCCACCACCACACATACAGACCTCCACTACCACACATACAGCACGCCCACCACCACACATACAGACCTCCACTACCACACATACAGCACGCCCACCACCACACATACAGACCTCCACTACCACACATACAGCACGCGCACCACCACACATACAGACCTCCACTACCACACATACAGCACGCCCACCATCACACATACAGACCTCCACTACCACACATACAGCACGCCCACCATCACACATACAGGCCTCCACTACCACACATACAGCCCACCACCACCACCACACATACAGACCTCCACTATCACACATACAGCACGCCCACCACCACACATACTGGCCTCCACTACCACACATACAGCCCACCACCACCACCACACATACAGACCTCCACTACCACACATACAGCACGCCCACCACCACACATACAGGCCTCCTCTACCACACATACAGCCCACCACCACCACCACACATACAGACCTCCACTACCACACATACAAACCTCCACCACCACACATTCAGGCCTCCAGCACCACACATACAGACCTTTACCACTACACATACAGACCTATACCACCACACATACAAGCCTCCACCACCACACATACAGGCCTCCACCACCACACATACAGACCTCCACCACCACACATACAGACCTCAACCACCACACATACAGACCTCCACCACCACACATACAGACCACCACCACACATACAGACCTCCACCACCACACATACAGACCTCCACCACCACACATACAGACCTCCACCACCACATATACAGACCTCAACCACACATACAGACCTCCACCACCACACATACAGACCTCCACCACTACACATACAGACCTCCACCACCACACATACAGACCTCCACCACCACACATACAGACCTCCACCACCACACATACAGACCTCCACCACCACACATACAGACCTCCACCACCACACATACAGACCTCCAACACCACACATACAGACCTCCACCACACATACAGACCTCCACCACACATACAGACCTCCACGACCACACATACAGACCTCCACCACCACACATACAGACCTCCAACACCACACATACAGACCTCCACCACACATACAGACCTCCACCACACATACAGACCTCCACCACACATACAGACCTCCACCACCACACATACAGACCTCCACCACCACACATACAGACCTCCACCACCACACATACAGACCTCCACCACCACACATACAGACCTCCACCACCACACATACAGACCCACCACCACCACACATACAGACCTCCACCACCACACATACAGACCTCCACCACCACACATACAGACCTCCACCACCACACATACAGACCTCCACCACCACACATACAGACCTCCAACACCACACATACAGACCTCCACCACACATACAGACCTCCACCACACATACAGACCTCCACGACCACACATACAGACCTCCACCACCACACATACAGACCTCCAACACCACACATACAGACCTCCAACACCACACATACAGACCTCCACCACACATACAGACCTCCACCACACATACAGACCTCCACCACACATACAGACCTCCACCACCACACATACAGACCTCCACCACCACACATACAGACCTCCACCACCACACATACAGACCTCCACCACCACACATACAGACCTCCACCACCACACATACAGACCCACCACCACCACACATACAGACCTCCACCACCACACATACAGACCTCCACCACCACACATACAGACCTCCACCACCACACATACAGACCTCCACCACCACACATACAGACCTCCACCACCACACATACAGACCTCCATCACCACACATACAGACCTCCACCACCACACATACAGACCTCCACCACACATACAGACTTCCACCACCACACATACAGACCTCCACCACCACACATACAGACCTCCACCATACATACAGACCTCCACCACCACACATACAGACCTCCACCACCACACATACAGACCTCCAACACCACACATACAGACCTCCACCACACATACAGACCTCCACCACCACACATACAGACCTCCACCACCACACATACAGACCTCCACCACCACACATACAGACCTCCACCACCACACATACAGACCTCCACCACCACACATACAGACCTCCACCACCACACATACAGACCTCCACCACACATACAGACCTCCCCCACACACACAGACCTCCACTACCACACATACAGACCTCCACTACCACACATACAGACCTCCCCCACACACACAGACCTCCACTACCACACATACAGACCTCCACTACCACACATACAGACCTCCCCCACACATACAGACCTCCACTACCACACATACAGACCTCCACCACACATACAGACCTCCACCACCACACATACAGACCTCCACCACACATACAGACCTCCCCCACACACACAGACCTCCACTACCACACATACAGACCCCCACTACCACACATACAGACCTCCACCACACATACAGACCTCCACTACCACACATACAGACCTCCACCACACATACAGACCTCCACCACCACACATACAGACCTCCACCACACATACAGACCTCCCCCACACACACAGACCTCCACTACCACACATACAGACCTCCACTACCACACATACAGACCTCCACCACCACACATACAGACCTCCACTACCACACATACAGACCTCCACCACCACACATACAGACCCACCACTACCACACATACAGACCCACCACCACACATACAGACCACCACTACCGCACATACAGACCCACCACTACCACACATACAGGCCTCCACCACCACACCTACAGACCTCCACCACCACACATACAGACCTCCACCACCACACATACAGACCACCACCACCACACATACAGACCTCCACTACTACACATACAGACCTCCACCACCACACATACAGACCTCCACCACCACACATACAGACCCACCACTACCACACATACAGACCCACCACTACCACACATACAGACCCACCACTACCACACATACAGACCCACCACTACCACATATACAGACCCACCACCACACATACAGACCCACCACTACCACACATACAGACCCACCACCACACATACAGACCACCACTACCGCACATACAGACCCACCACCACACATACAGACCTCCACCACCACACATACAGACCTCCACCACCACACATACAGACCTCCACCACCACACATACAGACCCACCACTACCACACATACAGACCCACCACCACACATACAGACCACCACTACCGCACATACAGACCCACCACCACACATACAGACCTCCACCACCACACATACAGCCCTCCACCACCACACATACAGGCCTCTACTACCACACATACAGGCCTCTACTACCACACATACAGGCCTCCACTACCACACATACAGCCTGTTACCTATCGTTCGTTACGGCTCGTGACCCTACAGCAGCCAACTGTAATTACGTCTAGGGATACGAGACAACTGCTGTTCTCAATAGCGAATCACCAGTATAACCCCTTGATAAGTAATGAGCACATAAATAAAATCTTCCTTAGGACTGAAGAATAGATACAAAATCTTATATAAAGATATATTAAATAAATCTCAATAGCAAACAGATGATTATATGGTCACAATATATCACATTAAAAATATCACTGTATCTTCCAGACATTAAATTAAAATTATTATATGTATGGCTATGACAGAACAAAATGTATAACTTAACTCCAACAAGATGTTATCTCTCTGGTTCCCGATCAGCTACTGAATATAATAACGCGGGAGTCAAAACACATTGCCTTGCCCCCGCGAACAATTTGCCAAAGTTACAATATTTATATTTCAACAATGGAGCAATACATTGTGACAAGAGTAATCTTAAACTAACTTAATGAATAATTAATACATATTGATATACAAAAATAAGGTACTTATTTCTTTACATAGTAATTAAAATATGCATACAGAAGGGAATAATGGCATGCACACCCAGCAACGGACGATCCCACGACAATTTGCCAGATACAGTTCACTCAATTATTATTCACCTCTGTTACCCACTTATGATCACATATAAATCATTAGTTCGTGGGAAACTGAGCACACAAAGAAATAAAACAATCATTCCCACGATACGTTGGGCCTAACGCCAACACTGTAACATGAATGTACGTTTGCATAGAACATAATAGTATATCAATATACATGCTTGTAATTTACACACAATTATAAATGTACATTTTAATATAATTACTTACGTATCTTATAGGAGTACGTAACACTTCCACCTCCAAGAAAAAAAATGCAATGGATTGAAGATCAATGGCATTTTTTCCGAAGTAAAAATGTTAAGTAAAAAGAAACATTTAATTTATGGTACATCAAAACTTCTTGACAAAGCATCAGCAATAACATTTTGCCTGCCTGGAATATGTTTAATTTCTACATTAAATTCCTGCAAAAACAATGACCAGCGCAGAATTCGTTGGTTCTTGACTTTCATCATATTTATAAAGATAAGGGGGTTGTGGTCTGTAAATACTAACACTTTATTTCCTGATAAGTAAATCTCAAACTTCTTAATTGACAATATAAGACCCAACGCCTCCTTTTCTACCACGGAATAATTTCTCTGAGCTGCATTAAATTTTCTAGAATAGTAATACACAGGATGCTCAATCTGGTCTAAACCAACTTGAATAAGCACAGCACCTATTCCAACATCTGACGCATCAATGTGTAATATAAATGGTTTATCAAATTGGGGACTAGCAAGAATAGGTGAGGTGGACAATATGCCCTTTAGGTTCTGAAAAGCATTCTGACAATCTTGTGTCCACTGAAACTTTACTTGCTTGCGTAACAAATTTGTCAAAGGAGCAGCTACTGTTGAAAAATTTCTACAATAACGCCTATAGTATGCACACATACCAATAAACCGTTGGACTCCTTTCTTATTGGTCAACACTGGGTAGTCCACAATGGCTTGAATCTTATCTTGTAAGGGGATAATCTTACCTTGTCCTACCTCGTGTCCAAGATAAGTTATCGTACCTCTTGCCCAACTACACTTATTCATATTTATGGTTAACTTTGCGTTTTTCAACACTGTAAACAAGTTCTTAAGGCCTAAGAGATGATCTGCCCAATTCTTACTGTACAAAACAATGTCATCAAGGTAGGCCCTACAATCTGGCACATCCTTGAGTAAGAAATTCATGAGTCTTTGAAAAGTAGCAGGTGCATTTCTCAAACCGACTGGCATGACATTAAATTCATACGCACCATCAGGTGTAACAAAAGCAGTAACCTCTCTAGCATACTCTGTTAATGGAATTTGGTAATAGCCTTTTGACAAATAAAGCTTACTTACATATTCGGCATGACCTATGGACTCAATACATTCCTCCAACAAGGGTAAAGGAAAAACGTCCACTGTAGTGTTCTTGTTCAGTTTCCTGTAATCCACGCACAATCTCCAGGTTCCATCTGGTTTTGGCACTAACAAACACGGAGAGCTCCAAGTACTTTGACTTGGCCGAATGAAATCATGCTGGAGCAGATATTCCACTTCTGCTTGCATAATTTTCCTCTTTTCGGGATTCACTCGGTACGGATGTTGTCGAATGGGGGTGCTGTCCAGGAGCTGAATGTCGTGTGTGATGAGGTGGGTCTGGGTAGGAACCTCCCCAAACAGAGATGTATGGTTGTCCAGCAGAACCTGGAACTCATCACGTTGTTCCTCCTGTAAATGACATAGCATCTCCCTGCCATTGGAACTGGAACTGAGAAGTTGAATATTAACATCATGTCTCTCACTACAATTATCCTCAGGTGGTAACTCTTCCCGACTAAAACAAGCTACTACACCAGGTCCAACATAAGCTTTTAATTTGTTAATGTGCACAGTCATTTGGGGTTCTGAAAGATTAGGGTTAATTAGTTTATAAGTTAGGTCTCCCACCTTGTCTACCACTTGGTAGGGTCCTGCGAACTTATGGGACATGGAAGTCCCCATACGAGGTTTCAACACCAACACCAAATCTCCAACAGCAAAAGACCTGAGCTTAGCTTTGAACTTCTTGTCATATCTTACTTTCATGGCTTGTTGAGTCCTTCCCAGGTGTTCTTTCGCCAACTCACGAGCCCGACACAACTTAGCCTTGACCTCACTCAAGTACAATCCACTCTGATGAACAGAGACATCTCCCAACATCTTTTCTTGTAGCATTTTAAGAGGACCTCTTACTTGGTGACCAAACACTAGTTCAAAGGGTGAACAGCCCAATGACTCTTGTAGCCCTTCTCTAGCAGCAAACACCACAAAGGGGAGATTCTCATCCCAATTACGTGGATGAGTTTCTCCGGTTGTCTTCAGCATTTGTTTTAAAGTCTGGTGGAAACGTTCAAGTCCACCTTGGCTTTGGGGATGATATGGACTGGATAATTTGTGCCGAATCCCTCGGGATTCGCAAAAAGTTCTGAAAACTTTAGAAACAAAATTTCCCCCATTGTCACTCTGAATAACTCTAGGCATTCCAAACAACGAAAAGAATCTTTCAAGACACTTGATGAGATTATGAGCCTTGGTATTCCGTAGAGCATAAGCTTCAGGAAATCTAGTAGTCATACACATGAGAGTGAACAAAAACATGTTACCCGATTTAGTCTTAGGTAAAGGACCTACACAATCAATTACAACATGAGTAAATGGTTCATCAGGAACTACAATAGGTTGCAATGGTGCTCTAGGTACAGATTGATTTGGTTTACCAACAATTTGACAGGGTATACAGTTATGACAATATCTGACCACGTCTTTCTTTAACTTTGGCCAGAAAAAATATTTACTTATCTTATGGTACATATTAGTGATACCTTGATGACCTCCCATGGGGTCATCATGTGCAGCCTGCAGGACCTGCCTACGATAATCATTGGGAACAACGAGTTGGGTTCTAATCTCACAATCATCTGAAGAGGGAGTTCCCTTGGGTCTCCACCTTCTCATCAGAAGTCGATCCTTGAAGAAGAAACCCGTCCCTTCCTCCAATGCATCAATATTATCAGGAGCCTCAGAAATACACTTACTTAAACTAGGATCAGTAGTCTGTACAACACTTAAGGGCAATGACTCAGACTCAGCAGCGAGCGGGCAAGAACCTAGTAGCTTGATCTCTTTTCCCGATTGATCAGAATAAAATGGAGTCATAGCTACTTCGGCCTCACTCTCGACAACTGGCGCACTGGAGACAAGCGGGCAAGGTACAGATAGTTCAGCCTCCTCACCTTCACTTTCCTTGTGATTTAGGTTCGGCGGGGCTTCTACTACGGCCTCACTCTCATCATCCAGTCGAGTCATAAAGGAATCCTCAAGATCCACCTCCCACTCCTTTACTGAAGGGGTCCTGGTCTTGGGAACAGCAACCTCAGTGAAGACAGGATTACTCTCACCTGTTTGTCCCATTGATCTAGTTACAACACAAGCAGGGTAAATAATATCATCATCTGCTACTGGTTGAGCTAATACATTATGGGGTTTAGTTAACATGATGGGACACTTGGGCCCTACAACCATTTGGTTGCCAAAATCATTACCTAGAATAATGTCTACCCCAGGAATGGGCAGTTGTTTACTTACACCAACATTACACCATCCTGAAGTATAATTAGAATCAAGGTTAACTTGCAATAAGGACACTGGTTGCACACTTCCGGCAATACCTTGGAGAAGCACAACTTCACCCAGATCTCGGGTGTCAACATCAGCAAGTACCTTCTGGGTAATAAGAGACTGTGAAGCTCCAGTATCACGGAGTAATTGAACAGTCTTATGTCTACCATTATTACATAATAAGGTACCTGTGGAAATATAGGGTTTGAATTC
The DNA here is from genome assembly GCF_040958095.1 of Procambarus clarkii. Taxonomy (NCBI): domain Eukaryota; kingdom Metazoa; phylum Arthropoda; class Malacostraca; order Decapoda; family Cambaridae; genus Procambarus; species Procambarus clarkii. The sequence goes on from NW_027189256.1 coordinate 385,019, forward strand.
AGCCATCCAATTGGGACTGACTGTAATACATGAAGAATTAATAGGTTGCAATCCTTTACTCATAATAAGACCGGTTGGTCGTAGTTCAGGATGCAAACTAAAACATGAAGAAATCACATGCCCCCTTCTCTTACAATGGGTACAATGTTTGACAGTGGACACACTGGTAGAACCAACTGCCGGTTTAGAATTAGCATTACTAGGCTTAGATGATCCTGGCAATGGAGTAACCATCTTAGGGTTAGTAAGAGAAGAGTTCACGGGAGTAACTGTCGCACCAGGAGGAGACTTATACTGATAAGGAGTTCGGTGAGCATTAAAATTTACTCTACGACTAGACTTAGGTGAAGTGGCCGTAAACGGGGCCTTAGTCAACAACTCATGCTCATCCGCGAGCTTTGACAGCTCATAAATATCTGTTACATTCTTTTGTTCTGCCATAAAAGTAGACAACTGGTCTGGGAGACATAACAATACTTCTTCCATTATAAGAAGATTCTTTAGAGCATCAAAATCAGTGACTGCAAGTGACTTTAACCATCTGTTGCAAAAATTCGTCTTCTGACGAGTAATATCTGCTATTGTCTGATCCCTTATCCTCCTTAGGTTTCTGAACTTTTGCCTGTGTGCCTCTGGATTTAACTGGTACGCATTTAGGATGCTTTTCTTTACAAATTCATAATCAAAACTATGAGCGTCAGGTAGGGATGTGAAAACCTCCTGACTACGCCCCTTAAATTGAGACTGCATAATGGCTACCCACTGATCCCTTGGCCAGTTCATACTGATGGCAATTTTATAAAAATGTGCAAAGAAAACCTCAGGATCCTCCTCATTGAACTTGGGCAACTCTATATACTTATTCATCCTGATGGGATTATTATCACTATTTATTGAAACATTACTAGTATTTCCATGCCCAGCTGCCATACGCTGTGATTCAAGCCTGAAGTTAGTGTCAGCCATTTGTTGTTGAATCTCTAATTGTTGCTTCTTTGTGGCTTCTATTTGCAACTGTACCGCAATTTCTAAACGCCTAGTCTCAAGCTCCCTTTGCTGAGCTTCAGCCTCCAATATTTTCTGTTCCTTTTGAGCTTCAAGCTTAGCATTGGCTATTTGCGCTTCTAACTCAAGACGCTTTAACGTCATCTGATCACTCGACTCCTCTCTTAACTCCTCTAGAATTTCTTCTTCTAGCTCCCCATTCTCAACAAAATGCGTCACAATGACTTTCAATATTTGGGCTTTAACCATTCTATTGCTGGCGGTCAAATCCAACTGATTTGCCATTTGAATTAACTCAGTCTTTTTAAGGTTCTGAATCCCTTCAAAGTCTGGGTGAGCCACCAACGCTGCAACTTTCTCCTCCATCGTTACTAACACTTGGCACTTGATTCACAACAATAATTAAACAATGGCACTGCACTACACTTCACTGTAAAATTGTCACCACACTGAAAATTCGCTTGGCCTCACTGCACAAACAAAATATATAGGATGACTTACCTCAAAATCGTGAAACGTTGTTACTTGACACACAGGAAGGCTTGCTTGGCACATGGAATAGTTCTTAAGAAACACAGACACTTGACACACTGGTACCTAGGAAGGCAAGGTTAGATTAGCATAGTTAAGTTAAAGTGGGAACAATATTTCCCGGCACAGGCCCCCATAACTCTTTGTTACCTATCGTTCGTTACGGCTCGTGACCCTACAGCAGCCAACTGTAATTACGTCTAGGGATACGAGACAACTGCTGTTCTCAATAGCGAATCACCAGTATAACCCCTTGATAAGTAATGAGCACATAAATAAAATCTTCCTTAGGACTGAAGAATAGATACAAAATCTTATATAAAGATATATTAAATAAATCTCAATAGCAAACAGATGATTATATGGTCACAATATATCACATTAAAAATATCACTGTATCTTCCAGACATTAAATTAAAATTATTATATGTATGGCTATGACAGAACAAAATGTATAACTTAACTCCAACAAGATGTTATCTCTCTGGTTCCCGATCAGCTACTGAATATAATAACGCGGGAGTCAAAACACATTGCCTTGCCCCGCGAACAATTTGCCAAAGTTACAATATTTATATTTCAACAATGGAGCAATACATTGTGACAAGAGTAATCTTAAACTAACTTAATGAATAATTAATACATATTGATATACAAAAATAAGGTACTTATTTCTTTACATAGTAATTAAAATATGCATACAGAAGGGAATAATGGCATGCACACCCAGCAACGGACGATCCCACGACAATTTGCCAGATACAGTTCACTCAATTATTATTCACCTCTGTTACCCACTTATGATCACATATAAATCATTAGTTCGTGGGAAACTGAGCACACAAAGAAATAAAACAATCATTCCCACGATACGTTGGGCCTAACGCCAACACTGTAACATGAATGTACGTTTGCATAGAACATAATAGTATATCAATATACATGCTTGTAATTTACACACAATTATAAATGTACATTTTAATATAATTACTTACGTATCTTATAGGAGTACGTAACACAGCCCTCCACTACCACACATACAGACCCACCACCACCACACATACAGACCACTACCACCACACATACAGACCACCACTACCACACATACAGACCCACCACTACCACACATACAGACCCACCACTACCACATACACAGCCCTCCAATACCACATATACAGCCCTCCACTACCACACATACAGCCCTCCACTACCACACATACAGACCCACCACCACCACACATACAGACCACTACCACCACACATACAGACCACCACTACCACACATATAGACCCACCACTACCACACATACAGACCCACCACTACCACATACACAGCCCTCCACTACCACACATACAGCCCTCCACCACCACACATACAGGCCTCCACCACCACACATACAGCCCTCCACCACCACACATACAGACCACTACCACCACACATACAGACCACCACTACCACACATACAGACCCACCACTACCACACATACAGACCCACCACTACCACATACACAGCCCTCCACTACCACACATACAGCCCTCCACCACCACACATACAGGCCTCCACCACTACACATACAGCCCTCCACCACCACACATACAGACCTCCACTACCACACATACAGCCCTCCACTACCACACATACAGCCCTCCACTACCACACATACAGCCCTCCACCACCACACATACAAGCCTCTACTACAACACATACAGGCCTCCACTACCACACATACAGCCCTCCACTACAACACATACAGCCCTCCACCACCACACATACAGGCCTCCACTACCACATATACAGGCCTCCACTACCACATATACAGGCCTCCACTACCACACATACAGACCCACCACTACCACACATACAGACCCACCACTACCACATACACAGCCCTCCACTACCACATATACAGCCCTCCACTACCACACATACAGCCCTCCACTACCACACATACAGACCCACCACCACCACACATACAGACCACTACCACCACACATACAGACCACCACTACCACACATACAGACCCACCACTACCACACATACAGACCCACCACTACCACATACACAGCCCTCCACTACCACACATACAGCCCTCCACCACCACACATACAGGCCTCCACCACCACACATACAGCCCTCCACCACCACACATACAGACCTCCACTACCACACATACAGCCCTCCACTACCACACATACAGCCCTCCACTACCACACATACAGCCCTCCACCACCACACATACAGGCCTCTACTACCACACATACAGGCCTCCACTACCACACATACAGGCCTCCACTACCACACATACAGGCCTCCACTACCACACATACAGACCACCACTACCACACATACAGGCCTCCACTACCACACATACAGGCCTCCACTACCACATATACAGGCCTCTACTACCACACATACAGGCCTCCACTACCACATATACAGGCCTCCACTACCACACATACAGCCCTCCACCACCACACATACAGGCCTCTACTACCACATATACAGGCCTCCACCACCACACATACAGGCCTCCACTACCACACATACAGGCCTCCACTACCACACATACAGGCCTCCACTACCACACATACAGACCACCACCACCACACATACAGGCCTCCACTACCACACATACAGCCCTCCACTACCACACATACAGCCCTCCACTACCACACATACAGCCCTCCACTACCACACATACAGCCCTCCACTACCACACATACAGCCCTCCACTACCACACATACAGCCCTCCACCACCACACATACAGGCCTCCACTACCACACATACAGGCCTCCACTACCACACATACAGCCCTCCTTGACCACACATACAGCCCTCCACTACCACACATACAGCCCTCCACCACCACACATACAGGCCTCCACTACCACACATACAGGCCTCCACTACCACATATACAGGCCTCCACTACCACATATACAGGCCTCCAATACCACACATACAGGCCTCCACTACCACACACACAGCCCTCCACTACCACACATACAGACCCACCACCACACATACAGACACTCTAACACCTGCCTCGACACTCATCCTAACACCTGCCACGACACTCATCCTAACACCTGCCTCGACACTCATCCTAACACCTGCCTCGACACTCATCTTAACACCTGCCTCGACACTCATCCTAACACCTGCCTCGACACTCATCCTAACACCTGCCTGGACACTCATCCTAACACCTGCCTCGACACTCATCCTAACACCTGCCTCGACACTCATCCTAACACCTGCCTCCACACTCATCCTAACACCTGCCTCCACACTCATCCTAACACCTGCCTCGACACTCATCCTAACACCTGCCTCCACACTCATCCTAACACCTGCCTCCACACCCATCCTAACACCTGCCCCGACATTAAACTTATTGGAATAAACTCTCAACCCCCTCTCGATTCAATATTTATGTCTCCTATAAGCATATAGGAGACTCATCCAAAACTCACACGCCCTAAACTCACTCACCCTAAATTCACTCACCCTTGTCACGTGAATCTCCTGCATAGCAGTGGAACTGCCTTTTCCCTTCACCTTCAATGCCTCTGCACTGGAAGTATACATCTACACCAGCCCAGATGAGTCACCAGTCCTGCCACCTCTCCATAACCCCCCCCCCCCGGGCCTGGTACGGCCTGGTACGGCCTGGTACAGCCTGGCACAGCCTGGTACAGCCTGGCACAGCCTGGCACGGCCTGGTACAGCCTGGCACAGCCTGGCACAGCCTGGTACAGCCTGGCACAGCCTGGCACAGCCTGGCACGGCCTGGTACAGCCTGGCACAGCCTGGCACGGCCTCGTACAGCCTGGCACAGCCTGACACAGCCTGGTACAGCCTGGCACAGCCTGGCACAGCCTGGCACGGCCTGGTACAGCCTGGCACAGCCTGGCACGGCCTCGTACAGCCTGGCACGGCCTGGTACGGCCTGGTACAGCCTGACACAGCCTGGCACAGCCTGACACAGCCTGGCACGGCCTGGTACAGCCTGGCACAGCCTGGCACGGCCTGGTACAGCCTGGCACAGCCTGGCACGGACTGGCACAGCCTGGCACGGCCTGGTACGGCCTGGTACGGCCTGGCACAGCCTGGCACAGCCTGGTACAGCCTGCCACAGCCTGGTACAGCCTGGCACAGCCTGGCACGGCATGGTACAGCCTGGTACAGCCTGGCACAGCCTGGCACAGCCTGGCACGGCCTGGTACAGCCTGGCACAGCCTGGCACGGCCTGGTACAGCCTGGCACAGCCTGGCACGGCCTGGTACAGAGTGGTATACAGCCTGGCACAGCCTGGCACAGCCTGGTACAGCCTGGTACAGCCTGGTACGGCCTGGTACAGCCTGGCACGGCCTGGCACAGCCTGGCACGGCCTGGTACAGCCTGGCACAGCCTGGCACAGCCTGGTACAGCCTGGTACAGCCTGGCACAGCCTGGCACAGCCTGGTACAGCCTGGCACGGCCGGGTACAGCCTGGCACAGCCTGGTACAACCTGGTACGGCCTGGTACAGCCTGGTACAGCCTGGCACGGCCTGGTACGGCCTGGTACAGCCTGGCACAGCCTGGCACGGCCTGGTACAGCCTGGCACAGCCTGGCACGGCCTGGCACAGCCTGGCACGGCCTGGCACAGCCTGGCACGGCCTGGTACAGCCTGGTACTGCCTGGTACAGCCTGGCACAGCCTGGTACAGCCTGGTACAGCCTGGCACAGCCTGGCACGGCCTGGTACAGCCTGGTACAGCCTGGTACGGCCTGGCACAGCCTGGCACGGCCTGGTACAGCCTGGTACGGCCTGGCACGGCCTGGTACAGCCTGGTACAGCCTAGCACGGCCTGGTACAGCCTGGCACGGCCTGGTACAGCCTGGCACAGCCTGGTACGGCCTGGTACGGCCTGGCACGGCCTGGTACAGCCTGGTACGGCCTGGTACGGCCTGGCACAGCCTGGCACGGCCTGGTACAGCCTGGCACGGCCTGGCACAGCCTGGCACGGCCTGGCACAGCCTGGTACGGCCTGGTACAGCCTGGCACGGCCTGGTACAGCCTGGTACGGCCTGGTACAGCCTGGCACGGCCTGGTACGGCCTGGTACGGCCTGGTACAGCCTGGTACGGCCTGGTACAGCCTGGCACCGCCTGGTACAGCCTGGTACGGCCTGGTACAGCCTGGTACGGCCTGGTACAGCCTGGTACGGCCTGGTACAGCCTGGCACGGCCTGGTACGGCCTGGTACAGCCTGGCACGGCCTGGTACAGCCTGGCACGGCCTGGTACGGCCTGTTACAGCCTGGTACAGCCTGGTACAGCCTGGTACGGCCTGGTACAGCCTGGTACGGCCTGGTACAGCCTGGTACGGCCTGGTACGGCCTGGTACAGCCTGGTACGGCCTGGTACAGCCTGGCACGGCCTGGTACGGCCTGGTACGGCCTGGTACAGCCTGGTACGGCCTGGCACGGCCTGGTACAGCCTGGCACGGCCTGGTACAGCCTGGCACGGCCTGGTACGGCCTGGCACGGCCTGGTACGGCCTGGTACAGCCTGGTACAGCCTGGTACAGCCTGGCACGGCCTGGTACAGCCTGGCACGGCCTGGTACAGCCTGGTACGGCCTGGCACGGCCTGGTACGGCCTGGTACAGCCTGGTACGGCCTGGCACAGCCTGGCACAGCCTGGTACAGCCTGGCACGGCCTGGTACGGCCTGGTACAGCCTGGCTCGGCCTGGTACAGCCTGGCACGGCCTGGTACGGCCTGGTACGGCCTGGTACGGCCTGGTACAGCCTGGTACGGCCTGGCACGGCCTGGTACAGCCTGGCACGGCCTGGTACAGCCTGGCACGGCCTGGTACGGCCTGGCACGGCCTGGTACAGCCTGGCATAGCCTGGCACGGCCTGGTACAGCCTGGCACGGCCTGGTACAGCCTGGCACGGCCTGGTACAGCCTGGCACGGCCTGGTACAGCCTGGCACAGGCTGGCACGGCCTGGTACAGCCTGGCACGGCCTGGTACAGCCTGGCACGGCCTGGTACGGCCTCGTACAGCATGGCACAGCCTGGTACAGCCTGGCACGGCCTGGTACAGCCTGGCCCGGCCTGGTACAGCCTGGCCCGGCCTAGTACGGCCTGGCACGGCCTGGTACAGCCTGGCACGGCCTGGTACAGCCTGGCACGGCCTGGTACAGCCTGGCACGGCCTGGTACAGCCTGGCACGGCCTGGTACAGCCTGGCACGGCCTGGCACGGCCTGGCACGGCCTAGCACGGCCTGGCACGGCCTGGCACAGCCTGGCACGGCCTGGTACAGCCTGGCACGGCCTGGCACGGCCTGGTACGGCCTGGTACAGCCTGGCACGACCTGGTACAGCTTGGCACGGCCTGGTACAGCCTGGCACAGCCTGGTACGGCCTGACACGGCCTGGTACAGCCAGGCACGGCCTAGTACAGCCTGGCACGGCCTGGTACGGCCTGGCACGGCCTGGTACGGCCTGGCACGGCTTGGTACGGCCTGGTACGGCCTGGCACGGCCTGGTACAGCCTGGTACAGCCTGGCACGGCCTGGTACAGCCTGGCACGGCCTGGTACAGCCTGGCACGGCCTGGTACAGCCTGGTACGGCCTGGTACAGCCTGGCACGGCCTGGTACAGCCTGGTACTGCCTGGTACGGCCTGGTACAGCCTGGTACGGCCTGGTACAGCCTGGCACGGCCTGGTACAGCCTGGCACGGCCTGGTACAGACTGGCACGGCCTGGTACACCCTGGCACGGCCTGGCACGGCCTGGTACAGCCTGGCACGGCCTGGCACGGCCTAGTACGGCTTGGTACGGCCTGGTACAGCCTGGCACGGCCTGGCACAGCCTGGCACGGCCTGGTACAGCCTGGCACGGCCTGGTACGGCCTGGCACGGCCTGGTACGGCCTGGTACGGCCTGGCACGGCCTGGTACAGCCTGGCACGGCCTGGTACAGCCTGGCACGGCCTGGTACGGCCTGGTACGGCTTGGTACGGCCTGGTACAGCCTGGTACGGCCTGGTACAGCCTGGCACGGCCTTGTACGGCCTGGTACGGCCTGGTACAGCCTGGTACAGCCTGTTACGGCCTGTTACAGCCTGGCACGGCGTGGTACGGCCTGGTACAGCCTGGTACGGCCTGGTACAGCCTGGCACGGCCTGGCACGGCCTGGTACAGCCTGGCACGGCCTGGTACAGCCTGGCACGGCCTGGTACGGTCTGGCACGGCCTGGTACGGCCTGGTACAGCCTGGTACAGCCTGGTACAGCCTGGCACGGCCTGGTACAGCCTGGTACGGCCTGGCACGGCCTGGTACGGCCTGGTACAGCCTGGTACGGCCTGGCACAGCCTGGCACGGCCTGGTACAGCCTGGCACGGCCTGGTACGGCCTGGTACCGCCTGGCTCGGCCTGGTACAGCCTGGCACGGCCTGGTACGGCCTGGTAAGCCTGGTACGGCCTGGCACGGCCTAGTACAGCCTGGCATAGCCTGGCACGGCCTGGTACAGCCTGGCACGGCCTGGTACAGCCTGGCACGGCCTGGTACAGCCTGGCACGGCCTGGTACAGCCTGGCACAGGCTGGCACGGCCTGGTACAGCCTGGCACGGCCTGGTACAGCCTGGCACGGCCTGGTACGGCCTGGCACAGCCTGGTACGGCCTGGTACGGCCTGGTACAGCCTGGTACAGCCTGGCACGGCCTGGTACGGCCTGGTACAGCCTGGCACAGCCTGGCACGGCCTGGTACAGCCTGGCACGGCCTGGTACAGCCTGGCACAGCCTGGCACAGCCTGGTACAGCCTGGCACGGCCTGGTACAGCCTGGCACAGCCTGGTACGGCCTGGCACAGCCTGGTACGGCCTGGTACAGCCTGGTACAGCCTGGCACAGCCTGGTACGGCCTAGTACAGCCTGGTACAGCCTGGCACGGCCTGGTACGGCCAGGTACAGCCTGGTACAGCCTGGCACGGCCTGGTACGGCCTGGTACAGCCTGGTACAGCCTGGCACAGCCTGGCACGGCCTGGTACAGCCTGGTACGGCCTGGCACGGCCTGGCACGGCCTGGTACAGCCTTGCACAGCCTGGTACGGCCTGGTACAGCCTGGTACGGCCTGGTACAGCCTGGTACCGCCTGGTACAGCCTGGTACGGCCTGGTACGGCCTGGTACAGCCTGGTACAGCCTGGTACGGCCTGGTACGGCTTGGTACAGCCTGGTACAGCCTGGTACGGCCTGGTACGGCCTGGCACGGCCTGGTACGGCCTGGTACAGCCTGGTACGGCCTGGTACGGCCTGGTACGGCCTGGCACGGCCTGGCACGACTCAGAGGCAAGCCCGGCGCCTCTGCTAACCGGTAGTTTGCCCCCACAAACAAGCAGTTAGCCGCCTTCAAGTGACAGTGGTGCAGCTCAACACAAAGGCACCGCCAGCCACAAGGAGCAGTGTGCTAGTTGACCAGAGGTCCACCTCGCGTTGACACTGGAGGAGTCCTCACCGCTGGACTATATAAAGGGCGCCGCCTCCCTGGAGAGCTATCTACGGGCTCACCATAGCCCGTGCTACTTGGAACGTGTTCCGAGTAGCTGAATCTATAACAACTACAACAACCATGGAGAGCCAGTCTCTCCCTTAGTGCTCTAGGATCACCTTTGTGTCTCTCACCCGTCGTCCACCTTCAGCCAACGTCGTGTGATTGATGCCATGGTGGTATGGTGAGTGATGCCATGGTGGTATGGTGACTGATGCCATGGTGGTATGGTGACTGATGCCATGGTGGTATGGTGAGTGATGCCATGGTGGTATGGTGAGTGATGCCATGGTGGTATGGTGACTGATGCCATGGTGGTATGGTGAGTGATGCCATGGTGGTATGGTGAGTGATGCCATGGTGGTATGGTGACTGATGCCATGGTGGTATGGTGAGTGATGCCATGGTGGTATGGTGACTGATGCCATGGTGGTATGGTGACTGATGCCATGGTGGTATGGTGAGTGATGCCATGGTGGTATGGTGAGTGATGCCATGGTGGTATGGTGACTGATGCCATGGTGGTATGGTGACTGATGCCATGGTGGTATGGTGAGTGATGCTATGGTGGTATGGTGAGTGGTGCCATGGTGGTATGGTGAGTGATGCCATGGTGGTATGGTGACTGATGCCATGGTGGTATGGTGAGTGATGCCATGGTGGTATGGTGAGTGGTGCCATGGTGGTATGGTGAGTGATGCCATGGTGGTATGGTGAGTGATGCCATTGTGGTATGGTGACTGATGCCATGGTGGTATGGTGAGTGATGCCATGGTGGTATGGTGACTGATGCCATGGTGGTATGGGGAGTGATGCCATGGTGGTATGGTGACTGATGCCATGGTGGTATGGTGACTGATGCCATGGTGGTATGGTGACTGATGCCTTGGTGGTATGGTGAGTGATGCCATGGTGGTATGGTGACTGATGCCATGGTGGTATGGTGACTGATGCCATGGTGGTATGGGGAGTGATGCCATGGTGGTATGGTGACTGATGCCATGGTGGTATGGTGACTGATGCCATGGTGGTATGGTGACTGATGCCTTGGTGGTATGGTGAGTGATGCCATGGTGGTATGGTGAGTGATGCCATGGTGGTATGGGGAGTGATGCCATGGTGGTATGGTGACTGATGCCATGGTGGTGTGGTGAGTGATGCCATGGTGGTATGGTGAGTGATGCCATGGTGGTATGGTGAGTGATGCCATGGTGGTATGGTGACTGATGCCATGGTGGTGTGGTGAGTGATGCCATTGTGGTATGGTGACTGATGCCATGGTGGTATGGTGAGTGATGCCATGGTGGTATGGTGACTGATGCCATGGTGGTATGGTGACTGATGCCATGGTAGTATGGTGACTGATGCCATGGTGGTATAGTGAGTGATGCCATGGTGGTATGGTGACTGATGCCATGGTGGTATGGTGAGTGATGCCATGGTGGTATGGTGAGTGATGCCATGGTGGTATGGTGACTGATGCCATGGTGGTATGGTGAGTGATGCCATGGTGGTATGGTGAGTGATGCCATGGTGGTATGGTGAGTGATGCCATGGTGGTATGGTGACTGATGCCATGGTGGTATGGTGAGTGATGCCATGGTGGTATGGTGAGTGATGCCATGGTGGTATGGTGAGTGATGCCATGGTGGTATGGTGAGTGATGCCATGGTGGTATGGTGACTGATGCCATGGTGGTATGGTGACTGATGCCATAGTGGTATGGTGAGTGATGCCATGGTGGTATGGTGAGTGATGCCATGGTGGTATGGTGAGTGATGCCATGGTGGTATGGTGACTGATGCCATGGTGGTATGGTGAGTGATGCCATGGTGGTATGGTGAGTGATGCCATGGTGGTATGGTGAGTGATGCCATGGTGGTATGGTGAGTGATGCCATGGTGGTATGGTGAGTGATGCCATGGTGGTATGGTGACTGATGCCATGGTGGTATGGTGACTGATGCCATGGTGGTATGGTGAGTGATGCCATGGTGGTATGGTGAGTGATGCCATGGTGGTATGGTGAGTGATGCCATGGTGGTATGGTGACTGATGCCATGGTGGTATGGTGAGTGATGCCATGGTGGTATGGTGAGTGATGCCATGGTGGTATGGGGAGTGATGCCATGGTGGTATGGTGAGTGGTGCCTTGGTGGTATGGTGACTGATGCCATGGTGGTATGGTGAGTGATGCCATGGTGGTATGGTGAGTGATGCCATGGTGGTATGGTGAGTGATGCCATGGTGGTATGGTGACTGATGCCATGGTGGTATGGTGAGTGATGCCATGGTGGTATGGTGAGTGATGCCATGGTGGTATGGTGAGTGATGCCATGGTGGTATGGTGAGTGATGCCATGGTGGTATGGTGACTGATGCCATGGTGGTATGGTGACTGATGCCATGGTGGTATGGTGACTGATGCCATGGTGGTATGGTGACTGATGCCATGGTGGTATGGTGACTGATGCCATGGTGGTATGGTGACTGATGCCATGGTGGTATGGTGACTGATGCCATGGTGGTATGGTGAGTGATGCCATGGTGGTATGGTGAGTGATGCCATGGTGGTATGGTGAGTGATGCCATGGTGGTATGGTGAGTGATGCCATGGTGGTATGGTGAGTGATGCCATGGTGGTATGGTGAGTGATGCCTTGGTGGTATGGTGAGTGATGCCATGGTGGTATGGTGAGTGATGCCATGGTGGTATGGTGAGTGGTGCCATGGTGGTATGGTGAGTGATGCCATGGTGGTATGGTAGCTGTCTTCAGTACACCAGTATATCTTTATGCTTCTCTTCGTTGCTTATACTGTAGTATATTTTTACATTTAAGATCATACTAACCTGTTCAGTTTTGCATTACATGAGAGCCAAGTATTTTCAGGGGCATTTATGTTCATTAATATTTCAGTAAATTGTTGCATTATTTGATTTTTATTTGTTTCCACCTGTGACTTACACACTGCTGGCCAATAGCAGCATTTTGTTTATTATGTGCGGGAGAGCCATACCATCTTGGTTCAGTATAGCTGCGATACCACAACCCGTCACACCCTAGACTCTCACACCCTAAACTCTCACACCCTAAACTCACACACCCTAAACTCTCACGCCCTAAACTCTCACACCCTAAACTCTCACACCCTAAACTCACACACCCTAAACTCACACACCCTAAACTCTCACGCCCTAAACTCTCACACCCTAAACTCTCACACCCTAAACTCACACACCCTAAACTCACACACCCTAAACTCTCACACCCTAAACTCTCACACCCTAAACTCTCACACCCTAAACTCACACACCCTAAACTCTCACACCCTAAACTCTCACACCCTAAACTCTCACACCCTAGACTCTCACACCCTAAACTCTCACACCCTAAACTCACACACCCTAAACTCTCACGCCCTAAACTCTCACACCCTAAACTCTCACACCCTAAACTCTCACACCCTAAACTCTCACACCCTAAACTCTCACGCCCTAAACTCTCACACCCTAGACTCTCACACCCTAAACTCTCACACCCTAAACTCTCACACCCTAAACTCTCACACCCTAAACTCTCACACCCTAAACTCTCACACCCTAAACTCTCACACCCTAAACTCTCACGCCCTAAACTCTCACACCCTAAACTCTCACGCCCTAAACTCTCACACCCTAAACTCTCACACCCTAAACTCTCACACCCTAAACTCTCACACCCTAAACTCTCACGCCCTAAACTCTCACACCCTAAACTCTCACACCCTAAACTCTCACACCCTAAACTCTCACACCCTAAACTCTCACGCCCTAAACTCTCACACCCTAAACTCTCACACCCTAAACTCTCACACTCTAAACTCTCACACCCTAAACTCTCACGCCCTAAACTCTCACACCCTAAACTCTCACACCCTAAACTCTCACACCCTAAACTCTCACACCCTAAACTCTCACACCCTAAACTCATTAATTTTCCTGTAATTTATTCCATAAATCAACAATCCTCTTCCCAAGCAGGTATTTATCAAGGTATTTTCTGCCTCAAAACTTAGCCAATTTGTAACTATTTTTTCGTATTCTGTTTTGTGTTGAAATATTTCACGTCTGAATTGATATATTTAACGTTAAGCAAAGTGAATGTGAATAAACAGGAGGGAGAAGAGGCGCTATAGAGTCATTGTAAATGATAACGGTAAGGTGGGGCCGAGGAGCTAAGCCTCGACAATACCAGCACAACTATAGGTAAACTGTATACTATAGATGTTTACCTATAGTAAACTCCTCTCACTGTCCTCCACCACCACATTTCACTAATATATTTTGGTAAGACGAGAGAGAGAGAGAGAGAGAGAGAGAGAGAGAGAGAGAGAGAGAGAGAGAGAGAGAGAGAGAGAGAGAGAGAGAGAGAGAGAGAGAGAGAGAGAGAGAGAGAGAGAGAGAGAGGCAGAGACAGTAGATAGATGGATGGATAGATAGCTGGATAGGTAGATGAATAGATGGATGGATAGAATGGATACATTGATAAATTGACAGATGGATAGATGGATGGGTGGATAGATAAATGGATAGATAGATAAATGTATGGATATATGGATAATAAGATGATTAGATGTATGGAGATATGAACAGATAGATTTAAAAATTGATAAGCTGTTGGATAGATAGACTTACAGATAGACTTACAGATAGATGGAGAAAAAGATAAATAGCAAGATGGATATGAAGATGTATATATTGATAGATGGGGATAGATGAATATATCTATAGATGGATAGATAAAGATAAATGGATGGATAGATAGATGGGATAGATTGTAGATAGAGAGACCCGGACAACGCCGGGTGAGCTCATCTAACACAGTACGCGACACACACACACACACACACACACACACACACACACACACACACACACACACACACACTGATGAACCAAGTCATATTGAAATGCAAGGAGGCTGAAGAGAGATTTATTCCAACAATAAAGGAAAAAAGCAGGAGGGAATATAATAACCCATGGTTTAATAGACAGTGTCAGGAAGCAAAGGTGAGAAGCAGGAGGGAGTGGAGGAAGTACAGAAAACAAAGGACAGAGGACAACAGGATTAGATGTAACAGAGCTAGGAATGATTACATTAACATAAGGCGAGTGTCGGAAAGAAATTATGAGAATGATATTGCAGTCAAAGCGAAAAAGCAACCTAAATTACTACATAGCCATATAAGAAGGAAGATGTCGGTAAATGACCAAGTGACAAGACTGAGGAAAACAGAAGGGGCATATACAGAAAGCGACAAGGAAATCTGCGAGGTACTGAATGCAAAATTCCATGGAGTGTTCACAACCGAGCCTGAGCAACTCCCATTGTTAGAAGCGATTACCCTAGATGAAAGACTATCAGATATAGAGGTGACAGCAGGGGAGGTAATGAAACAGTTGACAACACTGGATGCAAATAAAGCTGTTGGACCAGACAAAGTATCACCGTGGATACTTAAAGAGGCAGCGCACGCTCTCAGCGTGCCTCTGGCAATGATCTTTAATGAGTCAGTTATGTCGGGAGAATTGCCCAGTTGCTGGAAGGAGGCAAATGTCGTACCGATTTTCAAGAAAGGTGATAGGGAGGAGGCACTTAACTACAGACCCGTATCACTGACAAGCATCCCCTGCAAAATACTTGAAAGAATAATTAGGCTAAGACTTGTTGAGCACCTGGAGAGCATTGGGTTTGTAAACAAGCACCAACATGGGTTCTGGACAGGGAAATCATGCCTAACAAACCTTTTAGAATTCTATGATAAAGTAACAAGGATAAGGCAGGACAGAGAAGACTGGACAGACTGCATATTTCTTGACTGCCAAAAAGCCTTTGATACAGTACCGCACATGAGACTGCTATACAAACTTGAGAGGCAGGCAGGAGTAAGCGGAAAGGCCCTAGTATGGGTGAAGAACTACCTAACAGGAAGGAGCCAGAGGGTAATGGTAAGGGGCGAGAAGTCGGACTGGCGAACAGTAACAAGTGGAGTACCTCAAGGATCGGTGCTGGGACCAATCCTCTTTCTAATTTACGTAAATGATATGTTTACAGGAGTGGAATCATACATGTCAATGTTTGCGGATGACGCAAAATTAATGAGAAGAGTTGTGACAGACGAGGATTGTAGGATCCTCCAAGAGGACTTAAACAGGTTGCAGAGATGGTCAGGGAAATGACTACTGGAGTTTAACACCAGTAAATGTAAAGTTATGGAAATGGGATCAGGTGACAGGAGACCAAAGGGACAGTACACAATGAAGGGGAACAGCCTACCTGTAACGATTCGAGAAAGAGACCTGGGAGTGGATGTGACACCTAATCTAACTCCTGAGGCACATATAAATAGGATAACGACAGCAGCGTACTCTACACTGGCGAAAATTAGAACTTCATTCAGAAACCTAAATGAGGAGGCTTTTAGGGCGCTTTACACTGCCTACGTAAGACCTGTCTTAGAGTATGCCGCGCCATCATGGAGCCCCCACCTGAAGAAACACATAAGGAAACTGGAGAAGGTTCAGAGGTTTGCGACGAGGCTTGTCCCAGAGTTACGAGGGATGGGATATGAAGAGCGTCTGAAGGAACTGAACCTTACGATACTAGAGAAAAGAAGGGAGAGAGGAGATATGATAGGGACATATAAAATACTCAGCGGAATTGACAAAGTGGAAATAGATGAAATGTTCACACGTAATAATAACAGAACGAGGGGACATGGGTGGAAAATGGAAACTCAGATGAGTCACAGAGATGTTAGGAAGTTTTCTTTTAGCGTGAGAGTAGTGGAAACATGGAATGCACTTGGGGAACAGGTTGTGGAAGCAAATACTATTCATACTTTTAAAACTAGGTATGATAGGGAAATGGGACAGGAGTCATTGCTGTAAACAACCGATAGCTGGAAAGGCGGGATCCAAGAGTCAATGCTCGATTCTGCAAGCACAAATAGGTGAGTACACACACACACACGCGCGCGCGCGTGTGTACAGCCATGAGCGTATTTGATGGTGCCATAACCACACCATGAAGGTGCCACAACCACACCATGATGGTGCCATAACCACACCATGATGGTGCCATAACCACACCATGATGGTGCCACAACCACACCATGATGGTGCCATAACCACACCATGATGGTGCCATAACCACACCATGATGGTGCCATAACCACACCATGATGGTGCCATAACCACACCATGATGGTGCCATAACCACACCATGATGGTGCCATAACCACACCATGATGGTGCCATAACCACACCATGATGGTGCCATAACCACACCATGATGGTGCCATAACCACACCATGATGGTGCCATAACCACACCATGATGGTGCCATAACCACACCATGATGGTGCCATAACCACACCATGATGGTGCCATAACCACACCATGATGGTGCCATAACCACACCATGATGGTGCCATAACCACACCATGAAGGTGCCATAACCACACCATGATGGTGCCATAACCCCACCATGATGGTGCCATAACCACACCATGAAGGTGCCATAACCACACCATGATGGTGCCATAACCACACCATGAAGGTGCCATAACCAAACCATGATGGTGCCATAACCACACCATGATGGTGCCATAACCACACCATGAAGGTGCCATAACCACACCATGATGGTGCCATAACCACACCATGATGGTGCCATAACCACACCATGATGGTGCCATAACCACACCATGATGGTGCCATAACCACACCATGATGGTGCCATAACCACACCATGATGGTGCCATAACCACACCATGATGGTGCCATAACCACACCATGAAGGTGCCATAACCACACCATGATGGTGCCATAACCACACCATGATGGTGCCATAACCACACCATGATGGTGCCATAACCACACCATGAAGGTGCCATAACCACACCATGATGGTGCCATAACCACACGATGAAGGTGCCATAACCACACCATGATGGTGCCATAACCACACCATGATGGTGCCATAACCACACCATGATGGTGCCATAACCACACCATGATGGTGCCATAACCACACCATGAAGGTGCCATAACCACACCATGATGGTGCCATAACCACACGATGAAGTTGCCATAACCACACCATGATGGTGCCATAACCACACCATGATGGTGCCATAACCACACCATGAAGGTGCCATAACCACACCATGATGGTGCCATAACCACACGATGAAGGTGCCATAACATGCAATGAACAAGGGGACACAGGTGGAAACCTATTACCCACAAGAGCCACAGAGACGTTAGAAGGAACTTTTTTAGTGTCAGAGTGGTTGACAAATGGAATGCATTAGGAAGTGATGTGGTGGAGGCTGACTGCATACACAGTTTCAAGTGTAGATATGATAGAGCCCAGTAGGCTCAGGAATCTGTACACCTGTTGAGAGGCGGGACCAAAGAGACAAAGCTCAACGCCTGCAAGCACAATTAGGTGAGTACCACTATTTAGTACATTAAATTATGGGAATTAATGATCCCGGACATAGGCCCTCATTTTGTTATGACCCTTGACCTCTG
Source organism: Procambarus clarkii (assembly GCF_040958095.1). Lineage (NCBI taxonomy): Eukaryota > Metazoa > Arthropoda > Malacostraca > Decapoda > Cambaridae > Procambarus > Procambarus clarkii. The sequence goes on from NW_027189256.1 coordinate 403,676, forward strand.
GGTATGGTTCCTCTGCTTGCAGTTGTAAAACAATATATAATAATACAGCCTTGCCTACTATAAGTATCTAGGGTAAATAACTCAACTGCTTACTCAACAAAGCAATATACTTACAGTAAGGGTAACAAAGACATACAAACATATAAATGGAAATACAGGCAGCCAGAAATATTAATGCACCAGAATACAATATCATTATATGAGCACTGATCACTATTTTAAAACTTAAATAGATAGATGGGTATGCACATAATGGTCTAACCAGGAAATCAGCTATGTTACTAAACAATAAACAAATACCACAGACTTAACTCCACAACATGTCCACGCCAGCCAGCTCCACCCACGCGACTGGCGTTGCTGGAGCATGCACATCATGGCGTCTACAAGGTACCAACTAAAACCCACATGAAACCTGGGGGTTTTCTATTTGGCTTTTCCGATTGCAGTACGTCGCCAATGTACATGTGGCAGACGCTTCACGAAGCTGTCGGAATTAGCAGAGAAAATACGAGAGCAACCGTACAGGGCCTGGGAGCAAGGTCGAGTTAGAGTCCTTGAGGGTCTCTTCTCAGACTAGCCTCACCTGGTCCTGCTCCACGTTGATCGTTGGAATCTCCTCAATGATTTAACACTTTAAGGGACTCCTAGGGTCCTCATCACATTTATAGTTTAGTGAATTAGGCAACGCGGTGTTGAAGACACCTGGAGCTGAAGGCTTGAGTAATATTGGCAGTATTCAGAAGTGGTTCAACGGAAACACCGCATAAAGCTTAACAGTAGTTTATTTACTAACTTAACCACTAATACAAAGGGTGCTTGATTTACTTTAGATTGGCGTCAGCAAGGCTATGGGTGCATTAGCGAGACTCTTGACGTCTGGCTAAACGACTCGTATCCACTCGTGGACAAACACCTAACTTAACACAGTTGACAGCCAATCATTAACACGGCAACCTAACTGCCGGTATGCAAAGGGATCACAAGAGTTCCAACCGGATACTCGGGTAATGATGATATGCAGTAAATCAACAAATACACTGTCAATGGGACAGGCAATAACATGCACAATAATATTATCACACAATAACTAAATGTGTGGTGTATGTGAAGCTCACATTCACAGACTAGTGAAATGCCGTGATACCACACAGATAACACGCATTCACCGTCGGGTGTCTAGGGCTCCACCTATACCTGTGTCAGGTATAAGAATGCTAGAACTGTGGTTGATCCCTCAGATCAACACAGACAGACACAATATAATAATGACAAGATCTTGTACTTACAGATAGGCTACCTCTCTTATTCACTCACTCACTCAGGCACATTTATGCAAGAACTCGTAGTTGGCCTGACAGCCGGTTTGCTCGGCAACAGGCTTTCCCACAAACCGTACTTGACACGG